>NW_016690306.1:0-281697 GCF_001604755.1 Lepidothrix coronata
ACTCAAAAGCTACTTCAAGAGAAAGCAAATGATCATGTGTACCTGAAGTCCATGAAGCATTTGTTGAGTCCTCTTGTTCCATCTCCTTTCTTCTTCCTCCTGCAAGCACGTGTAAAATAAAAGATGTCATTGAAGTTTGTCTTGACGGCCACAGAATATTAAATATTGTAGCTAAGAGACAAGTTATCACATTTTAGGATGTGGCTGGTTTTCTTGCAAAAAGCTACTTTCATAAGGCAGCACAAACTATTTAAAATGAACAACAACATCAAGTTCAAAACTTCTTGTACAAGGCATCATAAATATATAGAGTGGTTTAATCCAGCCATGTGTGAGAACAGGAGAACCCTCTAACATAAAACAGAATGTATATACAATTTATAATACAAAATACCATAAATATTATAAAATGGTCATGAAATACTTTAAGAATTTACATTTCCAAAGGCTATCGTTTCCCAAGGATACACTAAAGATTTTTCTTATGCCATTTACTGAATCCACAGCCAAACGCTTCTGGGAAACACACAAACTCTTCCTACACAGAGTTCTTACCTCTTCTTCTTCCTCCTCCTCCTTCTCCTTTTCTTTCTCCTTCTCTTTTTCTGGCAGAAGTTCTAGCTCTGGTATTAGCTGGCAGATGTTTTGGGGCTCCTCTGGAGGCATTTCCACAGGTGGCATTTCCAGCTGTTGTGACGGTGGATGCTGTAAAGGTACACAATACAGTTAAACCAAAGGATAATTCTGTCTGTGCCTTTACAATACAATGACAATGCAACAGACCAGTTGCATAAAATTCAAGTATCTAAATCTTAGCTATTTGTCTGAATTTTTCTTTTTTAAAAACCGAAAAGCATTTTTTTTGCTATCCATACATGTATTTTTAATCCTTTAGATTCTACTCAAACCAGAAATTATGATATCTCTATAAGAAAAAAGGCTTTCCAATAATTTCACTTAGTCCACCATCGATCCCATTTCTTGAATTGGCACATTCAAATTTAAAATCCTAGATAACCAGATTCAGTACTACATGAACACACTAACTTGGTAGAATAAGACATCTTCAAAGTATCAAAATGCTGTTCTCAGTGATATAAATGTGAAGGAATTAAAACACAGGTGTCTCGCAAAGTTTCCTAAAATCTATGAGTGACTTTGGTGCTCAATTATCATTCTCAGAAAATATTTATATCAAGAGAAAAACCCAGAAAAGCCGTTTAACAGGATTTATGTAGTCAGTTTTAATAAAATTAATATACAGCACTCTCCTTGTGAATCTATATGCAGTTAAGTGTTTGCCAGCAAAGTTACACTGACACCTGAAACTGTTTCTACACATACTCTAAAATGGCTAAGCAACTTCTGACTTGGTCAAACAGCAGGTAACACTACAGGTATGTTGACAGAGGCCTGACCTGCTCATGTGATGGAAGAATTCCCAACACTCACTCCCCCAACTACACTGACTTCAGTACAGCTGATGCCAATTTCACCCCATAACATGGCCAAGCGGAGCAGCAGCTGCCACCCTTTTTAATAAGATAATGTAACATCAGTCTCATTCTACAGCAAACAATCTGCTGGCCAAGGAACATGAAAAGTGAGGTTAAACATGCACAATTATGAGACATAGCATAAACCAGGACTGTTCTCAGCAGATAAGCATTCAGAAAAAGAATATACCTTTCATTTTGCCCTTTTCCTTCCTTTCCCCTTCAAAATATTGTTTCCTTTCACACTGCATCACATCTAGTTTCCAAGACTACTCATAGCTCAGCTACAAAATACCTCCAGGCAATCAGTCTTTCTTTGAAGCCTTAAGCCTGGAACAATAGGACTGTCTTAAAAAGGAAGTTTGTGCAGCTAGCACAATCCTTGCTTCAGTGGAAAATGTTCATATACACTTGCCCAGCAGAACCTGATAGCTTTGTAAACAATACACTTAATTCCTTGAAGACTTTTTCTAGAGGAAATAGTGTCATTTCTTTATCCTACACGCATTTTAAATGTTTCAGTAAGCTTTTTGCTTAAGAATAAACACCAGAATGCCTACCCAGGGGCAAATGTTCTGCTACTACTCCAGAGAATCTCACATGACCATGGAAAGCTAGGGCCTCAAATCTGTCATTTCCTGCTCAAAGACACCACCCACTTCTCATTCCCCATAAAAAACCACAGTGAAATCTTACTCACGGGTAGCACTGGCTCTGGCTCTACTTGCTGCACTTTGCGTTTCACACCTGTCTGAGGTGGTGGGGGCGGCATAACAGATTCGTCCAGGTTGGTTCTGCTGCCTTCCATCATCGACTCCTGTAAACGGCTTGGTTCTTCAAGAATAGGTTCATCTATATTCCACAACAAAACTCGGTTTAGATGTATTAGAAACCATACCAAAGTCTAATCTGCTATTAATTTAGAACTGAGCACTCTTAACAGCCTGCACAGCTTTTGCAGTGACAAGCAGAATTGGCACAGATGTGCATACAAACCAATCCAATACACATTTAGTCCACTGGTTCAAACAATTCCTAAGCGCCCTCTATTTCTAGCAAATATAAGTTATTTTCGGTCACAGACTGTACATCAAGCTAAACAACCATTACAAAGCTCTTTGCTCCATTCATAATCTTTGATGACTTAATACAAAGCACAAAAAAAAAAAAGAAAAATAAGCTCTGAAGGAAGCAGAGCATCTTTGACAAGACACAAACCAATGACATCTCGTTGCTGCTGTTGATGCTGCTGCTCCTCTCTGGGAACTTCTGGGTTTTCAAAGTCTTTAAGGAACTCATCAAGGTTGTCAGCTTCTCCACCTTTCCTCCTCTTTCTTAGGTCTTCTGGTACCAGAGGTGTAAGACAGCGAGTAAAGAGCTATAGAGGAAAGATTACATTATTCACTACTGAGAACTACAGTTCTCAGTGTCCTTCAATTTCATTTCAGGTCAAGTAATTATGGCCTATCTTACTTTCCTATTTTTTAAGCTCCTCTCCACAGTACTAATATTAAAAAAAAAAAAATTTACTTCTGTAACTGGTAACACCAACGCTTAAAATAGTTATCTTTCTTGTTTTAATGTGTTTTTTTTTCCAGTTATGAATATTACTATATCACTATTGATATGCTGATGTTTACTATATGTGAGGCACAGTCCTGAATACAGTCCATTTAAAAATGAACCTGCACAAAAACATTACCTTCAGTAGCCTGTTATTCCACAAAGGTTGTGCAGGCAGAGAGAAAAGCTTTTCAACTCCACCAGTTTCTTTCCACATCATCAGTTTCTTAGTAGGCGGTGCCAAATCCAAAGTAGTAACAATATCAGAGTAGTCACTTAATTGGGCTCGAATAGTCTTGCTATCCAGTTCCTTCACACTGTCCACAATCAGCTTTCTCTTCCTCTTTGCTTTGGTTTCTTTGACTGTTGAGATTTTTAGCAAGTAATGAAGGTTAGCTCAGATACCACACCATAGAAGAATCTTGCAGGTTCTCTATAGGTCTTATTTGCCCACGTATAAAGCTACCTAAAGCATCTAAGGCAATGTCAGCTTTGGGAGAAGGACTGAAAGGCTACAAGCAGTGTGAAAGATCAAATACTAGGAATGCTGTCCTGTAACCTACAAATTCTTTTGTGTAGACTCGTAGTTTTACTGAATCTACCTAAGCCTTGATGTCCTCAGCTGCACATGCCTCCCTCCCCCATGGCTTGTTTGTTAGGCTGGTGCAAACCCTGGCCAACATGTTGATTAGAGGGATGGAGCACCTCTCCTATGAGGAAAGGCTGAGAGAATTGGAATTGTTCAGCCTGGAAAAAGAGAAGGCTTCGGCGTGATGTAATTGCAGCCTTCCAGCACTTGAAGGGAGCCTACAAGAAAGATGGAGGAGACTTTTTACAAGAGCATCTAGGGACAGGACAAGGGGGAATGGCTTCAAACTGACAGAGAGTAGGTCTACATTAGGTATTAGGAAGAAATTCTTCACCGTGAGGGTGGTGAGGTACTGGAAGAGCTTGTCCAGAGAAGCTGTGGATGTCCCACCCCTGGAAGTGTTCAAGGCCCGGTCAGATGGAGCTCTGAGCAATCTGGTCTAGTGAAAGGTCTCGCTGCCCATGGCAGGACAGTTAGAGCTAGATGATCTTCAAGGTCCCTTCCAAACCAAACCATTCTATAATTCTAATCACAGAGTGAAAATACTATACCAGGTTTTATCTCTAAGCCCTGCCTGAGCTTTGGTGGACTTAATGTGGGTGGTTATCTTACCTGTACCTCTCACCCTGCTCTAGGATGACATTGCTTACAGTCTGGCACTCTGCAGCAGACCATAAAGCTCTGGCAACAGCTGTCTTTGCTGGTCCTAGCAGATCTGCTGGACCCCTGCTGCCAGCCTGCCACGAGAGGGCAGTGCCAGGGCTCTCTGATTGGCCAAGCAGGGAATCAGGGCCTGGAGCTCAGTCTGAAGACACAGGACAAGCTACTTTCTTTCTAGATCCTAATTTTTCATTAAAGCAGGGATCTGTTTACAATGAGCTAAATACAGTATTGGTTAAAGTAAGAAAGTTTCTTGCATTAAAGAGAAAGACAAGGAAATCACCTATTTAGTAGAATTTCAAATACAAAAAGATACATTTCCTGAACTCAGCAATTCATTAAAGCTACAAATCACTAGAAGAGCACTCATTCTCAGTGTAAGCAGTCACTCCTGGCTTTCAAACATAGTATATCAAGAACTGTGCTGCACTACAGATAGCATATTAGAATTAAAGACATGATGAGTTCTATTTCAACTCAGTGCATTTAAACTAGCATGTTTACCAAAAGCTATAGTATTGTGCTATTATACATTTCGACTGCAGAAATTACAAACTAGTATCCTCCAAGACCATCCATGGAAGCTATCTACCTGGAAAGTACTGGAAGGCTACTGTTAGAATAAAAGGAATTCAGCACTTGGTGCCTGGTTTCTCTTCCAGCTGAGAAACAGAATCAGCAGCAGTTCTAGACATTCATTTCCACTCCATCAAGCTAAGGTAGTCTCTGACAACACAAGTAAAATATTCCCAAATAGCTTACTCACCAGTTATGTCAATAGGCTCCAGAGCAAAAGCTTCCTCTTCATTGGGAACAAGCGTTGTCTGATCAGTCATAGTTGGTAACGGTTCAACTGGATCCACGGAGTCCGGGCTGTCTGGGCCACCCACTGCCAACGAGAACAGGTACCTTGCACTATTTCACAGCATGGAGAAACTGTGCTACCCTGCCCATCCCCTCCTCCACAACCTCAAGTGATTTACCCCATTTCATACTTTGAGCTTAATTTGCTTTTAAGGAATTAAATAAAAATCAAATCAGTTGAAGAGTAATTCTAGATCTAACCCTAGTTAATACTCACTTGATACATTATCATCATCATCCATATCATCGTGGGGAGGTTGCTCTGGCATCATTACTCCACTTTCTGAGAGTGCAGGTGGGTCATCAAAAATACCACCATCATTATTACTGAGAAGTTTGTCATCTGAAGCAACCATATGAAAGAATCAGTTTTGCATCCACAAATTCATGAAAAAGTACTGACAAATTTATAAAGAAGTACAGACAAGTTTATCACAACACAGATAAAGACAGGGCAAAGGTTAGAAAACTTCCAATGCTGACACAGAAGAAAGCAGCAGTGCCTTTTCATGGTGCATGTCAGCACAAATTTTGAGCTTACAGGCAACCTTTATTACAATACAATTGCCACATATTTGCATCTTACTGGGTTTCTTAGAACTTCATTTATGCCAACACTTAAGATCATCTGTACATCATCTGCACTGCTGTAGGACTCATAAACCAGAATTCTACTGTTGAAGGCATAACTTTGAAAGAGATCTTTGCTACAAGGAAAACAGCTTCCCCCTGTCCACCCAAGAACTTATGAATGCAGAAGACAGGATGGAGGATAAACAAATTTCTCAAACTTACCCAATATTCCACCATCATTTCCTTCTCCAAAATTATCATCTTTGTATTGGTCTTCATATTCCAGGTGATTAGATTTCTCATTGAGGTGACTGGTGCTCTGTTCAGGTTCCAATAGGAGATTGGAAGCACTGGTGCTTACTAGCATGTCATCCTCAAATGCACTACCTTCTCTCATCATCTCACGATCATCCATCCCAAAGTCACCTGCAAGAATACAATTCCACTGCTATAAGTGCTAAACAACCAAGGTGCAAGAGACTTAGCTAACTGATCAGCAAAAGCCCAAATGTAAAATCAAAATTCATTTCATCTTAGTTGCAGAGTTAATGACAAGGTGTAAGAAATTATGTCCAGCAATCCCATGGCAAAAGTACTGTTCAAACAATTATAAAAAATAACTATCTCTTCTTCAAAGCATTTTATTTTACTTACTTGAATTTATATTAGCAAGATCCTACTAAATTTTATCTACACAGAAACCAAAGAATTCAATGAATTTCAAAAATGTTGTACCTTATGCCTCAAGGCATACAGGGAGCAAACCAATACCAAATCAACACCACCATAAATTCCTGGATTATTCTTTCAAAAAAATTACTAAATTATGGATTACAGTACTGTATGCTGGGAACTAGACATTCAAGTACAACTGTCTTTAGGCTTTGATTCGTATTTTTAGAACACTGTTCTTGAAAAGACACTGGAAGCAGTAAACTCCTTGCCACTGACTGCTTCAGCTTTAGAAATCTCCTAATGGTTTCTGACTGAGAACATGCTTATGATTAAAGCAACACCTGACTTCATATTCACACACTTGAAAATTATAATTGACATAGTACTTCGCTAATTAACCTGACTGAATAATCTTCAGCTTTTCTTTCTGCCTATTCTAGGCAGCTAGAAGTTTTCTGAGCATTAGAGGACAGACTTTCTGGAAAAACTGACCCAAAAATTAAATGTACAAAACCAAAGCATGTTTGAGCTAATTTGTTTTGTGTTTAGTGGGCATTCAATAGTTATTGCAAAACCATATCTTATAGTTACCAAAATTAGCTAGTAACACATAATAACGCACGAGATCTTTACCAAAGTCATTATCCTGGAGGATACTGATGTTGCCTACTTCTTCTCTCATTGTAATTTCTTCCACTCTACTCTGGTTCAAACTGAACTGCTGGGCCACATCAATATCACTTAAACAAACAGAAGGCAATTATTAAAAATCTCCATTAAAAAAAATTAACAACACAAAGTTGCTTAAAGAAATATGACATTAGCTCATAAGAAGTATATTTTACACTTCAGTCACTTATGAAAAAACTGATGATAAGCAGTGAATAGAAAACATTGCTTAGAACAGTAAGACCATTAATGATTCAAACGTCTCTCTCAATTGTGTTAGCTTCTGGAAATGCATCGAACATCTCTTACTCCTTGCTATATTTAGGTTACTAATTTTAAAGACCAAATTAATAATCAAGAAAAGACTTCCTCCCCTTCAACTTCAAAAGCTATTAATATAGTTTATCAAAAGCTATATTTAGAACCAGTACTAAGTTAACACTCTTTGTGGTGTATTAAGGTATGTTTCTTAGAAGAACACAGAATTGTTATGCAATTTCAAATTAGTATTTACTCTAATTTGAACATAAACTAAACAGAACACTGAATAATACAAGTACAAAGTAAATTCCATTATGAATAACCTGAAAGAGTAACATCAATTTTTTCAAGATCAAGAACCATTCAGGTTGTATACTTGTCATGTTTACAAGTAACCCATTAGCAATAAGAAGTTTTAAGAATTAAAAGTGCCACTACAGAGGAACATTTCCATAAAACTAATCTTGTCTAACCTGAGAACATATGTGACGTAGAGTGCCTTGCATAGAGGAAAAAAGAAAATGATAACAGATACATGAGTTTTTCAAAAGCCTCTCTAAGGACAGCTTAAACTCTGGTTAAAATTACATGGTACTATGAACTTGAAATCAATACAAAGACGGTTGCATACCTGCTTAGTATATTAAAAGATTTAAGAATACAAGTTACCTACAGACCCTCTTTCTTCACATTCAGCAATGAGTTAGCTGTTTAAAACCAAGTTCTCCACAACTAAAACCAAATATTATTTGTGTGGAAATAAAAAAACCCCATGCTTACTCCAGATCAGGAAGTGGTTGGTCAAAATCGTGAAATTCCTCAGGCAAGGTAATAGCATTGTAAGCGGCCTCTCGGTTTTCCTCAGGCAAATCAACAACCCCTGCAGAGAAGAACACCCAGACATGAGTCCCCATTCCTTACAAGGACAGCATTTTATCCTGTGCCTTCAGGATTGTTCACCCTGCATGAGCTTCTTGTCTTTAAATGTGTTGAACTGATGCTAAGAAACCTTAGATAATGTTAGTAGTGAGATTCAGACTAAATCCAAAATATATACCCTCAAGCCCTTGCACTGTTCGTATAACTCTCAAAGCCTCAAATCACTCGATATTGTTTGTGTGACACTGCAGAACTGTGCAGCCAATACAGGCATCTATGTCATCACAACACTATAGGTACCTGCTACAAAATACTTTTATCATGATGCACCATATGAGCTGGTGAGTTCTACATTCCAGTTTGGGTAAAGCAGTGGCAGGACAGTTATGACTGTTCTATTTATTCAGTTCTATTAGCTCCAGAAGTCCCAGAACAGTACTAACTGTACTTGGGCCACACAAACTCTTAGCATTTTGCACGTAAAAGAGCTCGATTACCTAAACCACATACATACCTTTTCTTATCCTCCAGAGATGCTTAATCTGTTATTCAGCAGGCATTCTCAGAGCATGACTATCAGACTGGGCATCACAAAACCAGTGCCAGTAGTTGGTACCTCTCCTTCATACAGAGTCTTAGAGTTCAGGACACTTGAAAGTGCATGGGAAATGCAGGTTCAATTCCTTTTGTAACTTGCAGAAGATTTGAGCTCTATGCTCTGCCTTCTGACCCACACTCACAACACAGGCAATTCTGAGGTACAGACACTTCAGAAACACACTCTGCCCACTGTGCTCCCTCCACAACAGATAACCAAAGAACCACCATCCAGAGAGACTAGGAACAAGCATGAGTCTGTAGCTTACTCATCATGGTACTTGGCTAGGACTGAAGAAACCTAGTCCATCCTTTCAGGGCTATTCAGAACTTTTACCTGTTGGCTGCTTAAAATGAAACATGATTCTCAGAGCAGACAGAATCCAGACAATGCCTAAGTCACAAAGCTGATAAACTGAGAACAAAGACAAGTGCCTCAGCTTGTTTCAGGTCAGCATATAACTTTTGGTACATCTTGATCTTAAGGTGCTTCACCTTCTACATGCATGTTGTTGGGAGCGGGAAAACTGGAAAAACAAATTGTCTTGTGAAATGAAGACACATTTATCTGTCCTTATCACCCAGGGAAGTTAAACCCAACAGTAAACAAAAAATTGGCAACAGTTAACAAATTGCCACTGAAAGCTACATAAAGTTCAATGCCTGAATCACAACATGAAGATCAGGAAATGAAGATAAAGGCATTATATACCTTAACTTTTCTCAAGTTACTGCTGCACTGGCTTTCAAGAGTTGCCTTTTAAAAAACAAAAGGTCTCCTTTAAGTTCAGCTTTTAAATCCATTGCACTCACAAACTTAAGAGGGTAGAATATGATTCAGCAGCTGTGAGCATCCAGCAGCATCACTGCCACAACTACACTCCAGCTGGAAAAATTTTCCCAGGCTAAAATTAAAGAAAACTATCAACTGTATGTAAGCCAAGTAATTAACTGCTGGATGGAAAGTCATTTCACATTTAAATATGGAACCCCATCTCCACGAAAAATCTTAAGGTAAGCAACAATAGAGGGGGAAATTATGTTGCACACATTACAGTTCACATTATTTTCAGAAACTAAAACATAAAAGTGGTAAAAAACCAGCTTACTTAAACATTTCTTTTGTAACTCATGGCAAAGCAATCCTCACCCTTGATGGAAATAAGACCCCTTCTGTGCTTCTATTCAGTAAGACACTGGCCATTTTCAGCCAGAAGGTAAAAACCATGCAGTGCATTTCCATTTAACATCATCCACCAACAACAGCCAAAATCACAACTGAGATTTTACTGAATCAGCATTAATAGGAAAAGTTTTTGTTCAGAATTCAGTTAGAAGATGTTTTTCAGCAGGCAACTCAGTCACGCAGCCAGTTGAAGCCGCACCAAAGAAAATAACCTCTCCTATTACCTTATGTAATTCTACGGACAAAAGAAGGCAGAATTGTATGTCTCCTTAATAAATATATTTATCAACATAACTTTTCAGAGTGCTTAGATAAAGACAGATACCTGGACGAAAAGCCATTTTAATCTTAATGAAAGCCTCATTACAGTCTGCAAGAAGATATTTTGCTTTCCTGTGGTAGATTCTAACAACGCCTAGTAAGAGATGTCCTGAGGTTCGAAGTGCCATCTTCACCTAAAAACACATTGCACAGTCAGTGAATTAGATGTAGCCTTACTTTTCCCTTTAATGACATTTCAGTCATCTTTACATGATTTTTTTCAATAAAATCAAATATCCAAAACAAGTATAAAAATCAGCAGAAATATGAAGAAAAAGAGAATGCAAAGTCTACATCCAAGATGATACTCTATATATTACTCATTAATGGTCTGGCAAATATCAGTAAATTAATAGCAGCTCACTTCAGGAATTCCCAAACACTGCTCTGTCTAGAGAAAAAAAAAGAGACAAACCCCATTTCTACCACATGTTTTTCTAATATTTTGTTACTTTAATTGTGGAAAAAGTGAAAAATACAAAAAGCTGGACAGCCATAAATAATGATTTGGTTAAGTAAAATCTAATTATAAATGGTTACTTGTTATCTCTCCATCTTCTGTCCTGCAGTTAAAAGAAAATCAGAGAGAAATAGTGGAAAATGTGGAGTGCCTATACACAAGCACTGCCACATTAAAACAATTTTAAGTTCCTTTCCTCTTTAATCTCACTGCTTTACTGTGTAATCAAGTATCTGCTGTGGGAACATAAAACTGAAAAAAAATTCCAGGGAAGGACTCTTCTTAAGTTTCCAGGCTGAAAGAGCATGAAACTTGTGCTGAAGGTTACATGGAATAATTGTCTCACAGAAAGATTAAGCCATACAGGATTTAACCTCAAACTGTAAGAATTCAAAATTTGTATTGACTACAATGTCTTTCTAATGTATCAGCCAATGAACATGTTACACACAGTTAAACACATGAAAGAGTGCCTATTAATTTCTCCTTTCTCTAAAAGAATGCTACACAATAGTGAGTCTATGAACATTATCTTCTTTCTAAATCCTTCCAGAGCTTACAATGAAGCAAATCACTGCTCTGGAACAGTATCTCTGTGATTGTACTATACACTTTTTGCTTACATTTAGCAGTCCTTCTAAAATCTAGAGTAGCATTTTAGAACTGTTAACATTTGTATCAACCAAAATAAAAGAGAAAGGTTTTTTTTTCAAATAGTTACTTTTTGTATAAGACATTTTTGTCACCTGTTAAGCCACAAAAGTCACAACCATATCACTAGCTCACTAGTTCAAAAATGAACAATTTAATTGTCATGAGTAGCAGAGGGAAAGAAAACTAAAAATATTTAAAAACATCAAGCAACTTAAAACTTCCTCCAGTTTCCCAGTAGAGCATTTCATATTTGAACAGACATTTCCACCCTTTAAAATAGCAACGTTAAGAACTTCATTTGCTTCAGTGACCCAAACAGTAACTACAAGTTCTTTTCACTACAAGGTAACATTACATTAATCTAAAATAAATACCTTTGGGGAAATTATACTCTCCACGCTGCTCTCCAGGTTACACTCAAAAACATGGGCTTTGGTCAGCTTCTTATCCCAGTGGGCCGCCAGCCAAATTTTGGCCAGCGGCCCACGCTTGCTCAGGACAAAGTGGGCATAGAACATGGTCCCAGATGTCTAAAACAAAGTGCAAACCTGTAAAGAGAAAGGCAAATATTTTTTTTTCTAGATTTTTTATTTTATGAGGAACATCCCTGTAAACACCCCCTTTATCCTCAGAAGAAGTGCACTTGTTTACTTTTCAATCATTAAGGTCAGACTATTTGTTTAAAATACTTAAGAAGCCAACATTTACAAGTGGTGTTCATGTAATGCCATATATATTTATTAAAAAGGAATTATAAAGCAGAAAGAACAACACTTAGACAATTAAAAATGTTTACCACCCCTCAAGAAAAAATAACCTCGAATATATTAAACCTTATGGTAATGATACCGAATTCTCATAATGCAAAGAAACACGTCTCAGTTTTCAGTCCACAGTAGTTTTCTACCACTTCCATTTCTGTCTACTCTTAATTCAGTAGCTACTACTATACTATAGCAGTATATATTCCACATTGTTCCAGTAAAGCATTCAGTGCTATAAAATACACAGCCCTAACTTTTTGGACTTCACTGTATTTTCCTAAACAGGAAGCACAATTATCTCTTCATTTCTGAATAGATTGCTTTCCATTTCATTTTTTTTCAAGTGTTGATAAAAATGGTGAAAAACTTGACCGCTTTATTCCAAAGTTCTTAAAGATTCCATTTTCCTTCTCCATCAGGAAAAAACCCTTCCTTTTACCTACTTATCTAGTAAGTACCTCCTCATGGCTGATGCCAACACATCAAACCATTGGGAAGCAGGACAGCATGATGTCTTATGATCTAAACATGCCAATTTCATGCATGATGTAACCATATGATTCAGCTCAACTACAAGCTGAGGAAAAAAAAATTTGCTTTAAAGAAGTGGAAGATTACTCATAAACAGGGTTTTTTTACAACAATTTCTACAAACAGGGAAAATGAATCGAAAGAGAAGAACAGAAAAGATACAACGAGTGCATTTCAGGTTTTACCTCCTCCATGCCTACAGAAAGAATGCCAGAGGAAGCACAGCAAGTCACAACTGTGATTGCTAGAAAAGTAAGTACAGGGGCAAGAGAAGCATTGGCATTACCCATTCAGTGGAAGCAATGCCAACCTCTAGACATCTGGGTAAACACTGAAAAATCGTACATCTCAAAGTCAAGGCCAACAATTATCTTCTTTTTTTCATTTGTGGGGGGTTTTATTTGTTTTAATAAAGGAGATTTGAAGGAGTATAAAAGGATAGGGAAAATTATCTTTGTAGTGGTATCATATTCCATACTTGTAACGCCACTCACAGGTATCATTCAACGTGCAAGATGAAAACTTTAAATTTCAGCTGCATTAACAGAACTAATCATCAAGCTATCTCTCTTTGAGACAGACTGGCCACCAATTCCATTCATAACCAAGAATGGACACAGTGGAAAGGATTTAAATGAAGTAAAAGCAATGTTCAGCTTCAGCTCTAATTAACCCAGTATACAGGATTAAAACTACTCTAAGGAGTGAGGTTAATAGCTTTTAGTTATAATGAAGGTGGAAAGTCACAAAAAGTTAAAATGTCATTTTTATTTGTTGAGATTGTGTGTGGGCTAAGGACAGCACTGCACAGACATGGACATGAGTAAGCTTTTCTAGGAAGCTCAATGAAATAAATTTTGGAAGTCTCCTTGATCAATAAACATTATCTAAAGGAAGGTATTCTACTTTTTTTTATTTCCCCAGTATTTTTTGAAAGACAGCAAATTCTCTCAAAGGCCAGGAGACAATTCAATCCCTTGTATATTTTCAAAGGCCTCGGTATTTTTGTGTATGCAGAGATGTAACTTAGCAGCACAACATTTGGTATCTTAAGTTGCTGCCACAACCATGCAGTGCTCTGGTCATAGTAAGCCTGTAAATTACCCCTGAACATGAGGAACAGGGGAAAACACAAACGTACAGTTAACAAACCCACTTGTATTAGTCTACTAAAAATATTCATCAACAGTTGCAAAAGAATGTACTTTGATTAGTGGAATTTGGCAGAATTATTAAAATACACAGCATGGGTTTCACAGAAGTTCAGACACACAGTTAATTGTAACCCTGAAAACATAATTTAAGTTTTCCTGCTAAATGGAAATACACTATTTGGACAACTTGACAGAAACAATTTATCTATCACTTTAAATCTGTTCCTCTTCATCCATTACTGAAGCCTTGCCACAGTGAAATATATGAAGAAAAACAGTGACAATCACACTACACACAGTTTTAAAGTGTGTTTCAATCTTAACTGTTATTAACAAATAAAAATACTGTACAGCACTAATTTCCTGTCACAATGTGGGTCTCTGCCACTTCCAAATTTCAGCAGTATGGTATGGGAATATCTGTGTTACAGCACCTGTGCAAAGCCCACCTTTACAGTTCCAAGTGTTTAGTGCCTCAGTACAACTGTTCAAAGCAGGCCTCAATGGCTGCTCCCATTTCCTACACATTTTTTCTTTTCAGATACTCCTTTTCTGTGTTTCAGGCTTTTCATCTGATCTTTAATTCATAGGACAGTATGCTCAGGCAGTGGCACAAAAGGAGAAATCAATTTCCTGGCATAAGTTGGGAGCGGGATGAATGTTAAAGGAACTAAGAGTTTCTTCAAGCAGCAGAGTGCTCATGCAGACACACAGAACATATGTCGTTGCCTGAAAAAGCAACTCATAAAAATCCACAAAAGGGTACCTGATGGCTCTTAAAAAGCTTGAAAGGTAAAACACAACTGTCAATTTTTGAAATTGACTGGATACGAACCAGGATCTTAAAACATGTTCTAAGAAGTTATGCATTTTTCTGTTATGCATCTTGCTTGTGCTCCTTTAAGGCAAAAAGAATATGTACTCGCAAAAGGTCAAATCCTGATTTTTCCAAATTGATTTTTAAAATACTCAAAACTTTATTTTAATTAACTTTGAATTTGCTTCGATGTGCCACCATTGTCCTCAGGTTCCTCTGCCTAAATTGGCCAACAATTGCACATTTTAAAAAATATTTTTCTTTCTACAGAAGTGTAAAAAAGGCTGTATTTCTATACACATAGTAAGTGAACATGTAAAGCAAAATTAATATAATACTGGTTCTACTCTGGTAATTGATCCCTTCAAAGTAGCAACAAGAAAATTTGGTAGGTGCTAACTACGAACTTCATCTTAACCCTCAACATATTAAGTCTTAAAGTCCTTCTGTATGTTAGAATGGCTAACTATCTAAACTCTAAAAAGCATGCTTGCATAGTTAGTCCCACCCTTAAAGGTACTCGGAAAAATGCTTAATAAAAGAACACTTGACAATAACACTGCAGATGAAAGACAAAACATTTGCTGTATTTTAATTTGACCGTTGTTCACGCCTAGTCCATTAAATCCACTTGTCTGCTGCTCTCCATAGGTCAGGTTATGTATACACACACCAGTCCATAAGTAAAGCTCAGTCTTCAATTCTTTTTTACTATCACCTACCTACCTTCGTTCCTGTTGTAGGGCTACTCCAAAACCACAGTCATACACAGGTGAGTAGACAAATTCCATAATACAGTTAAGAAATCAGCCAGTCATTTAAATTCATTTGTCCTTGTGCTATCCTTCAATCTCTCTTCTCTGCTGGTTTCCCCCTATGCACATTTTTGTCCTATACTGTTTCTGCTCTGCTAAGCCAGCCTGAAGTGATCCAGGGAAGGGTGGGATCACCCTTTGCACCTGCAGCTGTCCAAGCTGGCCTTACCAGACTTTAAAAGTTCAGAAGAACTACCCTGACCCTGCAACTGTACTTTGAATTCTCCAATTTTAACTCGCAAGGCTTCACTAAACAATCCTTACATGACTGAACTCCCCTGCTGTGGGCACTCCCTAGTGCTGTCTCCCTCACAGGCTTCAGTAGCACAGTGAACACCTGGCGCCACTGAGAAAGAATTCATCACCAACAGCACTAACAAGACCTTACAGCTCCATGCCTCTTCTCACCACTACTTTATTTGATCTCCTTCCTTCATCCACCTTTATAATTGTCTGGTTAATCCACATTTTTCTGAATTTTAAAACATTTCTTTGTGGCACCTGCAGCTTTACTGAAGTTCAGTGACGAGTCACCTCAATTTCTTATGTCCACAAAATCAATTATCAAAAAAGATGAAACTGAACTAGTTCAACTTGACACACCTTTGATAAATGCATAGAGCCTTTTCCATTTGTCTCCAGGTCTTGTTTTTTCCATCAACTTTTTTTTTAAATTCTATGGCTGAGGTTGCCATACCAGGTCTACTAATTACTCAAACCACACCACTCTGTTACAGGAACTGCATTCACTGTTCTCCAATTACAATATACTACACACCTACATAATCAGATACAACCAGAGCCCCACTAAAGTTACTCAGGCAGATCACCCACAAATGCTGTACAGAGTTGGAGATTACTGAACTCTATGAACACTGTTCCACTCTGCCCCCAATTCCACATTCATACCTAAGTCTCAGCAGGTATGCTGCCCTTGCCCCTAGATGCAGAATGATCACTCAACCATTGGAAAAGAAATCTTTTTAATTTAAGGTGACCTTTGATTATATCAACCTTTTCCAGGCAATTCCAGTTCCAAGTCAAGCTAATAAACTTGCAGAAACCAGGTATTAACAAACTTCTTAAAGGTACGCAGGTTAAACAGAAGAACAGAATTCCTTATGTTACTCCACCTTTTGCAGCAGTTCTGCTCCTCTGAACTGTTCACCCGAAGAGCCCAAATGTAAACTAACTTTTTAACATTTTGCCACTAAGAAGTTAAACTGATGTAGCAACTGAGGTAGCTACTCTCATTTCTGTGGGAAATCCCATATCAACAACCCTGATGTCAAGACATGATTAATTTAATTGTGTGGTAATTTAAGTTTATTGTAGGTCTCACTAACTTTGTGCTCCTCCTTTTATTCTCCTCAACACACTTCCTTCCTCTCTAGTTAAAACTTTAGATCAGTGGGCTTTGCTTTTCCAAGTTTCTCAGAATGTCAAATATTTACAAATGAACATATTCACAAAATAAAGCGCCAGCCTGGCCTTACTTACTAATGTCCCCCATTTTTGATGACACAAGTTTTACTGAGTAAGAGATTAAGGAAAGCTTGCTTATTGCAGACGTTCACAGAACATGGGCCTAAATGGTAACTTCTCCAAATTTAAAATATTATCTTTAATTGTCTAAATTTAAGGAAAAGCCATTTTCACTGAAGCAGTGCCATGTCAATAAGTCACAGTGAACCTACGTCTCCTTTGCTATTGACAGAAACACAACACCTTGTTTTACATTTAACAGAAGCCCTTCTATTCAGGATCAGAGAAGTCTTAACAACTTCATCAAGATTTATAACAGAGCATCTATAAAAGCTTGTTCTTGGTTCTTCAAGACGCCAGCATTTTTAAAGCAGCCTTTATATGCAGCTCAACAGCCTCAGCACCCAGACGGCAGTTCATATTACTAGCGAGGACTGCGAGAACATTCAATACCCTGCTTCACCTGTGACAGAAGGTAAGTTACACTAAAAAACAGGAGGCTGGCAGACCAAACTTTGCTCCTCTCCCCTCTCCAGACGGCAGCAGCCCCGCTGTCCCTTTTGCGAAAGCACAGGCTGGGATCTGTTACAGCGGTGCGGCCGTCACACCTCCCCACAGACCCCTCGGCCGCCCCGGGAAGCGGGAAGGTCCCTGCGGATCGCCGTGTGCCCGCTCCAGGTGCACAGCTCTCGCCCCGGCCGCGGCCGCGGCCGCGCTGACCCGGGCCCTGCCCGTTCCGCCACCAGGCCGCGCACAGGGCCCGGCTGAGCCCCGCACACCCGGCCCCGCGCAGCTGCCTCTCCCGGGGAGCCCCGGGCCGGCTCTCCCTGCCCGCCCCGCCGGAGAGCCGGCCCCGAGCCCGGGCGTGCCGGTAGCGCCCCGAGAGCCCCGCTGCGGCCGGGCCCCGCCGGGCGCCTTCGGGCGGCGGTAGCGACCGGGGCGGCCGGAGCCGCTCCTTACCTTGCTCCGGGCCCGGGGGCCGCTTGCTGCTCCCGCCGGGCCGAGCCCGAGCCGAGCGTGGCCGAGCCGAAGCGGAGCCGAGCCGAGCCGAGGCCGAGCGAAACGGAGCCGGGGCCGACCCGCTCGCTCACTCAGACAAGATGGCGGCGCGGCCCTTCCTGCGCGCGAACGCGCCGTTCAAACCGCAGGATGTTTACGGTCAAATTCCCCCCCGGCCCCGGCCCGGGCACTGCGCATGCGCCGGGCCCCGGACGGCGGGGCGGGGCCGCGGGTGTGACGAGCGGCCCGTGATTGACAGTGGCGAGCGGGCCCGGGGGGGCGAGGTCCGCGGCGCGTGCGCGGGGGCGTCGTCGGCTCTTCAAAGGAGAGTTGATTTTTGCTTCGCTCCATTTAAAAGGCAACAGACGATCTCCTCTGAAACAAACTTTTGTTTTTAAAGTCTGCTCCCTATAACAAGGTGACTCACCAGGTCTTTCTGCTCTCCCCAGCGTCCCCCCGCTGCGGGGGGTGCTGCAGGTGTTTCCTACGTGCTGTGGGGCAGTTCGGTCACTGCATACGGGGAACAGCTGCACACACACCACCCGTTTGCTTTGAACTAATTGCAGCAGTAATTAGAAAGGTTTTCTTGATCCTAATTTACTAATCTATGATGGCTACCCGGGACATAAGAGAGGGGGAAGTGTAGCTACAACTGGACTTAAACAGGAGTTAATGACTAGGTAAAAGCAAGGGAAAGGGAGAACAAGGAGGTGAAGTTTGGTAATAGCGCTATTTCTGATCTCTCTGAGGCACTACGAAGTCTGAAGCTATGAGTACATAACATTCTGGATCAACAACAAACAGCCTTTAGCCCAAAGAGACACCAAATACAAAAACCTGATTAAAGTAACCTCTCTCTGAAATAAAACTTCTTGTGCAATGGAGCATCAGTTTGCAAAGGTAATATGCAAAAAGTAATATGCAAAGAATGCCAAGAAAATTTGCCTACAGAGGGTTTAAGAAGTATCGCTGCTATTTGTGACATTCAGATAATGTATCTTAGTAGATGGTAACATCAGCTAACAATTTGTAAAAACATGCGGGCTCAGTCTCCTGATTCTCTTCCCTTAAATTCAATTTTGAAGATTTCAACATTCATTTTCGTTCATAATGTCTCACTAAAACTTCTATTCTGAATAAACATTGATTCTTTGTATGTCACACATGGATTTCTGCTACGTATACTAATATTTCAAGGGTTTTTCCTCTGCAAGAAAACATCTGCTGTATCACCACTCTCCTGTATCTCCATATAAAATGAGTTAGAGGTCCAGGCATTGAACCGGGGAGTGTCCAGGCTACCAGCCATTGGATCACTGATGAGACTCTTCAATTAGTTTAACAGTGCTCATACACTGGATTGCATCAAGTCCACCAAAAGTGTCGACCAACAAAGATACATCATTTGCTCCTATAGGGAAACAGCCACTCACACTGGGGAGAAAAGACACACCAGGTAAAGTAACAGCACGATGGTGTGAGTCAGAAACCTCAACTTTCCAACCCTGACCCACATTACTGCTGAAACATCTATAGCAAGGCCTTGCTTTGGCTCTTGCCCTGTTGAGAGCTTATCTTGGTTGCATGCATTTTAATGTGAAATCCTTCTCTCTCTGTCTCAGCAGACACTGAATATTAGTGCATTTTGGCCAAAATTGCCTTTCTAGCTACTATGTGCCAGGGTGTGCTAGTTGTCTCTCTAGAAGTCCTGCATCACATTGCCATTGACTGATAGCAGAAATTAATGATGAGATGGAATTGTGATTATTTTTCTTTAATTGTCACTACCAATTCCTTAATAATTGCCCATTTTAAAAATAAAATAATAAAAGTGGATCTCATTGTTTTTCTTATGCTCTATACTGTTTGAGCAAGCAATTCTGTCTATAAAAGACATACTTTTTGAAAACAAAACTAGGAGGTATAGTTAAGTTTTTGGTAAAACCTACCATATAATTAAAAGCATAAACCTAATACACAGGTCCAATCCCTTATGGATGACAAGCCAGAGTTTGCCATTTTTTCCAAGTTTAGTTTCCAGTCTCTTCATACTTAGTTAATTCAGGACTTTAAAAGTACATACTTCAAAGAAGCAAGTATATGCAAATCCCAGAGTTTATAGTCTAAATTTGGCTCAGTTTAAATCTAAAGGATTTGAATTGTTATCACATCTGTTTCTCATGGCAGTATGTGAATACTGCAAAGATCAGTCTGTAAGCTTGTCCTCTAATTTATTCTTGAATGTATTCTAAAAAAATGCCAGTCTAATATAATATGATTTATTTTTTCCAGTGTCTATTAGTTCAATATTTTCCAGCTTTCATCTAAAAAGAAAGCTTCTTTCCATCAAAATTAAAAATGAAGGCAATTCATTTGCATGGTCTAAAACTAAGGTTAACTGCCCAATATAAAAATGTTTCATTTTTACTATGGAGATGAATGCACTTCATGAACAAGTTGATATTTAAACTTCAGCATAATTTTCAGGTATCCCGCTAAGAATTAAAGCAATTATAGTATAGTAAATAAAGAAGATCAGTGTGTGTTGGAACTCATGTCCGTTGAGTTCCACCCACTGGCCTATCAATTTCAAACAACAAAAATGAGCTCCCATTAATAATATTAATATTAAATAATTGCATGGCTCCTTTGAATGTTTAGATCAAGTCAAATATTTTTCAAGCTTTTGCACTTTGGTCCTCATGAAGGCCATTTTCTAAAAGAAGAAAAAAAGATTCTCCATTACTAATGCTTGTTTACAGTTCTGTTTGTTTTTTTTCACTCAGATTGGAATGAGCCCTGAATGCCCTGGCCTGAGACAGGCAATGAAACTCATCTTCCTGCCCCAGTTTTTTTTTTTTCTCAAGAAGTGCCACAAGCACTGATTTGTATGCAGCACTCTGTACTTTGCTGATTTTCTCCTTGGGCTGTGCTCAGACACATGCATTCCAGATGGTACTTAAAAAAGCAAGTTTGTGACTATGATGTACACTCTTGCTAGCATAGAGCAGATCACATTATGCAGTGACATTTAGAAAGAAACTGAGGCAAAACGCCTCTTTTTGCTTCCAGCTTTGGTCAAGTGTATCTATCAGACAATGAAACCATAATTTTCAAGTGCAGAACAAATTAGTTCACATATAAATAACTTAGGAGAAAGGGCAACATGCTGTACTTCCTTTTGAATAACTGAAGTAATTGGTTTTGCCTGGCAAACATTCTCCCTTGGAATCTGAGACACAGATCCTCTTGTAAGTCACACACCCATCTTCCAGTTCCTGCCAATCTAAGATGTTTTGCCCAATCACTTCAAAGTACTGGCAACATGGTTGCCAGATAAGTTGCTTTTTTAAGCCATCAAACGAGAAATTCAGAACAGTCACAGTCACATTTCTATCATGTGAAGTAGAAGAAAAAAATACCATAATCTCTAATTTGATTAGAACCTGTGTGTTCTAAAAACTTCATCAATTCACAGTAGATAATCCAAAGTTTGTCCAATATGTTGGGCCTTCTCTGAAGAACAATTTCAGCCTCTGTTTACAGCAAGTCAGCTCTGCTGCAGCCGTATGGAAGAGCAGGAGGTGAAAGATGTGAATAATTGAAAACATTCCTTTCTTGCCACTTGGCTTTTGGTTCACATACATCCTTTTACCAGTAGCTTCAAACAGAAAGGTTTTATATTTGCTGGGAATTCTTTTCATGACAAGTCAAAGATGTTTCCTACCGCTATATTTCATTTGAGGATGTCCTGGTTTTGTCTGGGATAGTTAATTCTCTTCCTATTAGCTGGTACAGTGAGGTGTTTTGAATTTTTTTGAGATTATGTTGATAACACACCAATGTTTTAGTTGTTGCTATTTAGTACTTACTCTAAATCAAGGGGTTTTCAGTTTCCCATGCTCTGCCAATGAGGAGATGCACAAAAAGCTGGGAAGGAGCATGGCCAGGGTGGCAGACCTGAACTGGCTGAAGAATATTTCATACCCAGTATATAGACTGGGAGAGTTGCCCAAGAGTCAACAGACGTTGCTCGGAGACAGGCTGGGCATCAGTCAGTGGTGGTGAGCAACTGTACTGTACATCACTTGTTTTTCTTGGGTTTTATTCTTCTCTCTCTCATTACAATTATTATTATTGTTATTATCATTATTGTCATTATTATATTTTCTTTTGTTTCAGTTATTAATTACACTGTTCTTATCTCAAACTATATATTTTACTTTTTTTGATTCTCCTCCCCATCCCCCCCCGGGGTTGGGAATGAGCAAGTGGCACTTGTGCGGTGCTTTGTTGCC
Source organism: Lepidothrix coronata (assembly GCF_001604755.1). NCBI lineage: Eukaryota > Metazoa > Chordata > Aves > Passeriformes > Pipridae > Lepidothrix > Lepidothrix coronata. The sequence continues at coordinate 22,311 of NW_016690306.1, forward strand.
AGCTGGGGTCAAACCATGACAGAGAAACACAAAGAGACGTAACTGAGGCAAAAATGTTTGGATTTCTGAAATTATAATGGAAATTCAGCTCTTTTGACATTTGCTAATCCTGGATAGATGGAATGTTGTTAGAATCTGACACAGTAAATTATGCACCACATAATCAGAACAAATAAACTTTGTTTATATTGGAGTTTTCAAGATTTCTATAATTTTGTTTCTTAAAATGAAAGTTAGTTGGAAATTCCTATACCATTTCCTAGTAGCTGGGAAAAACTGTCTATAGACTTAGCATCCTTGTACTGGCCTTTTTGACTCTGTTAAGTATCAACCCATTTCTGCTGAGCAATTTTAAAAAGATTTAAGCTTATTGTTATGCAAGAGGAAAACTTTAAAAGCATCCTTCCTTTTTCTTCCTAACACATTTTGTTTCCAGTAAATTGAACTACGTGTTTAGCCACTTGTAATATTAATTTTGTGGAAAGGCTTTTTTTTTTTTTTTAATAATTGCAGCTGATCAGATGAAGTTTTTCTGGCATACTGGACCTTAATAGATTTCAAATTTTAGCAATAAACACCTGTAAAGCTTTCTTGGGCCTAAATATTTCAACTTGCTGCTCAGTTGCAGTCTTTCTTCTTTAGTGTTACACTCGTCCTACACATTCCTGTGTTTCTCCTCCCAACCTGCTAGCCCCACAATTTGTGGTGATTTTTAACTTCTAAAGTTGATTGGAAGGGTGGAACTGCACAGGAAACTGGCAGGTAGTAAATGGTCCAGGAAAAAGAGCACAAGGACAGCTCTGCAGGGAAGGCAGAGACTGAAGGCAAGTGTCAGAAATACAGAAGAAACATTGATTTTTAAATGGATTTTCAGTCAAATCCACCAGCTTTATACATACTTTGAGTGCTGATGCTCTACAACATTTTAATAGAGAACAGTCTTACAGTAATGTAAACTTTGCAGAAATGAAAGTATACATTAGATCTCTGCATGTAGTACTTGCCCTGGGAGTAGTTCAATACTAAAATGCTGTTAGGATAATTTTATCTGATCTGTTGAATCAGAATGGCATGTATTGCTGATGTATATGAAAATTATCTGTTATTGATAATGTCTGAAAACATTCCCAAAATACAATGCACAAGGATTTTCATCATTTCTTACCTATTATAACCCACCATACACTTCTCTAAACAGAGAACTTTTTTAAAAAAGAGTACATAATTAAATTCATTAAGTAATCATTACAGCTTCTTTAACAGTGGCTCTGAGGCTAGTACATCTCCAGAAGATAAAATACAGATTAACTAGACTTTGTCACACTGTAGCAATTAGCTGGATTAGAAAGTTTTAGAATTCATGAGAATGTTAAGTATAGAGTGTTAAGTATAGATTGTTCGTCCGGTTGTCATTAGGCAATTTGGTTTTACCTTCCTTTTATCTGACTTCTCAGGCTCCTGTGATGTCAATTAATATGACTATTTTTTTTTTGTGTGTTGACATAAAAGCTGTATTTACATCAAAACTATTGTTTTATATCATAGTTGTGCTGTGTTGGTAGGCATAAGTCTTTTGAGTTAAATTTGTCAAAGACGACAAATCTGTTTCTTTGGCAAGTGTTTATACTTGTAGGCTTTCCAAATTATGCTTTCCTGCATTCCAGCATCAAACTGGTAACTAGTGGTGCAGGCAATAACCATGGCGTGATCTTCCTTCTGGTTATATTACAGCTACAGTACCAAATGTACCTGTCAGCGTGTTTCACAGGTCTGGAAACAGCATTGCACAGAATGAATCTGCTCCGACAGCTGCTCCCACTGTTGTCCATCTGTGACACTACAGTGACAATATAGGAGTTACAGACTATTCCAAGGTGGAAAGGTTGCACAAGGATCCTCGAGTCCAATTTTTAAGTGAATGCCCCATACAGGGACTGAACCCACAACCTTGGTGTTACTGGTGCCAGACTAACCAACTGAGCTAATCCCCGGGTTAATATTTTGGAAGCCACCATCGGCATCTGTGGCTGACCCCCAAAGGTGCAGTCATACACTGGTGACATATCGAAGACAGAACGTACAAGTTGTACCCTGCTCTCAGACACTGTTGTTGCAGAACAGAAGACTCTTTTGAAAGAGTATGAAAAATTATATCAGGATTATACTTTGATAAAATTATATTATAAGTTATGTCTGGAAACAAATCCTGACACTTTAAAATTTTGATTTCATACTCTGAATTACATGGACTTCCAACCTAACTAGCTTCTGTTAAGTGTCCTTCAAGTCTTCCTAGAAGCTGTCCCCCAACTCATGGTGTTTGAAACAGGAGCGAAGATGGCAGCAATCTTCTTTCTCAAGTTGATCTTATCATTCAAAATAAATTCCATTCTCTGTATAGAAGCAATCAATGTGTCATGGTGAAGAAAAATCAGCACACTGAACATGGATGAAACATTCCCATTAGTGCAACATGACTATAAAGAACATTCTTACTACGAGGTAACCTTGTAGGCAAGGCTGAAGTCTTGGGAAAAATTGTAGAATAGAGATTCTGAATCAAACTTTGTAACATTAATGGATGTTGAGCAAGGTTGCCCAGTGGTATAAATCAGCACGCCATTAAATCAAGTACTGGAAGTTAGTAGAAATACAGTATTTCATATCTGATGAGTATCAGGTCTTAAAATCTTTAAGGAGTAAAAAGGCATTTTTTTCACTGAACTTGGCTTTTTTTCTTAGTGGTGCTCTCTTCCTTTGTGTGTTCTTACATTTCACAATTCCTGTTTGCAATTGCTTTACACTTCAAAGTGGTCTTTTAAATATATTTCAGTACAAATTGTCTGAGACTATCTATCTGTTGAAATTTTCTCCTGTATATTTTACTGTTACATACAGATATGGTATGGCTATATTTGTTTCTTTGATCAAGTAGGACAATTAATTACATCGTTTAAGTGGGTGACTTGATTTATAGAGAATTATAGAAGTCAGAGCAATATGGTGGATGAAAATAGCTATTAAATAAAGAATGAAGCCAAATGATGTTCAGCCATAAAAACCATATATTATATATGCAGTATAATAGCCATACTATCCAATTTCTAGTACTATTAAACATGTCAGCATAGTTTCTCTGTCTTCATAATCATGAATTATTTTTACAGGATACTGTAATTTCATTTTGTTAATAATAAAGATGTTTGATATAATATAACCTCACAAACAATAAATTTTTGTAGATAAATGAATCATACTTTATGCGAAGGGTGCATTTATAAATACTTCATGTAGAATTAATAGGTGATCAATAAATGTGATCAGTAAATTACAGCTACATATAGAATAAGCCAGCAGTGCCTGGAAGCATGTAAGTGGAAGATGTTAGAGATTTTCATATACCAAGGTCATAAAGAAGCCATAGACATATTGGCTCTTATGGCCATCTTGAAAAGTGACCACGATGTAGTTTGATGTACATTTGTAGACTGATGAACAAGAAAAGTCCCCTCTGCTTGTCATGCTTCTGTGGACAAATGACCTGGAACAGATTAGGGATGGCAATGGCAGTCTAGGGAGAGATGCTCAGGAAGTAGAGTATCTCTTTCCATTTGCTCTCTATGCATTTAGCCTTCATTTACCTTCTCCATTTTACCTCTGTTTAACACTGGTGAGGTCACATCTCAAGCACTTTATAAAGGCTGGGCCCTGCCTCGTGCTGGGAGTTGTCACTAGGCTGCAGAGGACTACTAAACCCTTTGGTGAGAGAGCTGGAGTATGTGGCATGTGAAGATAGGCCTCTGTGTGGTCACCTTCAGTTCCTGGCTTGTCTCCCCTCACAGATCAACCACACTCTTGCTGTCCCCTGAAAATGGGACTGGAAGGTGATTCGCTTCAAAACATTGCTGATTTCACACATGGTCTCTCACACTCCCACAGAGGAGCATGAAGACATACATATCCAGGTAGTCAGTTCAGCATGCATGCATCAGGATACTTGAATATAGGCAGTCTGCCCAGGAGCCCTGTTGAAGGATAAGGACACAGGCTATTGAGACCTCATCTTGTCTCCTGGTCTCTTAGGTTGGGAGCTAAAGCTGACTTTTACACATGCCTTTTTCTATCCTTTAGGGCATCTCGGTAATGAGTTTCTCCATCCTATCCCACATCTCACCTCCATGAGTTGTCAGGATTTACTCACTCTTCTTTGTCTCTGATGGGGGTGTCCTAAGAAGCTACTGTCTCTCTGTTAGGATCATGATGAACTGATAATGTCTAGATGCCTTCAATACAGTCAATGCACAGCCCTCTGGGGTATGGGCCACTCCCCCCAGCTTTGTCTTGTCAGCAAACTTGCTCAGGAGGCTGTTACAACCTCCTTCTGAGGCAGAGTAACTGAGGTTCTTGTTAATAGATCCCTTGGGGCAAATTAGAATGAAAGGATACTGAACAGACAGGTGTATATGTTCAGCAGGTTTATTTAAAAAAAAAATTGGTTGCAACAGATAGGAGGTGTGTAGCCATTTTAGTTCTTTTCTATAAAAACATAAACTATATCATGAAGAAAATATATAAGGAAAAGAGAAAGAGACAGAAGGGACAAGTGTAGATAGTGGAGAGGAAAAATATCATGACCTGTCAATCCAGTGATGAGACTTGATTGATGCAATTTCAATGTCCATGGTCAGAGTGATGGTCTCAGTCTTGATCTCTTGGAGGTAGGTGCCCACACAATAAAAGGTTCACCTGGTTATATATGTTCAGACTCAAGTGAGAATGCTCCTGTACTTCCAGTGTGGGGGAGTTTTACACTGTCAGATACAGATGCATTATCAGGAGGGAGGAGATTGGCATGATAAAAAGCATTACTCCACCTCTGAAGGATCTGCTTCTTATCAGTCTTTTCCTTTATCTGGCACAAAACAACTTTGTTTAAGTCACCAGTCTTATCAGAGAAACAATAGATTGCAGGGCTCAACCAGCCCATCCAATCAGTTTGGTCCATCACAGAGGCTCTTTCATCAAAGTCACTGATGAATATGTTAATACTGGGCTCAGTATTGAACTTGGGGAACACCACTAGTGGCAGGCCTCTGACTAGACCCTGTGGCACAGCCCTCTGGGATCTGCCATTCATCCAGTTCTCAAGTCACCTCACTGACCACTCGTCCAGTCCACACTTCCTCAGTTTGTCTATGAGGATGTTGTGAGAAACAGTGTTGAAAGTCTTGCTTAAGTCGAGGTAGACAATATCCACTGTTCTCCTCTCATCCATCCAGGTAGTTGTTTCATTGTAGAAAACAATCAGGTTGGTCAAGCCTGATTCACCTCTAGTGAATTGATGCTGACTACTTCTGATCACCTTCTTGTCATCCATGTGGATGGAGATGGCCTCCAGAAAGAGGTGCTCCATTCCTATTCTTAGGTCATTCCTATTGCTCTTCTCTCACCTTTGATACTTCTGGTGCTGCTTCCACACCCTGTCTTGAGCAGCATGGCTGAATCTGATGATCTGGTTGGATTTGATGATCTGCAGCAACTCCTACAGTTTTCCTTTCCTATAATTCTGTGACATAGTCATAGTAATACAATGCAGCCAAGGATTGTGTCTGTGAAAAAAAGAGATTTTAGGATATCCATTTCTTAGAAAACTTTTGTGATAAAAGTACTGAACACCAGGGATATTGGCCTCTTGGGAATCTGTTATGTGAGTGATGAAGTGAGAGGAATTACAAGGAGTGAAAAAGACATCTAGTTTTAGCAGAAAGAAATCAAAATTTGATTAAAAAGTGCACAAACAAAAATAAGGAATAACTTAAAGAGTAGGAAAACATTCTTAGCTAAAAAGATGTATTTATATTACTTAAAAAAAGGTGTAACAAGGACTGTGGCTCATCTGTCTGAGAAATTGGATATAAACAGTAGAAAACAATTGAAGTATCTGTAAAGTCATTACAAGGGGTTTTTACAAAAGAAAGAAATTAGAACAACCAGTGCAGAATATGAAACTAGATAGGAACAATGTGAATAGTGAATAGCAGTCATCTTTGTAAAGCATAAAATGTTCAGAAAAAAAGTAACTTGAAATCACATTTTCAGAAGAAATATTAAAGTCAGTTTGGAGTGGAACAGACAGGTAAATACTAAAGCCTATAAATGGGTATCCCCTTTAAGAGGGAATACGAAGAGAAAAAAATTAGTTTTACTATCCCTTTTGATGATTGATTCTTAAAAAGAGACAGAAAGTTTCCTGAAGGGAGTGAATGCAGTTTGCCAGAGATTTCCCCTCAGGTTTCAATTCAGAGATAGATGCAATTCACTGTAGCATTTGTCATTCTGGTATAGACTGGAGAACAAATGTTTTAAAATCTAGATATTTCTGAGCCTGGTATTATAAAGAACATGCACCAAACAGCCACAGAACCCAGCAGAAATGGGTAACAGACTTATTTGTGTTGTGATGTTATTGAAAATGTGGTCATTGAAGAGTACTTTGAAATGAGTGATCAGAAATTAGTTTATCTATGAATAAATGACGTGTAAACCAAAGCAGATTCTAAGGGCCACAACAACAAAGGGTCACATCATACATGTGATATGTCCATGAAAACAGAAAATGCAATCATCAACTGTGTTAGAGTATCTCCAGCATCTAATGAAGTGTCATTAATGTCTGAAATTCTGGGGCTATATCTATATAGGAAAATAAATGGCTCATAAGCCTAAATTGTATGCCCCCTTCCCAACTGCCTCACCTAAAAGAAAAGTCCAAGATCCACCTCAAAGCATCTCCTGGGAATGCCCTTGATTTGCTCTGTCCTTCAAACCATATGTTGTCCAGAGGAATACTGGACAGTGTGGGCTAAAGTTGTGCCGGGAACTGACGGTTTGGTAGTTTGGATGATCCTGTACTTGTGCCCTCATGCCACCTCTACAGTTCTTGATTCCTAGAAACACAGACTTGACTTGCAGCACTGGGAGGTGGCAGTAGCAAGAAAATCAGGAGAACAGGGAACCTGTTTCTGTCAGAAGAATAAAAAGGATCATTGTATTTAAATTAATGAAAAGGAAGTAGTGAGGGATACAATCAGGTTTCCTTTTTGCAAGAGAGGTAAATGCCAGAGAAAGTGAAAGTTCACTTCAGCCAACTGGCAGTAATGACTCAAGGACAAAAATGTATGACTCTTGCACAGGAAAACTGAGTCTAGAATTTAAAATTTCTAAACATGAGAAAAATATGACGCAAAGACAAAAATGTATGGCTTTTGCACAGGAAAACTGAGTCTAGAATTTAAAATTTCTAAACATGAGAAAAATATGATGCAAGGATCAGAAATTTAAGAGTCAAAAGAACTCCTGTACTGTTTTTAATATAAAGCTTGGTTAGTTAGTGATGAAAATACTATAACATGACTGGCAGATTGTTTCCTATTTGACATTCCTGAAACCTGTGATTTTATTTCCTAAATCTTTACAGATAATCTCTATTCAGGAAGAACATTTCTATTTCAAATACAGATAGCTAAAATGTGTTTAAGCTATTTTGTTATCGTTTCGCTAAAAAAAAATCAGTAATTTTTCTGAGTTGTAATTTTTTTCTATATTCATACTGTGATGGGGATGCTTATATTTTTTCCTAAATTATACTATGATGGGCCTAGTTCTGAAAGACTTTCTCAATGACAGCTCTCTGTAAGATGTGAAAATCCAGTCAGCAAAGGAGCAAAGCAATCAAATTGGGATCAAAAGACAGAGAGGCTGGGTCTGAGTGGTGCTTAGGCAAGGTGTACTGTAGGACAAGCGATAAAAGAGGAAAATAAATACCATTAGCCTACTGGAGACTCAGGGTGCCAGGAAGCAGAAAGGTTTTTTCATGCCACTATCCGGAAATATAATTGGATAAAGTCTTATTTACATCTTTGGGATTTTAAGTTTCTGATGGAATTTATCTTGCTTAAGTTGTCCTTGTCTAAGTTTGTAAACTTGGCCTTCTAACCTTAAATAAACTCAATAAATGGGCAAGATTGAGAAGGAGATGAGAATGTAGTCTGCCCCTAGTCTGTAATAGGCTGCCAAGTGTAGCCATTAGCAAAAGCTTGCACTGCAACCTCCCATACAATTAGAAGGCAATATTTATAAAATTAATAAAAGAAAACATGAAGCATCTAATGGAGGACTGACCCATGGCACTCATGGTCAGACTCAGGTCAAGGGCTAAGTAAGCTATATGAAAAACATGATATTTATGTAGGTAATATTCCCCCATTTAGACAGATTTTTTTTCTGCAGCAATATAAACCCTGTATATCATTGCATAAAGCCACTACTACTGTGTTATGAAAACAAGGGAATATTTTCTCCTATATGCAGGTTCCTCTCCAGATTGTCTGCCTCACAATTCTTCACTACAGGGCTTCCAGCATTTTCTGTTGACATCTATTAATGTTCAATGTTTTATTCTGTGATACTGTGATAACGAATTTTAATACAGAAAACGAATTTTAATATAGGAAATATATTGTCTAATGGAAATAGCAGCAACATGAATGCAATAGGAGAAAGTAAGATATGATGCAATGTAATAAAGGCTGCGGTAAAATAAATTGGCATTGCCATACTGGTCTCCCTTCCTTGTGTGTCTGAAATCTCATCTCATCACGCAGAACATTTTTCAAGCTTGCTTTCTTTTGAGGTGATGCAAAAGATAAAGGAATTCCCAACTCTGGTGATACTGTAGATATTTTAGAATCAATTTTAATTTGATGGAAGACCTTTCATGCTCACTGTAATGGTTATATCAAAAAAGCTGCGAGTATCAATTTCAAATCCAAATACTGCAACCCCAAATTTCATCTTACAGTTAGAAGTGAAAAAGAGAATTTTCATTTTTTACTGTTCTTCCCTTTCCCTAGAGTGCCCTTCCTGTTGCCACCAGAAATATCTTTATGTACCTGATGTTGAGATAAAGAGGGGTTAATCAGATCTAAACACATACATGAATAGATGTATATTTGAAAAATCTCAGTTCAGAGAAAATGCTTATGTATGGCACCATGATGATAATTTTTAATAAGCAGGAAGCCACAATAGCTGCAGAAATACTTAAATCTCATTTCCTATCAATCTGTGCCTCTGTTACTACATGTTCCCTCCACCTTCGTCTGGGAGACCACTAGCTCTTAGCCTCTAGCTAATATTTTCTCAAAATATTCCTTTCTCTTTTCCTTTAAGCCTTTTTTCTTCCCCTGCTTTGTCCTCAATTTTGTCCCATAGGCAGGGCAAGAGAAAGTGTGTACTGTGTGGCTGATTCTGGGCTGCCAGGATGCTAGTTCCTTGGATGTACCGGGATACTAATTCCTTGAATGGTAGTGTAGGTGTCTTAGCATCAGTTTTCATTTGCTGGAAGAGCTTTCATGCTACCTTGTAATAGTTATATCAAAAAAAGCTTGAAGCAGTAATTTCAAATCTAAATACTGCTGGCAGGCCAAACACAACAGGCAACTTGAGCTCACTTGTCTTCTCCACCAGGTTTGCAATATTTAATTCTTCCTTCTTTTTGCATTTTCTGCTTTTCTGAAAGCTTTCAGGAACTTCAGGCTGCAAGACTTCAGTTCCCTTACCTTTTTTTTTATTTTAACTGACCATCTGGTTCAATAGTTATTAGGGAAGGATTGACAGAGAACTTAATTAAATAAGCTTCATTTCCTTTCAAATTCATGCTACCAGCTTGCTCTGCTGTGGGCAGCATTTTACAGATAAAGCCAAACACAGATCAGTAGAATCATGCTTGTATTATGCCAGACTCCAAATTCCTGCTTCAAGCCACTGGAAAACTAAAGCTTCTAAACCCATCTGAATTGCTTAACATGTAATAAATAACTATTTTTCCCATCTTGTGGATCCCTCTATTCCAAGAAAGAGACAAACTGACTTTGGTTGATATTTGGAAAAAAATGCTGGTATATAATCACCTACCTACTTACCTACCTGTGTCCTAGTTTCAGTCTAATTTCCTGCTTATCTCTAACCAATATATAACAGCATCAATATCAAGAGCTGTTTTTTCAGTTAGTAACTATATCTATTAGTGTGAACATTTAACAAGCTAACTGGGGCACAACAATCCCAGTTTTTAACTTGCCTTTATCAATATAGTGTTTTGAGAATGAAAGCCATATATGTATACACACCTCCTCACATCCTATTTTGAGGTCTTTATGTATACTCAGAATAAGATTTGCATAAACCTTATACAATCTTTCTGCACAGCAGAGAAGTTCACCTAGTCAACACATTATGTTTTTTTAAAATGAAGTTTTTCTTATATAGGAACAAACAAGTACCATTTGCCTTTAGTGTAAAAATATTCCTTTTGGGATAAAATTGATGTCACTATATGATAGTTTCAGTCTAGGCCTTCCTGGAGACCTGCTTGTAACCAGGGAAGTACCCTATATTCCCAGTGTTCCATACGATTTTTTACGTAAGCAAGAGTATAAAATAAGAAGGAAAGGGAAGGTTCATTCTCTTTTCTTTCCAGCAAAGCTCAAGGCAGCAGTGCCCTGCAGCCAGTCCTGCTGGTGTGGGGGGGAAGTGAGTCCAAGTGAGGGCTTGTAGACCTTGAGAGGCAGCGCTTGTCTGGTGCCATCCTGTTTCTCAAGGAGAGTCGTAAGATTTTCTTTTGCTAGTTCTTTAATGCTATCAAAGGAAAAGGAGAAGAAGAAGGTGAGTATCTGGTTTTAACTAGTGAGGATTGTAGAATTAAGCTGAATGGTTGGACTAATCTGGCCTTGGGTCTTCGCATGCCGGAGTCCAGCCTAGTTTAGCACCAGTGTTGACTTTACTGTGCCATGATCCAACAGGACTGAGGTAACAGCAGTTAAACGGGTAATAGCAGAAATAACCAAGGAGCTGCACTTCAAGAGTAGGACTTGGAGTAGGGAAGATTGGTGAAAAAAAGGGTATTTCTGCATTCATCTGAGTCTGCTTACCCCTGGAAGTAGTGCTACAGGTGAGCGGAGTTTGTGTGGTTGACAAGAGTGCTAGCTAAACCGTAGCAACTTGAAGTCACAGGGTTAGCCAGACTCGTGATGTGCTAGTTTGGATACTTGTGGGTTCTGAAGTGCCAGAAACACTTCAGCAGCTTTGGTCTGACACAGGATCTGTGCATATCTCCATGTACCACACTACTGCAAGCAGAAGTACTGGGGAATATGGTGCACAGACATCTGAATGTCAAAAAACAAAGCTAAAATGGCTCTGCACTGAAATTAATAAACATGCCAGGAGATCACTTGGCTCCAATACTTCATGCTGGCTGATGTTTTTAAGCTGCCGCTTAAAAATAAGCAGAAGTATAGCCATTAAGAGCAGATTTTCTCCTTGGACATATACAAATGACTTAGCAGAATCTGTTCAAACAGCTGAAATCCTATTGTACTATGGTTTTTAAAACAGTTTATCATCTCCATAAAGACAACATCTGGCTTGCTCTGCTATTAAAAACTCTAAGAGCTACTATTTTAGGCAACTGTGGATTTGCCTTAGGTATTTATCTTACAGTAAAGTATGACATTACAGTTAGTGCTGTACAGTGCACATGCAAATCCAGTTTAATGGGGTTTAAGCTGGGATTCATCCTGCATTATGTTAACCGCTTGTCCAGGTTGCCTGAAATGGAACAGGGTCACACTTGGTTCCTGCTGCAGTCTCTCAGCAGAGCTTTGGTGCCCTGAATAGAATTTGAGTGTTCTTCTCACATTCTTCTGTGCAGCCCTAGGGTATGGCTTACTCTCAGGATGTGCCTGTCATTCTCCAGTCTTTATAGCAGGTCCCTAAGGCAAATGACTCCTCCCACAGATGCCTTAGAAGTGTACCTAAACAAAGATGGAGTAAATCCGAGCTTTACAGCAGCCCCAGTACAGTGCAACAGCACATTTGTGGGGAGCTTTATCTCACCTATATTCAGTCATGTGGAGGCTGAGCTTCTGTAAGCCAGCTGTCTTCACAGTTGGTGGGCTGACACAGGTACATCCAGAAAGCAGTTCCTCTTATTAGTGCTGAACACACTTCTTGAGGTATGTATCTTTGCTGCATGAAGACACTTGCCTCCCTGCACTGGCTGCAGATTTTTCCTGGACAACAGGTTTGAACTAGATGGCCAACTTTTAGATGAAAAAATGTGAAGATAAATTCACCGTGCATGACCACATAAAAGTCCCTCTGGAAAGTTTAAGGAGACGTTACCACTGATAGCACTGGGTACAGACGTACATTTTAGAAAGAGATCTGCATGACAGACCATGAAAATATTATAGCTGAGGAAGATAGTTCAATGTAGAAAAGGACTTTTCTTATAGCAGCTTTATTTTCTTCATCTAGATCTTGATTTGAACATCTACCAGAAAAGACATGTAAGTACAGAAGAGAACTTCCATATTTTTGGGGCCTTTAACATATTTTTTTAGTATATCTTTATGAAAAAGTATATATCTCTACATTTTATTTCTGGTGGTATTTTTTTGTATCTTGTTTTTTTTTTCCTTTTGTTTTCCTAGAAGTCTATAACAACACACCTTTTTAGATGATTGTTGAATATAAACTAATATCTGACTCCAGCTCAGGTGATTCCTAAAACTGTACTGCAGTAATATATCACATCACAGAATAATTTTCTTCCAGACATGATATTACACTGCTAAGATATCTCTTCCCACATAGCAGAAACAGAGCACTGGGAAGACCTGAGACATAAGGGATTCGATGGGAAAAAAACCGCAGCAGAGTCCTTTTACAGAAAAATGCATGGTTTTAAAGGTGACTGGCAGAGAATCCTTTCAGTGTTGTTTGTAACCTTACAATTGTTGTTTGTGTTTCCTTACGATGTGCAAAGAAATCTTGAAATTTATTATTTTTCTCAAACCCAGTAACAATTTCAAACAGGAAGTGTCTTTTCAAACAGTAAATTTCATGTCTGCCAGGAAAAATATGACAACTGCGAGAAATGTATACCTGGCTCTGAAACCTTCTTTGTGCCAGCAGTTTGTACTTCCAGCTCACTTACCAGTTTAAACACAACCACCCAAGTATCAGCGTATGTTTGCTCGGAGGGGGAGAGCATGGCTGTTATACTTGTGTGTGCTCTTATTTTGCAGCATGAATAAGAATGAAGAGAAATAATGTTTTCGCTAAGCATCTACCTGTTTTTCATAGGACTTAGATCTGGGAAACAAGTTCACATTTAAGGTTATACTTACATATCCTTTTAGAAAACAGGAGAAAACTGTGAAGTTTGGGGCTGGAGGGAAGGCATGAAGTCAGCTTTATGGGTCTTTTTTTGGGCAAAGAGAAGTGGTGATGGGAGAGCAGAGGGCAGGGCAACAATTTAGCACCCTTCTGGGCTGTGCTGCTGAAGACTGCACATGTGCAACACCCACACCACCTGCTCTACTGACCATGCTTCCTGGGAATTGTGGACCTCTGCTAAAGGCTTGTTGACAGGACCTTTGCTAGTGATTGAGTTAAAATCCTGTCAGAGAGGTTCAGTGCTTTTTCTTCAGTACTGCTGCTCCCAGTCACAAGTCAAATAACCTTAAGAATTACATCCAAATTAACCTCTCCATCACCTCCTATTTCTTTTCAAAGTCTTCACTGAGGATGTTTTTCTTCACACAGCTATAACATTTGGATATTATTATTGTTTGGAGTTTATTTTATTGTTGAGATTACCGTGTAATCTTCTGATCCAAGAAACAACAAATATCACAAAAGCTCAAAACACATGGTCTTTTCTGCTCCGTAGGGCAACTATCCAAATGATTTGGCCTCTGGAAATAAGAAAGACAAGAAATATGTAACAGATACACTGATTTATTTTTTTCTGTACTCGAGCTAAGGTTTGGCAATTCAAAAACAAAGGCTGGAGATTTGGTTCTCTATTATATAAGTTTTACACTGGAATAATACTGATAGAGTGAAGTAAAGAAGCAGTTCCAATATACATTACACATGCCAGACTGGTGCCAGGGGTCTCTGGACTGTTTCAGCCATTCCTGATGAAAGAAGTTCAGAGAATTCCTGTAGAGTTGAAATAAAATGGAAGGTATTAAATATTGAAGATTATGACAATGTTAGGGATTAGTGTCAGAGCCTATGCTTAAATCCTTGCATAGTAGGACAAAGTTGGTTTTAAAACTTCTTTGGTCAGTGGGGGGGCTGTACATTACAGTGAGATTTTTTTCAACCACACAGTGACTTCACTTGCCAACTCTCCCCCTGCTGAAACCTTGGCAAACCTCACCAATCCCGTCATAATGTCCTGTGCACACCCATGCTCTGCCCATTGCACTCTTCTGTCTCTTTCCTGGCTCTTCTTGGGAATAAATTACCTTGGTCCCAAGCTCTGTGATGCTGATAATCAAGTGCAGCCATTCCCTGTGATGAACCTCAGCTCCATTAGCTCTGGATCCCAAGCTTAGTGAGTATGTAGTATTTCTGCATGTTGTATCTGTTACCAGCTAAGGATGGAGGGAAACCCCCACAACACTAGCCAGCTGGGGCTGCTGAGCTGTAAAACCCTGAGGGAGAATTTTGTGGAAAGCCACTTGAACTAGCCTTGCAGAAAGCCTTTGTCTGGCATTTGCTGTTCTTCCACTGGAGGCCTCTGTCAGCATAACAGAACTGGCACAAGTGGTTTGGTTGTGATGGACAACATCACAAACAAGGCACAGTGGGACAAGTGATACTAAGTTTATCCACTAAGCAACAGCATCAGAAAATAAGTATATCCTAATTTTTTTAAAGTGTATAATTAGACTTAAGTAGAATTCTAGTTTTAAAATAAATGAAATATAAATCCCAAGATCCTGAGTTCCATTTGTTCTCCCTGGGTTTATTTCTTCTCATTTGTAAAATGACCACATACAGATTTTTTTCACTTAGCTGCTAGTTAAAGGTTGCTAGCATAAGGAAGAGCAAAATCTGATGATGATTCGTAGAACAAATACAATGAATGTTTCAAAACTGTAAGTTACCCTGCACCATCAGTACAGTGCCTTAGTAATATTTTGTGTATGAAGATCTTGCAGCCTTGTAGTCATGTGGTTCTTAGCTCCCAGAGAGCCACAACCACATGGTAAAATGCTATGTTGGCTTTTCCATGCAGGAATAAACTCACAAGGACTTGCAATTGGACCACAGCTGGTTTTCTACTAAACAGCCATCCATTATTAAGGAATTCCAGGGATTAAAATCCAACCTGGATTTGTCCTGGGTTTGTGGTGCCCACGATGTTTTTCTGCTAAGATGACTGGATTCTGAATCATGGGAAAAACTACAGATTCGTGAGTTGTATGCAATGCATTTTCTTCTCTCTAAATTTCTGATGGATCTCAGGATGCCATGTCTTTTCATCAGTCATACCTGCCTTTGGTTTTAAAGTATTTTGTGCCAAATCTCATCTGCCTGGTTTTATCATCCTCTTATAATTCCTTTATGCTTCTCAGAGTGAGGACTTCAAAAGTGAGTTAAAAGTTCTGTCAACATCTAGATGGGAAACAAGAGTAAGGACATTATATCTTTCTATATTTCCCCCTAGGACAGACAAGTGCAAATGAGAGAAACTCATTCTTCTTCTGGAAAGAGATTCTGGGTCTCCTTATCACTAGAAGTTTTACAGAAGTTCTTGAAGTTCTTGCCTCTTATTAGATATGAGTTGATCTGAGTTGTGAGAAATTCATACACTATTAATCATCAGATGTATTAATGTATAGATATGTATAGATTCTCTGAAGTTTTTGTCAACCCAGCTTCCTAAGGAGGCTAGGCAGTCTTTACTTAAACCATAAAGAATATGTAATCCTTGAAAAAAAGAAAAGAAGCAACCTGAAAGCCTCCTCCTACCATGCTGTTTTAAAATAGAAAGCTGACTACTGTGTTGCTGATTTTGTGCTGCAAAAAAAATTTATCTTCAAAGCAGATAAAAATCAGTCTTTTGTTTTGAGCGATTTGAAGAGTGATTGCTTCTTAAAAATGTATTTTTTGTTTAACATCTTTACCAAGATCAATCTGCAAGAGGTTAGGTAGAGGAGGTAACTCATTGCCCTGTTAAATGAACCTAATTATGCTAAGGCATACTTAAGCAGTAAGGTGGACTTTTTAAAAATACATGTTATATTCTCATGCCATTTATTATTTGGTACTCTTCTACCCAAACAAAGGAGAACAATACATTTAGAACACTCTTTTTACAATTTCTTTATCTTTTCCTGCTGCATGGGAGTTAGGTGTGATCAGCAAGGATATATTTCTCGTTGGTTACAGGGAGAGTGCTCTAGCATTTTCAATGCTGGATACGTAAAGTAATTTTTATATTTCAGATTAAGACATGACAGCCTTAGTCAGTGGCTTACTGTGAGTCAACAACTTATTCTGCTATTGAAGTGCTGTTAGCACTGCCAATGCTCCACTGCTGACCATGCGAGGATGTGACAAACAGCAGCTGCACACTATGCTGGCACTGGGGTGATCCCCATTTTCATGTCTGAGGCAAACTTACAGAATTTGTCAGGGGCCTGTAGCCTTCATGGCAGTACAGGTACAGCACCCAAGTACCAGTACTGCACATTACATTGTCACACCTCGCCATGGAACCAAGGCATGAATAGTCGGTGCCAATGTGTAAATAGTCTATCTCGTCAGCAGCCCTTCTGAGCAACATCAATTGTTTTGTAAACCACAAGTAGCTTGGAAACTGGGAGATGGCCTCCTTTGCCATGATTATTTAATAACTGGAAAACCATGAAAGATCTGTGCTGATTTCCTAAACTAATCATCTAGGCACAATTTCTCCATCCAGACCAAGCCAGGTAAGTCAATCTTCTGGTTACTGAACAAAAGCAGCATGCATGGATGCTTCAGCCTCAAGGCTGGTATGGCCCCCATAGTCCTGTAGTCTTCTCAGAAAAAGAAAGCCTGAAAATGGGGGTCCCCATAGAGTTTATTCTGCAATTCATACGGCGACAAATCTATTATTCAACCTTAATCATTCTCCAAAATGTTTTCACCCCAACACTAATGGCTAGATTGCCCCATAACTGAGGCAGATTTTGTGATATTTTGTCTGGTTCAATTGTACTTTTAGTGTCTGGATAGCTTCCACAGAAATTAATCTCTCGTCTCTGCTTCAGGAAACAAGGTTAACTGTAGCATCAGTTTAATATATGGCTCTACATCTTTAGAGACTTCTGGATCTTGCAGTTGCTTTTCTCACACACAATTAGACTCCCAAGTATTCATTTCTGCCTAGTATTTATCAGACTTCCTGTATTATCTAGTTTCAGTATCCGCTGAGACCCCCTTCACCGATGTTCTTTCCCAGCCAAACCAGAGGCCTTCTTTCAGTTCCTATCACACTTAATTCAGTGTTCAGGACCACTGGCAATTCCCCACATCTTCTTCCTTTCCATCTTATCCTTTGGTGAGCCTGTGCCCTCTGCTTTCTACTTTTACATCAAACACTATTCTTTCAGTACCTCTGGTAGATCCTCCCAGTCTGTCTCCACCACCTGTTGACACACTTCAAATCTTCACCCTTAGTCCTCCTCCTTTTATCTTTATAGTCTCTAGTTTGACTACCTCATCCTCCCCAACAGCTTCTGTTGCTTACAACAGTTTTTTTTCCTCCTGTTGTGAATTTTTGTCTCTGATATAGCTTCTCTGGTGTTACCTTGCCATTTCAAACTCTCTTCAAATAAGACCTTTTTAGCCATCCCAAGGATTTTGTTTTCCTCTTTTTCTGTTTGTTCAGAATTTTACTGTCCTCCTTGTCTTGTAGCCTTCCTGTTACCTTTGATTCCTTATTCTCTCTGTCTCTCCATCTACTCACTTGTTAAATGTAATTATTTTATTCTGTGTGACATTAGCAAGCCTAATCATGACCGTTTATCTTTATTGCTAAAATACTTGTCCATTTCTACCCTCATTTCTAATCATCCTTCTGCTGAATCTGAAATGAATTTGCTAAACTCATCTTCACCTTCTCTTCTATAACCATGTCTTCTTCCAATCTGAATCATTTCACCTGCTTCATGAGTCTTAATCTGTAATCCTTTTGAATGCCTTGGATAACCTGTCTGCCCAAGAACATATCTGAATTTACCTACAAACCACTGCACCCTCTTCCTCCCTTTCCTCCATTTTTTTTGACTCCCTGGGTCTTCATTTCATTGTCCTTTTTTTCCCAGGCTTCATTTGGGGAGGAGTAAATATTCTAGATCCTGTTTTTTCATCCTATCTCTGACATGAGCAGCCAGATGAATGCCTTTAATGCTGTTATGGTGCTCACACCTACCACCAGCAGACATACTAGACACTAGAGAGACCACAGATTGATGCAATGGGATGAGGCTTCTGAACTGAATTTACTATGTGCCTTTGATTAAACATTAATTTATTTACATTGCCTTCCAGAACGTCTCATATTAGTGCTAGTGATCTCCAATTAGTATGCTTCTGTCTCCAGGGAGAAATGGGGAGCAAAAAGGTAACAGGGAGAATTTTTCTGTATTACCTATGTTAATAGTGTGAGATGAAGGCATAGTCTCATTCCTTCATGAGAAAAAGTAAGCACTTCCCTGCAGAAGCCAGCTGGGAACATTAAAATAGGGCAATGAGAACATGTAGCCAGCATTTTAGCCTGAAATAAGCAGTGTGACAAGTAATGTCTTTGTCTTTTTATGTATTGTTTATAGGATAGGCCTTCAGCAATAATGTTCATGGCATTCCAGAAAAAATGGCTTTTGCAGTTATTAAAATGCTGAGGTGTTTACTTTCAAATTACATGCTGCAGCATTTTTTTTCTCTTGGGCACCAATCTTTAAGGAGACACATCAATAAAATTCAGCAGTACTGACTTAATTATGTCTCTTTCTAATTCTAATTGCTCAGCTAGGTGTAATATCCTCCTGGGGACTAGCTTCAACTGCATTTTTAGGGACTGTGTGAACTAGCACCTTTCTTAGGTATCACCCTGGCAGCGCTGGAAAAAGTTCAGGTTATTACCATGGAATATGCACAGTACAGATTTCCTGATGCCATGTTACCTTACTCTGACCTGCAAATGCTGCCACCAGAGGCTAATGTGACAGTTATTGGATTTGCTGCTGAGTTTGCCAACCAGGCTGTCAATTGTATATCTGCTGTGATACACAGTTTTGTAGAATAGACATCAGTATGCTTTAAACAAGACAACACTAAAACCTTTTGGACTCCTTGTGGGACAACAAGTAACCATAAACCAATAATTTCCATTAACAATTAGTCTGTTCTGGAATTTAACTAGCATACTTCAGTGGAAGAACACTGTTACGTGAGATCTCTGGCCGCATGATTTGTTCATTTTCGACTGCATTAATTTTGCTGTACCTTCAGATATTGCCAAGATCGTATTGGATTTGCTTAAGGGTCTGTGTTATGGGTTCTGTAGCAGAAGCGGATTATTCATACATTTTCATAGTTTGTGACTAAATGACCGTATAAAATGGCAGTGAAAGAAAAAAAGAATGAGCAGTATGTAATATACAATATTAGCAAGACACCTCCCACCTATCAGCCTTCAATAATTGAAATTCTTTTCTCTCACCTTTGAAGGGGAAATACCTTCTATTTTACATTGAACATTTAAATGGCTGTTTCCTGTTCTGTGTCTGTAAAATCACAGAGTCATAGAATCATTCAGGTTGAAAAAGGTGTCTGAGAGCATCAAGACCAAACTTTGACCAATCACCACCTTGACAATTAGACCATGGCACTAAGTGTCATGTCCAGTCGTTTCTTTAACACCTCCAGGAATGGTGACTCCACCACTTCCCTGGGTAGTCCATTCCAATGTTTAACAGCCCTTTTCATGAAGAAATTGCTCCTGATCCAGCCTGAATCTCCCCTGGCACAGCTTGAGGCTATATCCTCTTGTCCTGTCATTTGTTGCCTGGGAGAAAAGTCTGATGCCCATCTAGCTACAGCCTCCTTTCAGGTAGTTGAAGAGATAGTAAGGTCCCCCTGAGCCTCCTTTTCTCCAAGTTAAACACCCCCAGCTCCCTCAGCTGCTCCTCACAGAACTTGTGCTCCAGACCCTTCACCAGCTCCATTGCCCTTCTCTGGACACATTCCAGCCCCCGGAATGTGACGGGCCCGAAACTGGACATGAGATTCAAGGTGCAGCCTCACCAGTGCTGAGCACAGTGGGACAATCACTGCCCTGGTCCTGCTGGCCACACTGTTTCTGATACAAGCCAGGATGCCATTGGCTTCCTTGGCCACCTGGGCTGGCTCATGTTCAGCCACTGTTGACCAGCACCAGGTCCTTTTCCACTGGACAGCTTTTTAGCCTCTCTGCCCCAAGCCTGCAGGGGGTTGTTGTGGCCAAAGTGCAGGACCCAGTACTCAGCCTTCTTGAACCTCATATCGTTGGTCTCAGCCCATTGATCCAGCCTGTCCAGACACCTGTGTAGAGCCTTCCTACCCTCCAATAGATCAACACTCCCACCGAACTTGGTGTCCTCCACTTAGTACAACCCAGCAGGACTAAACCCTGACAAAAATCTGCAGAGTAAAAATAACCAGCCGTTGAAATTTACTGGTAATAGACAATGGAAATTGTTAACATTCAAGTGTGAAAAGTTCACCCATTTTTTAAATTTATCATATGCACAAATGTTAATTACATTTTTAAACGCCTGAAGCCTACAAATTTTGAGAGCACAAAAGAAACTATAGTAACCTGTTAGACACTTGTCCTTTTCTTAGACTTTTCTTTGGCACTCTCGATAAGTGAGTGCTAATAGAAGGGCTGACAACAGAAGTGCATTTCTGATGCAAAACACCAAGGACAGGATGAACGGTCAAACCTTTAAGAAAAGAATGGGGCCTTTTTGTTGTGGAAATGAAGCTGCGATAATGTTCCCAGGCTATAAACTGGCAGCCTGGAATGGCAAAAACCATAGGAGCTTTTTCAAATTCTTTATCGATGTCAGGAGATTTTTTTTTTCTTCCTGTTGGGGTTTTTGTGAAGAAAAATGTGAAATTTTATGTGAACAGTTTGTTACTGTATATAGCTCTTAGCAACAGGGCTGCAGAACATAAAGGCAAAGATTTTATTGTCCATTCATGAGCCTATTAGCACTATTAATGAGATAAAGATTCTGTGACTGAGGTGTTCTGTTTCCAAAAATTAAACAGCATTCAAAAATTAGTCTCTGCAAAAAGTCAGCTGTGGACAGGAATTCTTAGTAATCTTTACATGACTACATGACTACATGACTACTCTTGCTTTACTCACCACATGAAAGAGGCAGAACAGCTTGTTGCACCATCTGTCTAAGGAGGTTGGTAATTTAACGCCATCATTATTATTAATTTATGTATTATATTTCTATCAATACCTACATGTCATGAGTGGCCTCTAGGTCAGGTCAGTGGGCTAAGGGTACCTGGGGTGTGTTGCTAGCCTGTCCTTCTCCACCCCTGTAAAAGCCTTCCTCTCTCCTGCCTCCCTCCTCACAGCATCACTCCCACCTCCCCAGTCCCCTACAACGACTATATGGAATCTTCTTTGCATTGCCTCCTTGTCTCCAAGTATGGGTGAAAAGAAGGTAAATTTTCCAGATGGGAACCAGTCAGGGGGAGATACAGACTACCACCAACATTTATTAGGATACATTTTGTGAGTTAAGCTATTATTAATAATGGAATAAAGCTGTTAATGGTAACAGCATGTAACTATGGGTACTGTCCATTCAGTTACCCCTCTCAGTTGTTCATTTTACTCAGCTAGAGCAGCAGTAAGGAGGCCAACCCTGGGTGTTTATTGAGAAGCAGAGGTCATACCAGTGCACCAGTGGCTTTTAGGAAGGTGTTCTGAAGTCCCTTCCTGCCCTGTACAAGCCCTGTAGACTGTGATCTGTGGCTGCATATGGCAGCTGCCACCTCCTTGGCTATGGTGTGAGTTATAAAATCTAGTGGTGATGTTCTTGCATAGCGATAGCCTTGGACACACTCCACAGGCTCCCGCTGTTCTGAATTTATCAACTATCTTGGATTCAACTAGAACAAGTCTCCAGAGCTCATCACGTTTTGTGAGACTTTCACACACTACCTCTCTGTGTGCACTTTTCCTCTTGCTGTTTTCTGGTAACAGTTTCTGTGTGCAGACATGTTTTTATCTACGGGGTCCATTCACCCAAATTCACGCAGAAGTCAGAGTTGTGACAAGTATCAATAAAGTGTGAGCAGCCCTTGCTGTGTCCCCCTGCAGTATGAGGTGGATGCTCCGTTTGTACCTGAAGGAAATTTCCATACGAGGGATCTCCACCAGTTCAGCATGGTCCTTTGTGCATGTCAGAGAAGCCTGGTGACTTTGCCTGTAGGAATGTCCTCTTTAATGAGGCACGTAATTTAAAGCTAGCACAGTTGCCTCTGTCCTGCACGGCTACTTTGGCTGTACCCATACAGCAGTTAGAGCATTTGCCCTGAAGAACACAGAATTATGGCCAGAACATAATGAAGAAAAATGGCAAAATGGATATACAGAAGGCCTGAAATACAGTGAAGGTCTCTTAACCCAGCCTGCAACATGACCCTACAGACCATACTGCCATGAATCAAACCTCCCCATTTTCTTAATGCTCAGATTATTGTCTTTTTTTTTTGTCTTAAAAACATTAAATAGACCACAAGACATAATCAAGAAGTTAATAACAAATCTGGGCAAAAAGCCCAGAAATGCCTTGTGCCCAGTTGCCTGTCCTGTGCATTAAAAATTCTTTATTCTTTTTCATTTCTTTTTGCTGAAATGAAAACTATTCTTAAATCCAACTTAAATTTCATTGCTAAAAAATTCTTCCTTGATTCAGCTGAGGCAAGGTGCAGTGCCTGCAGAGAAGGTCTGAAGCTGGTCTTTCCCCTTCACTTTGATGAATTCTTTTTCCAGAAAGGCCAGTATACATCTGCCCCATAAAACAGGAAACATGAACTTCAGATTTTTCAGCACCAATTACCTAATCGGAAATACCAGGTCTACTGAGGCACCACCCATCCCAAGAAGTGTTTGAAGACAAGATCAAACCACTTTGCAGTCAGTAGGATGGAAATGTAACTGATTTGCACTTGCCTAATACTGCCAGTTGAAGGATGAGCTAGCTCTTCATACATTTTTGCACTGGAGGTGGCCAAGAATTGATAAAATATGTATTTTACTAGTAATTTTACTCAAGCTTTGCAGGTATGGCAGGGCAAGAGATTGAATATACCAGTAAGAAATAGAAAAGCAGCTCTCCTTACCAATGCAAAATCATTCTCTAAATCTGTTATTCAGGGACTGAAATGAACAGTATAACCCTCTTGTTTTCCCATCTCCGCCTATGAATAGTCATATATTTCACTTGCATCTGTATTTGTAACATTTTTAACCTAATCATCAAGCAATATATATGCAAGGAAGATAAAATACAATTTCTGCTCACTGACCTTTCAGTCCCTTAACATATAAATTGTTTAAGAAAGCCTGCTGAATATTTTCTTATCTTCTGTCACTGGAAATTTCATGCTCCCTGTGAGGCTTGGTAGGATGTTTAATATAGACACTGCGTGGTGTGCTGATTGATGGGACACACTGCAACCCGGACAGCTTTCTGTGATTTAACACATAACAAACCACAAAAAACCACAACAATCACACAATATTTCAGAAGCACAGATTTTTGGAACCAGGTTTCACCCCTGTGATGGCCTGGGCTCCCTTGGGACTGGTTTCAGGGTAGGGAGGAGGGCTGGGTAAGGTCCCTCTCCAGTTACCAAGCAGCAGGTCCCCACCCCTGTCCCTCAGGGACAAAGCTCCAACCTATTAACACATCCTTCACACATAAGAGATTAGAGCAAGGGACTGTGCTCTGTAAACACTGGTCTCCAGGACCATATTCTGGTGTGGTAGAAAAGCCATCCAAAGTGAGCTGTGAATGAGAGAGGCTGAGTCCTGAAAGCAAACTGATTGCAATAGTGCTGTGTTTTGCATCAGCAGTCTTAAGTAAAATTAATCCATGTGGAGCAGTCATATAACACAGCAGTATGGTTTCTCCAACTTACACTTTTTGTGTAAAAGTAGTTCAGGTACCTGCATATCCCTGCAGCCGGCAGCACTGATGTGTGCTGTGAAACCACACTGCAGCTGCCTCAGTTAAATAAGGGAGGGGCTGGATTTAGCAGTGGATAGAGACTGACTTGAACTGTGGCATCCCCACTAATCGTGCTATTATCTTAACCTTTAACTTAAATTTTGTCCACCTCCTACTAGCAGAAATCATTATCAGGTGATGTTTTGACTTCAAGAAACCTGAAGTGTTAAGGAAAGCTCAATCCCAGCCAGCAGATAGATTGAGAAAAATGTTGAAGTTACAAGAAGTCACTAATGCCAAATCCAAGTATTCTGGCTATCACTTCACACATAAGATAATTGATGAGCTTATCTTAGTATTTATGAGCTAAGCAGAGGCCAGCTAGGGTAAAAAGCTGCTATCTAGGTGCAAAAGAGAGGTTTGATTAAAGTGGAAGCAGCTGATGAAGGAGTTCCTGTGCTAGCCCAGCTCCAGGTTTCAGCCCCTCAGATCAAGTGAGCATCCCAGGACCTCCCCATCACGGACAGCTCAAGTTGAAACGCCAGGCAGCTCAGCACTGGGCACGTGCTGCAGCAAGGGCTTTTCAGGCAGCAAACTCTGGCACAACAAATGCTGAGGGCCCCATCAACAGCTCTGAACATGCAACAGGGCACTTGCCGAGGCTCCTCTTCCAGCACACCGTTTCCTTTCCATCTGCCTGACACATGGTGGCCAGAGGCAGCTCACCTTTGAGCCTTGTGGTGTGTAAGAAGGTTGTGCCTATACTGATGGCGTTCATAAATGGAACTCTCCACCAGGCAATAAGGTGGGTACTTATGCTATTTATTCTGTATTGCTGGGTGGGTTTCGGTTGTTGCCTTTTTTTTTTTTTTTTAATCTACTCCATGTGAAAGAAAGAAGCTAACAATGACCTTTTGAAAGACAGGTTTCTTCAGTAATGCTTCCACTATGTCAGCGAATGCTAAATCTCCAGTGTATCTCTTTTCTCTTATCTTCCCTTTCAGGAACGTTATGAGAAATTGAAATGTCCATAGCATTGTCATATTAAAAAAAAAATTAAATTTAATTTGAAACAATTATTCAAAGAAAAGTTCTAGTAAAAAATTTATAGACACTAGTTAAACATTAATAATATTCAATATATTAAAATACTGACAATGCTTTATACTTTGTCATAAAACAGGAAAGTCAAGTATCATCCCTATCCCTTTTTGCAATCAATTTCATAAATCTACATCAGAGAAAAGCACATTCCTAGTCCAATTAAATGTGTATAATGAAATATTTACATATAATTTATGACTTTGAGTTATAGAATTGTTAAGAGTTAAATCCAAAACTGGGATTCCATTTCCAGTACATATATTTTATTAATTGTACTTTCAGAAAGATACTTACAAAGTTAGGATGGGAAAATGAAGAATAGAGAATATAGGAAAAAGCAAAATCAGGACTATATAGTCCTCAGAAATCACACCTATAATTTGCTTACCCTGATAAGGATACAGTCTCAGAATTATTCTTCTTAGTGCCGCCAGCAGGCCAAGGATGTGATCCTTCCCTTCTGCTCAACCCTGGTGAGGCCACGCATGGAGCGTGCTGTACTGCCCCGTACAAGAAATACAGACATACTGGAGGGAGTCCAATAGGGGACCATGGAGGTGTTGAAGGGTCTGAACCATCTCTCCTATGGGGAAAGCCTGAGAGAGCTGGGACTGGTTAGTCTGGAGAAGAGATTGTGGGATCTTATCAATGTATCTAAGCAGCTGAACAGAGGATACGCAGAGGACAGAGCCAGGTTCTTTTCAGCAGTGCCCGGTGACTGGACTGGAGCCAGTTGGCACAAACTGCAACACAAGAGGTTCCCTCTGAACATGCAGAAACACTTCACTGTGAGGATAACCAAGCACTGACACAGGTTGCCTAGGGAGGTTGTGGAGTCTCACCTTGGAGATATTAAAATAAACCACCTGGACATGGTTCTGGGCAACTGGCTCTGGGTGGCCCTGCTTGGTCAGAGGGGTTGGACCAAGTGACCTCCTCTTGACCTGTCCCTTCCAATCTCAACCATCCTATGATTCCTTGAAAGGGACAGGACCTGAATCCTGTGCTCTGAAAGACCTAAATTAGATGAGTTTCCACTGTTCTTCTTGCAGCCATTTGCTAATCTCCAGTGACCCTTCTCCATGAGAGTGGTGGTCAGTCCAGACAACTATCATGTGTTCATGCAGTTATAGGCTTTCAGGTGATAGTTGTTATTGCCCGTGTCATCCACATCAACACGACTTGCAGGGAGACACTTAAAGATAAGAGGGGTGACACAGTTAGAACTCACCAGTTCAGCACATCTATTCCCAAGTGACAGTTTATAAGGAACAACCTTAATATTTGTATTTCCTACCTTGAAATACTTAGTCTTGCAGATAGTGTAGTCTTCTAACATTTTCAAAATTTCTTAAAAAAAATTAATTAAATTAATTTACCACATCTAATTCCATTTAGTAGGTCCACAAAGGACAGCCAAAAGCACTGATCTAAAGACATTTAGTAACACAGCTCAGACTTCCACTAGATGAATTCAAGAAGCAGCTGGTAACACTTACACAGACCGGCTGTCTGTGCGGAGATCGGTGTATCAGTCATAGGGCAGTAATATAGATTGTCAGCTGTGGGTTCTGTTCATGGTTCTTGAAGTGAATCTTACTCTGATTTTTACAGATAGGCATATAGTGCATTTGGGGTGTTAAGGTAGTAGTTTAGCAACATAGACTAATTTCTGTTGGAATCATATGGTATTGAGCCTGCTCTTTCTAACAGAATTTGGCTTTTGCAGTTGTGCAGTGGCCCTCTGTGGACCTCCCAGTAGTGCTGTGAGCTGGCAAAACCCAGCAGGTCAGGACAACAGGAGGGGATCAAGGCGAGAATGCTCAGGGATGTGCACTTTGCACTGAAGCAGCAGAAACTCAGAGAAGTAGATTTCTTAGAGCTAAGGTTCCCCCTCTGCCCCCAGTTTAACTGTTTGTTTTTCCTGGTCAAGGGTGATCTCTGAAGTGAAAATTCATCCAGAGTTAAGAATTTTTCCTGATGGTATGTTTGCTATAATTGGTGTTTATAAGTTGTTCCAGGGGGGATGAAACATGGTCAGTGAAGATGGGATGCCCAGTGATATTTTCAGCAAACATCCATTAAGTTCTGCTTATCATTGTTACTACAAATATGTTTTTTATATATATATATACGTACACATTATATTTAGATATATTTTCTACATATTTGTTATATATATATATTTTAGAAACTCAGTATTTGCCCAAATTAGAGGTTTTTCATGGGCACAGCACAAATTTTGCCAAGTTGTATTTCCCTATTACTATGTGTAAACATAACGAACATGTGAAATATTAGTTCAAGGTCTTGCAAAGTTATTGACCCTTTCCCCCTCTTATTCTCAGAAACAGCTGAACTGGCTGTACCAAAATCTAAGAATCAAAACAAAAACATAACCAGCTAGAGTACATAAAGTAAATGTGCTACAAATGATTACGTCTGGCAAAATATAAGCCACTGAAAGCAAGAACTTCATGGGAAAATATCGGACAGCCAGAATTATCAGGATCACCCATCATGATCCACTGATCATTTAATAGAGTTAAAATGGAAATTGGTCTTGACTATATTGAAATCACATTATGGTTTCATTTTGCCTTTATAGGAAACATCTGGGAATGCTGGAACTTATTCATACTTTAGGTCTCCTAACTCTTGTACCTCATCCCTGAAAGTTTCTGAGACACTCATAGTAGTTGGCAACTTTCATTCCCGCAATAGAACTCTTGCCTACACCTAAGTAAACACAAATTTATAAAGAAATTAAAGGCATGCAATAAGCCTTAGAAAATCTGCAGCATTTTCCGTGGCATTTAATTTTCCTTTAATGACTTTTCATGATAGGCCATATGTGATAGTTATTGCTAAGACAAAAACATTTAAAAAAATAGAGAATGATGCAAAAGGTACCTGTTTAGGGAAAAAACTTACATAGAGGCTGAAGAATTAATTTTCAAAGGATTTATGAAGATGTGTGAGCTGGAGGTCTTTTTAACAAAAATTATATCATTTAAACTCTCTCAGTTGTGGCTATACAAACATTTCAATTACAATACCCCTATAATAAGAAGAGAAGCAGACTTCTGGATCTGCATACTTGTGTCTCTCTGCTTGTAGATATTGTATATTTGGAAGGTATATGCAGTTAAATTTTACACTCCAGGACATATAAAATGGGCATATAGGGTGCAACCCTGCAAGGTGCTGGTACTGTGTTCATTGCCACACTATAATGGCTCTCTGCAGTCATACCCTGATGGGTCTCGTCTGACATATCTGTAGTTAGAATTGTGCTGAAGGGACTTGCTGGGCGTGGTTCAGAGATGAACCTTTACAGCATTAAGTCTGTGTTAATTCACACACTTGCATTGATGCTGTATTTCAGCTCTCAGATTGTTAACTTTTTGATCCTAATTATTTTTGCTTCTTTTTCAGATTATTTGGGTAACTAACAAATATACATCCAGTGGTTGCTTCTCTAGTGAAGGATTAGGTTGGCTGCCCTGTAGCTAGCAGGAATGCTATATCACTTGAAAATGGTGTGAGAAATGCCTATTTTTATGACAATTACTTTTACATTTCCACCCAAATGAATTTGTCTGTCCTGAAAGAGTCATGGTGTAATTTAGTTTGATAGGTATCTTCTGCTAATAAAAATCTTTTCCCCATATCTTTAGCTGAAGGTGTGCTCCCCATCAGCTCTCCAGGACTCGACTGGATTTAAACCCAGAAATGCAGAAACTGAGCAATGGAAATGAACTGTCAGCAGCTTTTGAATCCAAAGCGCTGAATGTTGCTGTGAACCCAGAATGATGTAGACCCTGTGGATGAAATATATATTCCATAAATGGTTCTGAGGACAACATTATGGATAATCTCCACAAGCTTCTTGGTCCAATTTGGTAGCAGAACACATGGCATTGTTTGGAAATTACAGAAATATTTTAGTGAGGATATAGGGGTAAGTGATGTTTATATTAAAATTTGCAGTTTTACTTGTCTTTTGGAGAGAAGAGTTTGTTTTTTAAAAAAAGTTTTTAGGAAGTATGTATGAATAGGAAAGGATCTTTGTCTCATTCTTGAGTTATTCTTCATACGTTAAATTTTGTAGAACTTTTAGTTCTTTAACTGTCTATGCTGATTTCTTTGAGATACATATCACTTCAGATGTTCATTAGTTTAAACTTTCTTTCCTGAAAATAAGAATTTTTAATTGTGCTTTGTAAGTTGATTAAAAAAAAACAAAAAAAATACCCAACCAAAACCAACCAACCAACCAAAAACCCAACAAACCAACACTGTTAGTACTAAGCAGCATTTAAACTTTCATTCCTGGATTCAAATAGCTAAAGGATATGAGGATGATTCATAAATGCAGAACTGGCTCGGCAATAAAAATCAGTGCATATAAAATATATGTAACTGTAAAATTTAACATTTAGCCATAAAAGCTAATGTCTACAGGCACAGGAGAAGCTGAGTTATTAACCCTTTTATTGCATGCAGGGCTTTTTAAGAGTTTTGTGGAAAGAGCAACTTTTATATTCATTTTGGTAAATGTGCTGGGGAAAGACCATATTGTATTCTCCAGCAACAAAATCTATTAGAAACTGTTGTCTTCTCAGTTATTTCTCCGAGAGGTCAACAAGGACAAGGCAGGCAGTCTGGCACTTGGAATTCCTACAGAATCCCACAGTTCTGAGATTCACTTGAAGGTCTCCAGACTCTTGTAGAGGTCCAAGAAAGCTACACCTTATGATCCGGTAATTGGATTGTGTGTCAAAAACAACCTGACTGAAAACAAGAAAACCAAAACTTGTTTTGTAAAAACAAAGGTCCAGACAGGGCAAGACAAATTTAGGCGAGCAAGGCACGCAAGCCTCTGTTCTGAGACACTGCAAACTCAGTTTGTGCCCAGCAATGGCAAAACTGGGCTGCCAGAGACCACGACTTCATACCAGCCAGAGGTGTGTGCTGGCTGGTTTTGCCTTGCCTACCTTTCCCTCTATGGAGTGGCTGAAGGAAGCAGAGAAGACAAAACAGTTCATATTCTGCAATGTTAGACTTCTATGTTGCCTCTCAAAATGAATGTGGGTTTTACCTCAGCCTGGCAATGGTACTTCAACTGAAGATTTAATGGGAGAAGCTAACAAGCAATTTACTTAAATGGGTACATATTCAAAGCCCAATTTGTTTCTGACTGATGGCAGTAGTAGTCTACCACTGGCTTCAAAGAAAGCTAGATGAGTACCACTCAGTGAGGGTAATATTGCATCTCCTTCTGTATGCTGCAATTAAAGTACTAGAAGTATCTCTGTAAATGCTTTACAGTGTAATGCAGCTTTTGTCTCTGCAAAGGATTTTACCTTAAAATAAAGTGGAAGGTGTTTTCCATCTTCTATAGATAGGATAAAAACCTACTACTTAGATCAGACATCTTTAGAACTACTCTGTCTTTTACTAAATGTTGTAGTGTTTAAATATGTTTAATACTTCTACATCTTCAGTACCACAGTCAACACCTGTCCCAGTGAAGACATCTCCTCCCACTCTCCCTCTCTCTCCTCAAAGGGCTCCTTCAGCTCATCTGATTTTTTTTCAGTTCTGGAAGCTCTGCCTTTGAGCGATATGACTGCTGACAAACACCAAATGACCATCCTTTCCGTGCCACTGGATGCCAATGTCCATCCTCTGCTTTTTGAGAAGGCAAATCAAATTCTGTGCACACACGTCTCCTGGAATGTCGAAAGCTTTGGCTGCTGTGTCCACAGGGCTTGCTTTGTATGTGTGTGTATCAGCACTGGGCTTGCTGGCAGTACACCCCACAGCTTCGAGCACTCTACACAGGAGCAGTGCTGAAGTACTGCCTTGAAATTTCCTCAGCTGATGTTATGTTACCATAAAACTTTTATTTGCCCAGGATGATGCTTAATTTTGTTCATGTGTAGAGGTGATAAAGTATTTGAATACACTAGAGGACATTCTCCTAACACCACGTGGTGTGGTTATGATGTGTTGACATTTTTTAGAGAGAAAGAGTGGCTGAAACAACACCAGAGCATTGCAGAGATATGCAGTGGTGTTGGGTTGGTGGCAGAGAAGAAACAGAGACAGATATGAAAGACAATGGATATTGTTGTTCATACTGTATTTTCATGCTTCATATTGACATTTCTGAAAGAGTACTACTGTGATACAGTTGAGATCAAGTCCCTCTGCAGAGAGGAGATATACAGCAATAGCTCAAGAACTTCTCCATGAAGAAATTAGATAGAAATGACTGAAGACAATTTGCCCCAACCACCTCTAGTACCCTAGGGCTTCCTCCAGGTGGTACTGGTCTTAATAGTCCCTCATTTGTTTGGACAGAACATCTTCCCACACACAGGATACCAAACTTGCCCTTCAAGGAAGGTGCACAGATAATTGACCGCCACTTTCAGCACTTTCAGAATTTGGCAGTCACCTAAGAAACAAGGTGGTCAGCTTCTCAAATTTATTTGAATGCAGGTTTCAAAAGTGTCATGTAGATGATGTGGCTTGATGCAATCTGCTGAACAATACACAGCTGTGCTTTTACACTAAATGATCACCAAACAGTGCAAGCTGACTTACATGGGTCGAAGGTATCCATGAGAGAAACACAGGCCTAGGATGAAGGAAGGATATAGTGGGGCTCATATTATCTCAGTGACACCTTCTAAAACATGTTGTTAATGGACAGTGAAGATGGGCTTTTTCCCACCGATACTTTACAGTGTTTACAGTGCTAATTTTGTTCACTTCTTTAAACACTTGATGTGAGAAAACAGGTAATTCACATAAGTTATATTGAACCTTGTTAATTAGATGAAATATATTGGGAAGATTGATTTATTCACCACATTAAATAACCACTAACATGTAAAACTCTCTGTTTTCTGACTGGGAACATGACATGTTGGTTGCTTGCTGATTTTTTAATACTTAAATGAAACCTTTTGGCGAAGACACAACAGCTTCTCTGCTTTTCATTTCTGTTTTTCACAGCTAAGCAGACAGCAATGCACTCTTAACAAAAACACAGAACTTTATTAGGCTTAGAGGCATGTGCAAGAGACAGCCATAGAAAAGCACTTCCAAGATGTGCTAATCATCTGCAAGAAGTAAATATGTTATGGCAGAGTAGCCAATGAATAGACAAGGTTGTCAGGAGATGTGCAGGCTGTAAAACATGCTGCAAGGCAACTGCACACAGAAGATGCCAAAGCAATCTCCAAGGCTCTTGTTATGTCTGTTTCTCACAGCTCAGCACCACATTTGGACACAGAGGCCAAATGATGCAGCTCTTTGACTTTCATTCTGTGGTTACACTTCTGGGCCCAAGCCAGACGATCTCGGCCTCGTGCTCCAGTGCATCGTACAAGCTCAGCTGTGCCCAGCTCTCACAGCGAGGGCAGTGTCCTGCTCTGCTCAGGGCCAACACACACCACTGAGTCTGAACCCCTCTGCTTGTCACAAGTGGCCAGGTACCCTCTCGCTTTGGAAGTTACTGCCCCTCCAGTCCAACTGATGTGCATTCAGTGTGTGAAAACTCTGTTATCCAGTTAAATCCTCAGATAGAAAAACCCAGTCTGTCCATTTTACTTGGAATTTTGACAAAATCGGGGGGGGGGGGGGCGGGGAGGGGCACAATTATGCAAGCATCTCTTCCAGCAGATCAGAGAGGTGATATCCTCTGAGAGCATAAGTGGTTATAGGCAGCAGGGGGATGTCTGCAGTGGGATTCCTTCCTGCCTGCCAGTAGTGTCCTCCTCACACCAAAAAATGTGTCTGCTCTTGGTCTGATTCTGACTGAACCTGCTTCTACCCTTAAAAAGGAAAGAAATCCTAATGCTTCATTTATTGCATATATTTGTAAATTTGGGCTATGACAACACCTCGAGGAGTGAAGACAAAACTAAGTATTCAGGTTTTCCAATCAAAGAATATACTTGACTGTCTTTCTGTTATTTGAAGGAGGTTTTGAATGACATTCAAGTCTAAGCTTCTCCATTAGAGTGGGCAGATGTCACATTTTCATATAAAAACAATTTATTATATGTACATTGTAATAGCAGGTGGCTGTTGTCCTTAATGCTTACATAGCAGTGATCTCATTTAGGCTGACAATCTGTGAGCTACATGCAGCCAAGCCATGGACCATTCCCGCAGGGTAAGGACTCCACAGTGGAGCACTTCCACTGGGCCTGTGCAAAATGGACCCCACCAGCACCAAAGCTGCCTCTGACAGGATTTACTCACATGACTCTGTTCTGCAGGACTGGACCTCTGGGCTTCTTCCATTAACTACTAACATATGCAAACACTGAATCTAATTCCAGCTCCATCTTCAATCTGCTACAGATGATTTTTTACTGTGACATATCATACATGGACAGAATAATGGCTTTTTGCCCTCAGTACCTGCTTAAGAAAAAGTAATTCCTGACACAAACTCACATTTACAGGATACCCAATGTACAATGCCATCTTTCAGCTCTACCAGTTTTGTACTACTCTTCTTCCATTTAGCTTTAAAGAGGGAAAAACTGACTGACTGGTTTAATAGTATCTCTATTGCTAGAAGGAAGGGTGTGACAGTATCTTGAGGTATGGCACCTCCAAAATGCTGCAAATCTACTGTCTTAAGTTATATGGAGGGGAAACATCACTTTGTTGTCAACCAGTTGGTAAAAAGGACAGTTTGGCACAGTGAAGAGGAACTATTAAGAATTCACCAACAATTTTAAAGCTAAGCACCCATCTACATTAGGACACAGAGACCAGCAGTGTTTGATATTTCTCTCATCTCACATTTATCTATTTTAGAGCACTCTGCCCATCCATACAGATTCAGCAGAAAATCATTCTGAAATTAAAACAAGAGCAAAGAGAAATTGCAAACAAGAATAAATAAGAAGTGAGGGACAACTGCACCTTGAGGCTCTCAGTTATTAGAACAGATTTCAGCAAGTGCCTTGGAATGACATAGCTGTTTGTCTAGAGTTTCCAAGACAGGTTATTCAAGGGCACACACAGCCTCTGTCAGGACTGAGCTCTGCACCATGTGGCTCTCAATCAGCTGTGGAGTTGGAGGGCTGTGTGCTCTTCTGGGCTGTAACCCTTGATCACCCCTCGTAGTAAACATGTGCCCCTTGGTTCTCTGTATGTCAACTTCTACACATGTTCCACTCCTAAACAAATCACTTGCATTGAAAAAGGAGAAAAATGTAACATTATTACATTACATCAGTGCATAAAGCACTGTGGTTCTATCAAACTGCAAGGGAAATAATCTTTTGGGAGCATTTTGCTGGTGTAAGTTGAAGCCCGTTGACTTTCTTGCTGGCAAAACTACACTTGTTCATGGCTTTTATTCCTGGCGGGTGCTTCTGGAGCTCGGTCTTTAAATCTGGCAGCGCCAAACATCTGCAGCCTGTAGTGGCCCTTTTGTAACATCTTGCCGCTTTCCTCTCTTTCCATGGACAAATCCCAAAACTATGTGTCTTTTTCCTTATTGCTGACATAATGGTACATTCTCCCAAGAATAATAAAAGCAGACTGGGAACACAATAGCTGGCCTTTTGGCTAAATATTTCGCAAATAACACGAGTATTTTAGGATTAATGACCTATTTGCATTTGACAGTCAGGGGCATTGTCTGATTCTCTGTCTTTTCACTTTTGCTTCTGTATTAACTGGTGTCAGTGTTCCTCATATACAGAGGAATATTATTAATCTGGTAAATTGCTGATCTGTTATGGCTGTTTTCCAGGTCCATCCAGCTATCTAAGGTGGTTAGTGTATTCCACATGTTTCATGGACTCTGACTCTAAATGTGTATTTAAGCCATTAAAATAAATGTGCTTTTTTAAGATTTTTGTTTTAAAAATTGCTGATAAATTAACAGTGAACATATCAGAAAAATTATTATTTTCTTCAGTCTAAGTAGCAAGTTTTAAGGGCACCGCCGACAGTTGGACAAACGTAATGATTTCATGGACTTTTGAGGAGAAGGATGTGGATGCAGAAGGAAACAGCTTAATCGCAAGGATTAATGAAATTGCTGCTAGTTCAGTAACTGCATGTGGTTATATGCTGCAAATGGAATAGCACTTGTGGAAGGCAAGAGGACTTTTCAGAGAATCATTTAAGATTTTTTAAGTTCAAACATAGCATACACCAATTAAGAGGCTGAAGAGCTGAATAAATACTGAAGTAATTTGATCACATGCACAAACAAAGTCAAAGGCAATGGAAAAGTTAGAAAAAAATTCTGGGAAAGTTAATAAAACAAATAATTTAGGAAACATCTAACAATTACAATCTCATTCATCATTGTTACTCGGGCAAAAACAACTTACACAACAAGACTGTTACAGGTGAACAACAAGCGAATTGGAAAATAAGACAATGGAAAATTTGATATAGTTTGGAAGAGTAAGGGGAGGACCTTAACTATCAGGAGAGATTCACATTGGGAATTCTTTGCCATACCAAAAACTGCCAGAGTTCTGAGCTTTGAATATGTGCTGAGAGCTAAGAATAGACCAACATTTTCTTGAACATATATCTTGTTCCTTTTTTCTGATTTTGATGTGCCGAGAAGAGTAAATGTGATATTTCTTTTTCCTTCTAAGAGGAACAGAAAAGCACTGCCCATATGGGCTTAACTTTCAATCGCTAGAGTGAGAAATGCAACAAATCTATATCTCCTTTTTTTTGATATCTTGGTATACGTATAGGTGCAGGTGCAGAGCTCTGAACATATGCAAACACTAGCTTGTGTATACTGATGTGGAATCTTTTAATCAATGCAGATGCAACACTACAGAGGGTTGTGTATGCAGTTTTTGGATGTCACAGCTGTCTGCAGTTAAATAATTCTACATTGAAAAAACTACACTAATGTCTGCATGTATTTGAAGCACTGTGCCTGAATGCAGAAAACTGTACTAAGTAGATTTCATCTGTGCTGATCCAAGACTATGTGGTAATGAATTTGCATTGAACATAATGACACAAAGAATAGATGATATTGAACTGATCTACTGCAATATGCTGATTTTGAAAAAAAAGAAATCACTCCAAACCTTTCTTTCAGTTTATGGAAAGAATTTACATCAGCAATTGTAGCAACAGCCTGGTTTAGGTAGCCACAAAGTGAGAAAAGTCCATTTTAGAGGGTTGTATGGAAAGGAAAGAATCAGAACTGGAAGCTAATATGAGGAGGAAAAAAAAAGAAATAAATAGCCACTCAGTAGACACATCCAGACCACTTAAATTAGACATGTATTTACTCGTATAATTTCTCATTTTTTTTGCCATTAATGTAACTTGTACAATTATTGCTTTGGACATTTTATTTCACTATAGTCATAATGCCATAAAATTACTTAAAAAGAGAATACTTCAAAGATTTATTATTTTTTTCCAGTATATTAGTGTTGAGATATCTGTTGTACAAATGCAGAAGAAAATAGTCTTTGTTTTAAAGCAATTACAAACTGTATCATCTGTGGAATTAAGCTCTAACCAGATAAAATGGTAGGGATAACAGAAAGAAATTTACCTCTTATACAGAAGTCCAAGATAAAGGTGTGAGAATCACTGCAGTCTTCCTGTGTTTTGACAAAAAGGTTCAATTCTGCAAAGGCAAGAATTTTGTTCTGACCAGCAGCAGGGAAACCACAGGGTGAGGATAATCATTTGTCACACAGAAATTGTGAGATATGTTTGCATATAAACTTTTAATTAAAACTGCTGCTCTTACCCTACTGCTGGTGGAAGCCATAAGGGTGACTAATTAGGTCTCTTGCAACCCAAACAGTATGGGTGCTAACTGTTAGAGATTATAAAGCAGTATTAAGTCTGGAAGAAATCTGGTTTATGATCTTGCATAGGGATCCATGTAAATGATCCTGGTTTTTAACACAGCTATTGCAGTTCTCAGAAATACCCTGATGATAAAGCCAGTAAGATTTGCAGTTACCCATAAACTCACAGATTTGGCTCTACGTTAGAGTGATAATGTAAACATAGGTCCTGGTTAGCTCTGTAGCGAGTTCTGTGCTGGCAAATTCCTGTTCAGCTCACAGTTTCACTGGGGCTTGGCAGGGGAAAGGGGTCTCACAGCAAGATTTGCACCAGAGCTTGATCCTTGGTAGCATTATGCTGCCCTGTGGGTCTCATGGTGCTCTCCAGAAAAAGTGTTGGCCAAGGTGGGCAAGGGCAGGATGATCAAAGGAGGCAAATATCTCCAATCTGCTGCTGCTGGACATTGATCAGAGGAGAGGAGACTCTGCTCCCCAACATCAAGAATTGCCACTGCACTCTCTGGGCTGTTATTGCATACAGTTTCACAATCAAAGTGGGAGCCAAAGAGTAAAGTGGTCCTGTCAGAGGTTACAGAACAAATCAGTGCAGGAGATGGGAACACACTTACTCCTCAGTAGGAGTCTATTGATTTTTTAACTGCTGGGCACATTTGGCTGCTGAAAGAGTCATAGAGCTCAAATGAGATACAAGAACAAATAATTCACAGCAGACCTCAAAGATGAGTAATTTTGGCAATGCATCTTACCACCCCTGTAATTTCTTTTCTCAATTATTTTAATGGAAGATGTTGAGAAGTGATGTAGAGGTAAAAAAAAAAAAGGAACAGGATCTTACCTTCAGCAGTGGAATATGGATTGTGAAGGAGTGCAGAAAAATAGCCCATGATCATTCACTGAAACCTGAAGGATGTCAATGTCTTGCCTAAACACACACATTTTAGCTTTCTTGGGTATCTCACTTGGTCTTCAGCTGCCATTCCAGGGTGAAGCACAACTTCCATGGTTCTCCTGTCTTCTCTTCTGGCCTCATTTATCATCTCAGAAATGTATGTAAATGGAAATAAAGCTGCATTTGAGGAGTGTTGCTTTGTTACAGTCCAGGCTGTTTCAGGTCTATAAACCAGCTAGGTTTGGTATCACAGTGTAGTTAGTTCTCATTATTGGTTATGTCCACACCTGCTGCGCTTTGGGATTTAAGTGATCACTCTTGAGTTCACTTGAACTTTCATGAACAATAGTGTGTGCAAAATTCAAATTACTAGAAAAAACACTCCCTCTCTTTTAGTTCATCTGTCATGTTTGTGGATCAGGCTGGTCTTGGAAATGGATTGGTGCAGCTGGTCTGCTTGGGAAGAAAGAAAAGATTCAGTTAGTAGACTAAGTTACTGATGATATTGTCTGGAGAAAAGAGGCTTTCTTTCTCCAAAAACTATTAATCTCTCTTTCAAGATAATCTCTTTCTCAGAGGCCTAATATGTTTGGAGAACTGTATTACTGGAGGAACTGAGATAGAAACGGGACATCTTCCCTTCTTCTATCAAATTTAAATTATGCCTAAAGAATTATGCAGGAATTGGAGACAGTTAGATTTCAGTAATTGACTCACAGCTGATAATGTGGGGTCTTCCTCTGACCCTCCAGAGGACAAAATCCCCTTTACAGTGTCAATGGGACTGTTGGGAGCCCAACATCTGAGAAAGGCTTCTCAGTCACATTGCCAGGAGAACACCTTAGCCACAGAGAAGTGATTTTGACCTTGTGATTTAGGGGTAAAGTGTTACTGAAACTGTGGACAGGCATTTTAACTCTTTATCAGGCTGTAGATACTGTTATTAAATAAAACACGTTTCAAAAAATCAGTTTTGGAGAATTTGGAAAATTTTTTAAATTTTGTAATTTCCAGAAGTCAGCAGGAATGTGTAATTTCATCGGAATTTGGATCAGGATCTTACTGTGTTGAGGTTTTGTTGTTAAAAATGTAATTTCTGCACCTCAAGAGACACAAGATATGTTTCTGTCAGAGGATACCCTTCCCCTGTGCCATGCTGGACAGAGCTTGTTTTTGCTGGTCTGGAGTTTCCCTCGAACACAGCTGAGCACCCTTCCACTCTGCTAGGGTCTGTTACCAAAAATTTCTCACCAGCTCCTTGCTGTCAGGAAGAAGAAAATGTAGGTTACCATCTTCCTCTTTGATCTGTGGAATGCAGAGTTGCTAACTTCTGCTGATGAGAGTCTAATGCCTACTTAATTATAGAATCATGTATCATCCTAGTCTTCTTTAAGCAACTTAGAATTTTTAATGTAAGGGAAATATTCTGAAATTGTTAATCACAAGGGGTCCAACCCCAGGAACCAAGTATCACCTAGTCAGCAATACAAATACCATTATATCTGAATACCTGCTGCTTGTGTAAATTGTGGTACTTCAATTTTTTTTGCTTCCATCCTGTATATTTGGGGGTGGATATAATTTTCCTATTGAAATCTATATTGATCTCCAAAGTAAATACTCTGTTATATTAGTTGCCTATTTAAAATGTTTGTGGTCTTGTATTTCTTCTTTTGGGTGTGCCTGCGTGAAGTCTGTCATTGTATGTCTAAGAATATAAGAAAATTAAAACCTATGATTTTTTGACTTTTGGCAGCTATATGGCTTGGAGTGAGAACATAATGCAATGGGGTGAGATCACTGATTTGAGATGTACAGAACTATAACTGATGTGCTATTTGTTATGTACACATGTATATGTATGTATGTAGGTATATATATAGAAATGAATATATATGTCATAGCACTGAACTGCTTCTGTAGGAAGATTGTTCCTGATAAGAGGTGATTAGGGAAGGTCCACACAAAGCTGGAAGGGGTACTGGCTGTGGTACCCTGTGAGTTTGCTGTCCACCTGTCACTGTGCTCCTGTTTTAGGTCTTAGAGCTGGCATGAAGTTCCCTTAGCTGTCTCACCAACACTTTTCCAAATAATGCATTTTCACCTATAGAGGTATCATTTCAGCAGTGCCATAGAAACTTATGTATACAGTGTCATATACTGTGAGTTTTATAAGTTCTGCTTCCTTCTTTCACAGATCTACACTTGTATGAAATACACATCTGGATCTCACTTGAAATCAGGAGGAGTTTGGAATTCAGGCATCACTTCAGCTGTTTTCCCTGTATCTCTGTATGTTTGGCATAGTGATACAGGTTTTAAACTCTCCTCCTAGACTCCTGTCTCTGATAATTGCCACTCCAAAAAAGGTGCCATATCTTCCCTGATTCTAAAGGATCAGCATGGAGAAGCACATATGGGTTGTTGATGTGGGTTGTATGTGCAGCCCCTTGATGCAGGAGGTCCTTAGTCAATACCTCTGTGAACCTCATCACCATAACTGCATGAATGCTGCGTGAAGGCCAAAGGTTATCAGAAGCCAGTGAGAAGGAGAGGGCAAGAGTATCATGAGAGATCGTGTTGGTGGTACTGCCTTCTTAGGCACGGGCCAGGTCTGAGTCACAGATCTCCTCTAATAAGCACCACACATTTACAAGCTTTTCTGGGCACACTGAATCTGTGAAACTGGGCCATGCTGAGCAGTGGAGAGAAGGGCAAGTTTGGTTTAGAGAAGCCTTTGGTTCAGTTTGGATCACAAATTAGAAAAGGAAGGTCAGCCTGCCAATGAGTTGATGATCCACCTGAAAGTTTGCTCATCTAGAGGTCCTCAAAGTAGGCTATAGCTCTGAATCAGTTGTGAGTCCAAAGTTGACCATGATAGAGGAGATGCTGCATTTTCCTGACCGACTGTCTTTATACAGTCCCTTGTATATACCTTGTATAGTCCCACAGCAGATGACCTGCCCCGTGGGCCTGGGATCTGAAATAATATTATTTTCACTTCAGCAAAGATCTCAAATTAACTCACAATTTATTACAATGGTAAAATACTATGGTCTTTCTTATGTTAGTTATTAACGAAAATATTTTCACTGGAGGTTTATTTTGCCAAAAACCTCTGAAATTAACTGCATCAGTGAACTATAATATAGGTAAAGCTCCATATAAATTATTTGATAGGGAATTAAAAAGTAACAAGGCAGCAAATCTTGAAGAAATCACTTACTCTTTGATTGGATTTGAGACCCCTCAGGTGACTCAGTTGATTTGCCAGGAAATGTGAATTTTAAAACCATGCCAACAAAAAGCAGAGCACACCCTCAACCTAAACCAAA
This sequence comes from Lepidothrix coronata, assembly GCF_001604755.1. NCBI lineage: Eukaryota > Metazoa > Chordata > Aves > Passeriformes > Pipridae > Lepidothrix > Lepidothrix coronata. Next base: position 63,664 of record NW_016690306.1, read on the forward strand.
AGCCATGCCTGAAAGTTTAACACACAAAGTTTTAGCATATTCTCAGCTATGACTGATTGAGGTTTTTGCTGTTCTGCACTGCTCAGGGGTCTCTTTTAATTAATATCAAACACTGTGGAACAGAAGGAAATACATTAAAAAGGAAGTTATTAAATTTTCCCCCAGCTGTTATTGCTAGATGTGCCATATTTTTGACTACTGATTATTAATAGAATTCTACACCATAATTCCGATGCTGCTATATTACATATTTTAAGAGGCAAAAATGGTCTGGAAATGAGAGCTGAGGTCTGGGCTACAAGATTATTCATCAATCTCTTCCACAGTGTGACCTTGGGAGACTGCCTCAATTTCCCCATCCCTCAGTTAAGCTAATAACCTCTTGCTTCCATGGCCGCTGGGAGGTTCAGTTAATAACTCAGTTTCTCTCAGGTCTGCAACTACTTCTTTTTGTGCTATAGGCTCAAGTGCACAACTCCCATCATACAAGGTTTGGGAAGAGAGGTTTTAGCATCAGAAAAGAAATCTCTCCAGTCCCTGCAGGGTTGCAGAGGGCAAGAGGAGACACTTTGACTTGCAGAGAAGGAGTCTCCTATATGAAAAGACAGAAAAGGGATGAGCACTACCTGACAGCTGTCCCAGGAGCTGAGCACTCCGTAAGAACAGGAACCTGTCTGGCATGTGGGGACAGATGCTCTTCTCTTTGTGAAACCTCAGCAAAGCATAGTGCAAAATATCTGCAATGAAAGGACACACATATGCAAAATACATCATAGAGTAAGACATGTGGAAGAGAAAGGAGAAAGGTAAAGGGTACCTTTTCAACTATGGGTAAATAATCAGCAGTTTTATGAAATGTGCACAGAAACTGTTTGCAGGTGATGTACACAAACATCAGAAAATTTGCTCCTGAAAGCACTGCTGTCCTGAAATGGTAGCTGCAAGTCGTTTTAAAAGATAAAAAGCAAGAAAGGGTTTCTGAGATCCAGTATCCAGCTTTGAGGGCAGAGCCACACAGGAGACTGGAGTCATGGCCAGAATCCAAGCACTTCATTATGTTGTGCCATTTCCTAAATAAGAAGCAATTAAAATGCAGCAACTTGTGCTGTTCCACTGCAGTGTAGCCATTAAGCTTCAGTTTGCACATTAGGGTCCTATTTGGCAAACAGAATATTTGTGCTAGTTGCATAAAAAGACACCACAAGACCACACACGTGCCCTGAATGCCCAGTGTGACACTTTGGAAAATCTGTCTGTGTTAAAATTGAGTTCTGGTGAGTTTATGATGGTTTTTTATCTATAACGCTGTGAGCCAGGCTTATACTTAAAAGTACATTATTGGTATTTGACTATTAATATAATAAAAAAGCATTCATGGTGTGGCATGACTATCTACACTAGCAGAGTTGCCCTCCAAAATGAAATGAAATTATGAGCAGAGTTTTTCTGTGGCATCTAATCTTCAGGGAGATTTTTTTTTTTTTTTTGCACACTGATGTTAGCTGGGAACCACAGATCTCAATGCCCTTGACTGAAAAAACCCCATGAGCTAAAATGTGTAGGCTCAGTGAACATGGAATCAGCCGTTTCCTCACAGGTCACTGTCTCCAGATTTAGGTTGGAAAGATTGACACAAAAAATGGAGAGTCTTAACCTGGATAATTCGTTGTTCAAGTGCAAGCACTATAGAACAGCGGGAAAGATGCAGTACAGGAAAATGGCAGAGCTCCTCAGATTGCTTGAGTGAGATGGCATTAAGGCCATGGAAAAATCCTAGCAGAAAAGAAGGAATGAAGAAGCAATGTGCAAAAACTTTATCTTACATGTCCAGAATCTGAAAGAACACCAGAACACATACATTTTAATCTAGGCAAGGTAAAGGGAAGTTGGACAAGGTCTGAGAAGAGGTGACAGGACCATGAGAAGCCTGAGCTAGAGATACAATGAAAAGGGACTTCCAAAGGAAAATTCTCAGGAATGCTCAAGATGGATGAGGATGCTCTGGCAAGGATGTACACAAAGATTCTGTAGGCTGATCCAACACCTTATTTGCTGGCAAAACCATTTTGGAATTGTTTAGATTTTCTAGTCAAACAACATCCTGGTAGCTCCTCGTGTGCTATCCTCTTTACTCTCTTTGCTCAGGAAGAATTTCTTCATTGAGAGGGTTGTCAAGCAGTGGAATGGACTGCCCAGGGAGGTGGTAGAGTCACCAACCCCGGAGGTGTTCAAGAGATGACTGGACATGGCACTTAGTGCTGTGTCTTAGTTGACATGGTGGTGTTTGGTCCAAGTCAGACTCAATGATCTTGGAGGTCCTTTCCAACCTTGAGGATTCCTTTTCCAACCTTCTATGATTCCACGATTCTTGACTTCACCCACTTCTATTTTTTGCAGAGGGTCTGATACGCTCTGAACCTTGTGGCTTCCTTTCTTCACTTAATGCCTTTCCTTGAAGAGCACGATTAAAAACGAAGTGCAGGAAGGAGAGCTTTGAGTAATGGAGTTGAAGCAATGGGTTATTTCAAGACAGTAGTGATGAGACCAAGAGACAGATAGCTCAAGGTCTCTCACCTCCTGCATAAGGCAGCAGACAGTCAGGCTCTACATGGGAGAGGTCCACATCTGCAGCTGGTGCTTACTCAGTCTTGGGAGAACATTGAAATCCCTCCGTGTTCTGTGTCCACAAAAGATAAGCCAGCACTGTAATATATAATCCTTAAGGCTCTTTATCTTGTTTTGGTTTTTTTTTTGGTTTTTTTTTTTTTTTTTTTTTTTTTTTTTTTTTCTGGAGTGAAGAAGTATAGGAAATTTGTTGGACTGGGATCTTTGTTTTACTTTGAACATTCAATCTTTATCATCCCATGCAACCAATCTGCAACAGGCCAGTTGTTCTTTAGTTTTATGAGCCTCTATTAGATGTGAGTGCGAGTTTACATAGAATCATTTTGGGTTGGAAAAGACCTCTCAGGTTATCAAATTCATCTGTTAATGAAAGACAGTTCTTCACATCTCATTTCATTACTGATGCAAAATGGAATTTTCCAGATAATCTGCTCAAATGATCAAATAAAAAGCATTAATTTTTACAACTTGTTCATTATTTTAAATGTTTTCTATGTTTCCTCCTAGAGCTCCTGTGCTGAATGGATAGAACTCTTGCAGATAATGGTTTATTTGCAGGCTGTATCTAGATTCATTACAGACAGAGAAAAAACAAGACACTCTATGGACAAGTCATACGTTAAAAAAAGCCCCAAAATTCAACATTACAGGAGGCAAAGAATTTGAAGATATTGCAGACATCTAAAAGAATAAATCACTTAGGTTTTCAACACTTCTAAAAGCTTGTACTACTTTTAAAAAGTATCTACCCACTCCTTCACCACATCCAAAGAGAGGTGTTCAGGATCAGCAAGATGAAGATAGAGGACTTTCTCCACTCTTACATTAATCTAAACAGAAAAAAGTCTTTGAAATCTAGGCTGTGTAAAGCCAGGCTTTAGATCTGTCATTGATATCTGTTCAAAGAGTTGTTGCTCCCTTCCAGCACAGGAGATTACATGGCACATAGCAGCAGCTGTCCCCCTTCCAGTGCAATGCAATCAGAAAATGCCCATGGTGATATTTAGTTAGCTATTAAATTTGATTTAATTTTCATAGTGCTGCGTATTTGTGAGCTGGCTGTATCCAGGGATATGAAAGAAATTGTGAGCATTGAGGGGAGTTTTAACAGCTCAGCAGGGGAAGCTGGAATAACTTGTACCTGGGAAGGTACTGGATAATGCCTGGTCTGTTCTTCCCAGCGCCAAGCAGTGAGCAGTCTCATGAAGGGTACAGCCATCTTCCCAACCCTGCTGGGCTGTAAGAACACACAGCAGGTTAGATGAATGACTTCAGGAAAGCAAAAAGTCAGAAACTTAATTTCAAATGTAAGTGTTGGGAACTGGGGCTCGGGAAGAGTGGCAAGAGCCCATTTGAGATGCAGAAGGCAACACAAGAAAGCTGGAGGCTGAAATCCTGGTGATGTTCGTATGGACAGCAAGACATCTCTGTAAATGCAGTGGGAGACAATCGCAGCCCAGGCAAGGAACAAGGAGGGTGGTCCCAGCAAGTGTGGAGCTACCAGCAGAGCTGGCAGTGGCAGGTGGGCAGGAGGAGAGCTGTGCTGCTGCCCACTTGGCACCCAGGATCTCTGTCCTCTATAGCTGGATGCACGGCATCCTGTCTAGAATTCAGAATTGTAATGATTTCCAGCTATTGTAGCCTCATCTTTCTGCAGAGCTATACAGAAAGGACTTCTGTGCCATCAGATTTAAGAAAAATACATGTAGGAATTCAACAGCATTGCTTGCAAAGTAGACCTGTGGATGCCTGGGGACATGAGGAAAGTGACAAGTGCAATGAACACCTGTCACAGTGTACACATCTCTGATTCCTAAATTTCAGAAGTCCTACTTAGAAATGAAGACATTTTTGGGAGTTCATTCTAGATTTGACTCTAGGTTAAGAGTGAGATCTGGCATCTTCACTGAGACAAGGCAAATTCTGTCCTATGAGAAGAGGATGAGGTCACTTGGTCTGTTCAGCCTGGAGAAGAGGAGATTGAGGGGAGACCTCATCACAGTCTACAATTTCCTCATGAGGGGGAGAAGAGGGGCAGCCACTGATCTCCTCTCTATGGTGAACAGTGACAAAACCCAAGAGAATAGCCTGAAGTTGTTAGGGGAGTTTAAATTAGATATTAGAAAGAGATTATTCACCCAGAGAGTGGCTGGACACTGGAACAGGTTCCCCAGGGAAGTGGTCACAGCACCAAGTCTGACACAGTTCAAGAAGTGTTTGGACAATACTCTTGGACACATGGTCTGACTCCTGGGGAGGGTCTTGTGCAGGGCCAGGAGTTGGACTCAATGATCCTTGAGGGTCCCTTCCAATTCAGCAGATTCTGTGATTCTGTGATTCTGTCATTTCACTGTGGTATGTATTATCTTTTGTTAGATGAAAGTCCAGCACTCAGCCCAAGAGGAAGGACATGATTTCTGGCATTCCCATATCTGAAGTTAAGTCCTTCTGCCTTCTAAAAACTGTTTATGGAAGCCTGGTGAAAGCCTTGTTCAACTGGAGTTGGGACTGTAAATGTTGTGTAATGGAAAAATGTGATTACTGAAAAACAGTGGAAGTGAAAAAGGAAGGTTAAGAAATTCATCCTACTCTAATTCATCTAATGTCTGTCAAAACTATCTTTTTCAGCTGTCAGTCTAAGCATACTAAGGGAGGGAGGTAACCCAGGTTTTTATCAATAATTCCCTTGGGGTGGATTAAAGTGAAATGACACTAAATAATTGGTGTCTGAAAACAAAGTTTATTTTAACAATTCTGTATCAACAAGTATGCTAGTGTTTTGGGTGTTGTCATAAAACAATGCAACATAGAGATAACTTTTGGGGGGGGGAGAAACTGTTTAGGGGAGAGAAAAACCAGGATGAGAGTAAGGAAAAAGAGAAGCTGAGAGTGCAAAAGAAATGGATATAGTCACCGCCCACTGGATCCAGCGATGCTGGAGAGTGATGATCTTGATTCACAGGCGGTGGGGGAGAAGGAGAACCCAAATTCCCAAAGTCACCAGTCAGTTTATATACCCTCAGCATGCTTTTGCACCTCCCTGGGATGAGGAGTTGTTTGCCTTTTTAGGGCTTAGCACTGGAGGGAGGGATGGGCCCAACTGCCCACCTGAGGTATCTTCTTGCCTTTTTAGGGCTTAGCCCATCTGAGGCATCTTCTTGCCTTTTGGGGCTTAGCACTGAGGGTATAGGCTCAACTGTCCATCTGGGGTATCTCCATGCCTTTTTAGGGCAAAAGTCAAAGCCTGCAAACTCCTGGAATGCATAAATCATTAACCATTTCAGTCTCTGACATCTCCATGGATACTAATGTCCTCTGCACATTTCATTACATTCAGCTTTTTTGCCTTCACCAGTGCAGCACAGTTCTTCTCTGTGGATGCCTCCTATTCTACAGATATTCTTTGTCAGTAACGATATGCTGGTCTTGCTCTTCAATTCCCTACCTGCCAGGACTCCTTTTTGTCCCTCTTGATGGAGAAAGAACTTCAGAACTTCAGGTCACAAAGTTATTTGAGCCTTAGTCTTCCATAACACCAAACAAAAAAATTTATAAATGTCAGAGGAGGTGATTTTATGTCTGTGCTCAGAGAGGTGTCTGTATCTAAATAGAACAAACCTTTCTCCCCCTCAAAAATTCCACAGAAATAAAGATTCATTTCTGAATTTTCCAGTGCATCTTATCTTCATTTGGACACAAACTACTTGAGGAAGAAAGTGCATACAGATCAGAGAGTGCTACTGATGGAAGAGAAATCATAAGTAATAGAATAATAACAGAAAAATGGAGAGATGAAATTGTGGTACCTGAAAAAGCCTTTGCTCCACCCCATGAATGCTTTTCCTCCCCTACACACTAGTTATTTGTTTTATATAAATACAGAAAAGTTGATTTGAAGCTGAATAGTGAAACCAGAATATTTTTCCTTACAGAGCACCAATAAACTGATTTAGAATGAAATATTTTACAATTATATAATTCTTTAACAATATATGTTATATATTCTAATGAAAATGATTTAAATCTAAGTTGTGAATGTACCTGGAAATCACACAATTTTTTTTTTCTAGAAGAAAGGGCACTAAATTTAAATATGATGGAAACCTTGCTGTCTTCCCTCTATAGTTAGAAATACAAAACCCTTTTGCTGGGGAAGCTGTTGAGTATGGCTAGGAGGATTATGAAGCATAGTTTCAGCTGCAGTATCCAATGGGAACACAATAACTTCAGTGCTTTAGTTCCCCATTCCCTGAAATTTATGGCATCTTGAGCAATTCAGCTTGTACTGAAGAGGTTCAGCTGAATTAATAAACGCTGTCCTTACTTTATCCAAAAAGTGCATTGAAATTTACTTCCCCGAAGCACACCAGGTGTGATGGACAGCATCTTCTGTTTCTAATGACCTGGTTTAAAACAATAAAATGGATCTCAAAAAACTTACGTTTTCCATGCTAGGTATGCTGTGTGAAAAAGATCTCAGCACTAAAAGCAGACAGGCACAGTGCTGGGCTGGTCTGTACAATTCAGTGGTGCTCTTGCCTCCACTGGTTGGAACTGACATAAAACCGTGACCAGCTAATGAGACACATCTGGTTAATGGATATTAAAACTCCTGGTCCTGGTTAATGGATATTAAAACTCCATTCCCTTTCAAAACCTAAGACCAAACAACATGTCTAGCTGTGGCTGTCAGAGGATCCCCATAAGGGAAATTTTAAAAATGAAGGTCTTATGAGTACACTGTTTGCCCATTCACCACTTATTTTTAACTTTGCTACATCTAGAAGGTGTACCGACTGGAGACCAGCGACAAGTGGTGCTCCTCAGGGATTGGCACTGGGACTGGTTTTGTTCAATATCTTTGTTGATGACATAGCCGTGGGATCCAGTGCACGCTCAGAAAGTTTGCCACCAGCACCAGGCTGTGTGGTGCAGCCCACAGTCTGGAGGGAAGGGATGCCACCCAGAGGGACCTAGAGAGTCTTGAAAGATGGGCCTGTTCAAACCTCATGATGTTCAACAAGTCCAGGTGCAAGGTCCTGCGCCTGGGTCAGGGCAATCCCAAGCACAAATACAGGCTGGGCAGCGAATAGATTGAGAGCAGCCCTGAGGAGAAGAACTTGGGAGTGTTGGTTGATAAGAAGCTCAATATGACCCAGCAATGCGCACTTGCCTCCCAGAAAGCCAACCATATACTGGGCTACATCAAAAGGAACATGACCAGCAGGTCAAGGGACGTTCCAAGGAGAGATACATGGAGACATCCAGCTGACAGACATCACTCTTAAGAAATTATGTTTTTTTACCAGAGTCCATGAAAGTCTGACTTGCTGGTGAGAACTTTGGGTATTCTCTGGGCTGACTTTGCCCACTAGAGCTTTGCACTTTTCTGGGAACATTTCTGAGGACATGAAACAGAAATGGTAGCTTCACTTCTGGCCATTTTCCTTCTGGCCCTACCCTCTCTGTGTGAGCTGCTCCCTGTGGTACCAGCCAGTGCTAATAAGGCAGAGGGAATGTCTCCCTGTGTTTACAAGAGCTGGTGACCCCTTGCACCAGCAGTAGAGCTGCTCTGGCGTCACTACAGCAACCATGCAGAGACCATTTTAACACCATCTTTGATGTACAGAGATATCTTATTACACCCAGACATTCCTGCCTGGTGCTGGGAAAATGGACCTCCTTGAGAGGCTTCTCCTTCTCCATGGCTCACAGAGAGTCTCTGGCAGATGGCTTGCTGAGTAGGGTGTTCCTGGTTCCATACTACATGGTGTGGGGCACCCCATCATGCCTCAAGGTGCATCCTCAGTTCCCTTTGCTTATTGGGAGTTTCTTCGGTTCATTAAGTTTTCAATTCAAGGTTAAATAAAATGAGCAAATTCCCTCCCTGGCCAGCAGGACAGCTCTGAAAAAGGCAGAAATGTGTATCTCCAAGTTGATTCTGAAAGATGATTTATTTTCTTCTGGGGCTGAAGCCACATTTGTTCATTTGTTTTATTTTGCGCTCGTCTTTACCCCAACATCCCTCTGAGAGGAGGAGGAAGGGTTGGAGAAGAACCTGTCTCAGCAGTGAGGAACAAAGTGTTCATTCAGTGAATCTTGTTGATTACAATCTACTAGATGACTTCTGCACGTTTCACTTTTAATTAACTACTATACATTTTCTTGGGATTAGTGACTTGTCAGCATTTTGGAAGCTGCTGCTAGGAATTTTAAATAATAACAGCATTTATCTTCTGCATGGACACATCACGGTTAGGCTGATAAAGATTAGTGAGGAGTTACAATAGGTTTTTCTCAGTCTAGGAGTGAAAGGTGGGAGAAGCTTGGGGTTTGGTTTTTTAAAATAAATATAAGAATAATTTCATCTAATAATGATATTCCTTGTATTAATAGACCTAAGAGAACCAAGTACCTTTCTCAGAAGTTAATATCAGGAAATAAGTTTTCTGTCCTGCCAAGCTTTTCTCTGCCAAATCATGGCCTTAGTTGCTAACCAAACTCCTTGTCCCTTCAGACACAGGAGTTCTGATGTGGAAAGGAAGAATTTAAGTCATCATCCAGGGAGGCACACCAGTACCTGCTGAAGTTCATTGCTGTTTGAGGCCAAATTTACACCAGTCCTCTAAGCAATCTCCAAAAGACTCTTAAATCTCACAGAGAGGGGTTTTACCAGGAGGCAGACAAATTCAAATTAGAAACAAGGAGCCCCTCTCCCCCTCACCAAGCCATAAATAATAACAGTGCTGGTGAGGAGCTGTCCTGGCAACTGCCCTTTCCCACGCGAAACTGCCAGCTCCTTTTGGGCACCTCTCTGGAAGTGACAGTGCTGGACTCAGAGCAGGGTGTGGAGACACTGTGTCAGGCTGGAAACTGAAGCTGGCATGATGTAAGTCACTCGGACTCAGCATCTCCAAAGATTTGCTGCTGCAGTTTTAGTTTTGACTGACAGATATGTAAATGAGGTTGGGTTTTTTAATACAAAAACAATTTCTACAGATTTTCTGTGTGTTTATCTATGAGACAATGGGAACAAGTCTTACCACAGATCACAGGGATGGGTACTCAGCCACTAGAGAACAGCTGTGTCTGAATGCTGAGTGGCCCGCCCTGAGTGCCCTCTGAGCAGTGCTGTCAGACCTGGTCCTCAGTGTAAATCAGGATTTCTTTGAAATTGTGATGCTTTATCCCATCTGAGGGATGGGGCACTAAAGCAAAATCCTTGAGAGCTGCTGGTGAGCATGATTTCCTTTTTTTTTTTTTTTAAGTCTTTGGTCTGCAAATAAAAACCACCACTGGAAAATATTTTTTAAACAAACAGTTGCATTAAACCTGCCTCAATGTCTGGACTGAAATGATTTCTATCAGTTTCCAGTCCTTGTAGCTGATCATCTTTTGAAATTCTGGGGGAGAGAGGGAGACTTCTCTGCAAGCATTAAAGAAGACCAAATCTCTATGTGCAAATGAGATTTGGTAGGTGAGGAAATAAAGAAGAATAGCTTCAAATTGAAGTTGAATGTTAATCTTTTTTTTTCCCAACCCTTTTATAATTTTTAAAAAATACACTGACATTTCTACATACCATGTATTTAAGAGGTTTTTTCTTTTCAGAAGGGATGTTGATGCATGGGTTTTTATTTTTTAGAAATTATTGCAATTAAACTGTTGTCCAAAGAATTGCAAGGGAAAAATACTGCTTCTCAGTATCTGTTTAAAACCCTGTTAGAATACCAGTTTCCTTAAAATAAAGGTTACTGTCTCTTTTGAACAATGAATCAAATGCAGCACTAGGTCCCTGTTTATTTGTACTGTGGCAGCACCTAGAGGCTCTTGACAGAGATGTTGCTTATTACAGAACTGAGCATTGTCTGCAAATGCACACACAGAAATAGAATTCAATAGCCCTTGTCACAAGGACCTAAATTTTTAAACACTTACATCCTATGACACAGCACTTCTTAGGACCTCCTGGAAGAGAAAGTTTCCTGAAATTGTCATTAATCTATTTCTTTGGTAATAAGTGGTGATGAAATGGTTATTTTTATTTGAGATTAATTGCTGGTAAGTGCTAAGGAACTGAAACAATTACAGAACTTGAATAATCGGCAGCTGGTATGGGGCTTGAAATGGTGGATAATAAATTATTTATAATGAAAGCTACTGAGGATATATATCTTCTGCCTAGCAGTAAACACAGAAACCTTACCAACTACTTTGATTTCAACTTTTAACAGAAAGAATATGATCATTTCAGAGTCAGATGCAGTGCATCTATACCTGAGTTCCTCCGTTCTGCATGCCTTAAACATCTTTATCAGTTCTTTTCTGAGTGAAGCCACAGTACTTTCAATGGCTGAGTTCACTTTATTTGTCCACCTTCCTCTTGCTAATGTCTACTGGAGGAAACTTTGCTATGTGTTGCTATTAAATGTGGCAGATTTGGAAAAGAATTCGCTAAGCTATAGAAGAAGAAACTCAATTTTTCTAACTTTAAATTCAGTACTGAAGGATATGGCTTTGTCAAGGTTAACCTAGCCCTGCACAGTGATTTGGATGGATTGGGATGTAAATCTTTAGGAGTTAGCAAAGAACTGAGCACAGACACCAAGGCAGTAAAATAGTCAATATGAAACTGTGCCAATATTTGTAACCTTGTCTCCTCTTGCCCTGTGCTTCTGCGATGTGATCACTGATGGAGGAGGGGGAGGACCATCAAACAGACCTCGACTTTGTTAACTAACACTGAGTTCAATCCTTGATTTAAATGGCAGCAGAACTAGAGCTGCTTATAAGAAATACTGAGTAGTCATGTGGTGAATGCATAATAAACAGATTTATAGCGTTTTTCCTCCAGCTGCTATTAGTAAGAAAATAAAGGCAAGATTGCCTAAATACAAAAGAGAAATTTAATCTTCAGCTAACCATAGTGATACATGGCTGGCAGAAACACAATCCATCTGTGCTTTCTCTGACAATGCTTTCCACCATTTGTTTTAGAGAAAGACATAAAGTTCTCATAATGCATCTGGATAGCTATGAAATACTCTGGCTACTGTTGGAGAGAGAGAAGGCATTTCTCCCTGAGTTCTGTCAGCAGTGCTTCTTGAAACATGAAGATTATCTCTTGTAATCATTATCCCACCAAGGACAGCTGCAGAGTCCATGTTTAGTCAGGGACTGTATGTGCTAAAACCTGGAATAGCTGCACTGGGTAATGCAATTACCCCAGATTTTCTCAGAAGGGGAAAGACTTGACCCCAGATTAGCTAATTTTTTTGAGACTGCACTGTACTTTTTCTCCACATCTCAAAATTTTGGCTATAGTATAGACCAGACATAGTGCGAGTTCCTTTTTGCTCACTGCAGATTGCCTGTGGCTTTAATGGCAGACTGTCCCCTTTGTTTACTTTCTACATAAGAAAGTAAAATGTTGTGGCCTTCTCCATGCATTCATGGTGACACTCCTCTTACACTTCTCACTTACTTGTAAAGATAAAGCCAGGAGCAGGCTGGAGTGTGGCTGTGATACCCTATCCGCTCAGTGTTGGGGGACTGTGCAGTACAGCTGGCCTGCCTGGCCTCACATCAAGTCCAAAGAGTGGAGATCCAACAACCAGCGAAGGGAATTTCCTGAGTGAAACGCCAGTGGCATCCCATTCCTCTTGCCATTTCTAGTTCAGGGGCTGGACACATGATGGGGTAGCACCCCTGCCTCCTCCGTCTGGTCTGTCCCATCAGGGCAGCCTGCAGTGAGCGTCAACTGAGAACCTCTTTTAGTTTGAACCTTTTTGGTGACTTTCTGAACATGTACGGAGCAAAGAAATCCTCACACAAGTGTTTAAAAAGCTGTGCCCTTTGAGATGAGAACTTGGAAGCAGACTTAGAGATTCTTTTGAAGAAAGAGAAGACAATGAGGAGTACAGATTTGGGTTGACACTGTCATGTTTAATAGAAATTTTTGCCTCCTGGAGGATATGAGGGCTGCTCCCTTGAAGATTTAACCTCAATTAGTCCCTTAACCTAGGCACTAATTAGTGTCCTTTGGATAAAAAATGTATATGCGCAGACTAGCTTGTCTTAATTATTATTCTAACAAAGAGCCATAACCTATAACTTGCTATTTCAAATCAGGAGAGTAAATTAAAGGTAAGTACAAAACATCTTCAAGTAATGATCAAAGAGAATACTTTGTGATTTTCTCCTGGTGTTAATTAATACTGCTTAGTTGGTCTGGTTTGCACTGACAATTTCATTTTGGGGAGCATCGGGGATTGCATAAGACTAAAGGCTAATTTTAAATATACTTGGATTAAGCCAGGCATATATAGCTGCTGCATAATTCAGAAGGCTACTTTTAAGTCACTGGGAACGTCCACCTTGAAAACGTCCACACGAAAAACTATGCTGGCCTTCTTGCAATGGGAGCTTCTGTCCCCATGGGTACCTTGTATGGATGACACTCTCATACTGAAAGCATGAGACAGGTCTGGAAAGGTTTGCTCAGGCAAGGAGGAACACATAGCTTTAGTGGAGCCTGAAAAGTCCTGAGTAAGAACCTTCAGCCTTTTTTCCCCCTGTCCTCATTCTTTTTGCATCCCATTTCTTAGGCAGTATCAGACTGGAAGAGGACCTCACCCAGACTCACAGGATGAGATTTACTTGATGCAGGCAAGAGTGGCAGAGTTGATCTTCAAAGGAATAGCACAGAGGTCTTCAGAGTCTCTTTGTAGATAAGAAATTACCCAGGGAGATAAAAGCGAAATCTAAGCAAAGTTAAAATCCCATGAGAGAGACACTTTGTCAGGGTGTCAAAGCCTGTTCCTAAAGGCAAACTTGCATATGAAAAAGAGGAGTAAGGGATCAGAGTAGTTCTGAGTGTGGGGAGCAAAGACTAGGTAGAAGATGCTGCTCCATCTACTTTGCTTTGCTGAGAAATAATTCTGCCAGAACAAATAACATATATTTCATTTGGTGTCTTCACTCCTTTAGTGTTTTCAGTGAGTAGACAGCTGAAATACTGCCAATGAAGGAAAACAGATTTTATGATGAATAGTCCTACACCATGAAAAATGAGATTAGAGGAACGCCTAAACTAATTTCAGGTTATTGCATTACAATCTTCATCTCAGACTAATTCTCAGTAGCTTTATTCCAGGTTTATGGACAGAAATTTAAAGCCAGTACATTTTATCATCTGTATCATTCAGTCCCTTTTTTTTTTTTTACTGAAGCTTTGCAATGTTCTCTTTAATTTCCAGGAGAATGAATTTCACCTTTTATAACATTCAGAGACAATTATGCTGTCTTTATGATGAATGATGTCACCCTGATCCCAGCAATAAAAGAGAATGTACTAATGCCAATAAATATATTAACTGTATCAATCATTCTCCTGATTTTTTTTTTTACTTTGTTGTTCAGAAGAAATAGCATGCAACCTTGAGCTTTTAATTGGTTAACACTTCCATAAACACCATAATGGCTCTTTAAATCTTTCTTTTGTCGTGAGAATGGGGAAAACATCATGAATAAATAATTGACTACCACAGCAGAGCTCAGCACTGATCTATGGGTCATTCAGGAGGTGAACTTGATCTAAAGATTTATTCAAACTCTACAAGATGGGTTGAGCTGTTTGTGCTGGAAGTAGCTGTATAATACAATATATTTTCACATGCCCTTCCAATTACAAAAGAGTTCCTCAATGAAATGTGATATTGCAGTTGGACAGTGGTTTAAAAACACGGGCTGAATTCCACTGAAGTCAGTAGATGTGGGTGTTCTCTGACACGGCAATTCAATTAGAAGTATTAGAAAAGTAGAATTGAAGTAAAAAGATCAAACCAGCCGTACCTCCCCAGCTGGCACAAGGAAGGAGATGGGGGTAGGATCAGCTCCTGCAGCTCCTCGCTGCCTCCCCTGGGAGCGCGGGCGCTCTCTGCGCACTCACAGCAGGAACACGTCCCTGAGTTTCAGTCACATTTACCTTGCACATGGCATTTGACAAGCAGCAAGCCCCCGAGAACTGCAGGTTGAAGCTGAGCAGTTTTCCAGAGTGGGATTTTAATTTGCTGTCTACGTCACATTCAAGTGACATGACTGGCTTGAGTAGAGCTCTAACCGAGCTTGGAATATGACCCAGCTCTGTTCCCAATGTACAAAACGGTTAAACGCAGACCCAGTGAAAAAGGTCTGTTTCTCCCCTCTTTATCGGAACATTGATTTTCACAAAATGGCTGGAAAATGAGGCGGAGAACACCTTTACAAAACAAATGACAGAGGCACGGCCGGCCCCGCAGGAGCGCCCGGCGCTGCCCAAACGCGAGCGGCTGCTGCCACCTCGTGTCGCCGAGCGGAACCGGGACGGGCTCCCCGGCACGGCACAGCCCGGACATCAGGGGGAAAATAGTGGGACATCTTTCCTGGCAACTCTTGCAGCTAATTCCTCTTTCACTCGCTTCCCGCTCCAGACCTGGCTGTTTGTCTAACGGGCCCCATTTCCCAAGCACGGGGCAGCTGCCGAGAGAGCGAGGAGACGGCGGAGTGTGGGCTGATGCTAAACGGTGATGGAAAAAAACCGGGTCTTCTTCAGCCGAACGTGAGCCGAGCAGGGCCGTGGCAGTCTTGGGTTTTGTTTGAGCGTTTTTAGTAACCAGAGCAGTGGCTCGAGTGCCAAATCTCCCTGACTTCATGGAGTCACAGAACGGTTTAGTAGGAAGGGACGTTAAAGCTCATCTTGTTCCACTCTGCTGCCATGAGCAGGAACACCTTCCACTAGACCAGTTTGCTCAAAGCCCCATCCAATATGGCCTTGAACATTTCCAGGGATGTGACAACAACAACTCCTGCGGACAACCTGTTCAACTGCCTTACCATTCCCTTAGTAAAGAATTTCTTCCTTATATCTAACCTAAACCTTCCTTCTATCAGTTTGAAACTGTCACCCTTTGTCCTATTGCTACACACCATTGTCAAAAGTCAATCTCCAGCTTTTCTGTAGTCCCCTTTAGGCACTAGAATGATGCTATAAGCTCATCCTGGAGCCTTCTCTTCTCCAGGCTGAACAGTTCCAACTCTCTCAGCCTGTCTTCAGAGAAGACATGTTCTATCCCTCTGATCATCTTCATGGTCCTCATCTGTACTCACTCCAACGGGTTCATGTCCTTCTTATTTGGAGTCCCCAGAGCTGGACACAGTACTCTATGTGGGGTCTCATTAGAGTGGAGCAGAGGGGAGAATCCCCTCCCTTGACCTGCTAGTCACTCTGCTTTTGATGCAGCCCAGGACACACTTGACTTTCTGGGCTGCAAGTGCACATTGCTGGGTCGTGTTGAGCTTCTCATCAACCAAAACCCCAAGTTCTTCTTCTCAGGGCTGCTCTCAATCCATTCTCTGCCCAGCCTGTATTAGTGTTTGGGATTGACCTAAAATCCTTCACCCAATGGTTTATGGCATTAAGCTTCTTTTGGTTTAAGGGAGGTTGTGCGTTTCATACAGGCACTGGGCACACCAGTTGGCCCGTGTTCTCATGACATGTGTGCTACTCCAGCAGCAGCTGGCTCAGTGTCACTCCCCATTTCCACCTTACCCAGTGCACTTGTTTCAACCAGGAAGGACATCCCATCAGACCAGCACGAGTCCACAACCCAGTCAGACAGGCAAACCGGTGCTGACATTGGAAACACTCACACTGCTCCCTCTCCATTCAGAACATCATAAAATCACAGAATCAACCAGGTTGGAAAAGATCTTCGAGATCATCAAGTCCAACCCTTGATCCAACACCACCGTGGTTACTAGACAATGGCACTAAGTGCCACATCCAGTCTCATCTTTCCATGCATCTCTCTGCCCTGCTTACCAGTGTCACACTGTTTGGTTCCTCCCACTGTAGCCCTTGGATTGGAACCTTCTTTTGAGCAGGGATCCAGATCCAGTTCCCCCTGCAGTTCTGCGAAATGCTAGGCAAAATGCTAATTGGGATGGCAAAGTCTAAAATTGGAGAGCGTAATTGACACATGCAATAGGGCTAACTAAATTAAATACAGCTGGAGAAATACTGAACTATCTTTTAGCCATAGGAGAGCCCTCATTTGTCAAAAGCTATTTCATCTCCTCTAAACGTGGGGAAACAGTGATAAATAACTGAAACCCATGCTGAGTTTTTTATGGCAATCAATGTATCTGTGGCGAGTGGCCCACACCTGATCTTTCTTTAGACAACATAAGAGAGTATTAATCAGCAGCAATTATCTACTGGTAAAACCTAACAAAATTCTGCAAATATGCACAAAATAAACAGTCTGCTGGCCTAATAATTGGGCTCTAAAACAAGCTGACAATTGCTATGGATAATCACCTTATAACTAACCATTGCAAGTTCTTACTGCACATCTACAAGCTGTTGATTTTAGAGTCCACAAAGGAGTGCCTGGCAGTTTTTACGATAATGGTGATAAGGTAAGAAAAACTTTCTTTTCCTTGGGAAAGAAAACAACACCCACAATATTGGAAAACAGCAGAAGATCAGTGAGAGCTACAAACAGGGTACAGAATGTTTTGTGTTTCTTGGTGCAGGGGAATAAGTTGTAAAGAGACAAGAACAAGGATAGAAAGTCTTGCATAGCACAGAAGAAGGGTTATGGGTACAGTTAACTATCCTTGTATTTCCTAACAGAAAACTGCTTCTGCAAATAAAGAAAGGAATTGGATAGGAAAGCACAAAGAATAATTGTTCACTGAATCCACATACCTGTATGTTATTTAGGAGTGTGCGGAAAGCTTTGGGCAGAATGCAATACTCTGAGATAAAGCTTGAATTATAAAAAAAGAAAAAAGGAAGGATGCACGGCTTAACATTTTTTTCCCTGAAGACAAATAAGACCCTGGATAGGTTTTTATGAAATATTGCTTGGTTTCTTATAGGAGCAGCTAAAGAGTGGGTCACATATATTGGTATCATAAGATATGTGCGTGGGAGGTAAGTCTGGCTCTCGCCTCACATTCTGCTTTAATATAAAGCATTATTCACCTGCAGCATATATAGTTTTTGCAGTCAGCATATACAGGTGAATTAACTGTGGGTGGGCATCCTCTCTGCACACTGCTAACACAAGTAAACATGAGAAAGCAGAGCTGACCGCTAATACCCTTCCACCTGTTGGTGGAGCTTGCCTTGGCCATCAGACATGACCTTTGTGGTATTATGCATTGCTGTTCTCCATCCCCAGGTTACTGTCAGTGTTGGTACAAGCCTTTGTTCTGGGGCCAACTGCCATGGTAGCTGTGAGTTTGTGTCAGTTATGAGCAATTAACCAAATGGGTTATGAATTTAGGTACATATATTAGGCAGATTGGCTCTCCCTTTGGAAACTCCTTCCTCCCATGTGTGATGAGGAATTTGTGTGCTTGCTTCAAAGGACTAGTCCATAAAGTCTACTAAAAAAGACTAGTCTGTCAAAGTACTGGCTGGGGCCCATTAAGATTGACTCAATACTGTTTGTACCCATTACACCAATCTGCTATTGTAACTGTGTGACTTCTCCAGACCTGAGTTTCTCAGTGTCCTCAGTTTTCTTTCTGCACTGAGACTGAACTGACTGTGCCTATCTTATCAGATATACCATCCCCAATGGTATCCTGATCCTCCTTCTTCCTGTAGTATTCTCCAGTTGCTTCATTTTGCAGACACTGCAGAGCCTTTCACTGGAAAAGTGAGTGGACACTTGTCAGAAGTGGTATTTTCTCCTGTGTCAAGCTGGGATTTCACAAAGTTGCAAAGAACCCTACAGTAGTTTTCTGTTGCTGATTACATGGCTCCATGCACACCTGACACTGGTCTGTGCACACTCCTGGCCCATTCATTCCTGAACAGCAGTCAATCTCTGGTGTATCTCTGTGTGTTAAAATCAGGCTATAGTTCAACAAGCACTTAAAGCCAGCAGAGCAGCTTAAAGAGATTGTATTGTCCCTTCTCATCCCTACTCAGCTGTTTCTGCCTCCACATTATCTCCTTCCTTATGTTGAATTCTAGCCCCAAGCTGCATTCAGCTCTGCCTTTTGCTGGCTGTGATCAAGAGAGTGACACAAGTAACCACAGGTTACTCCATGGCATCCTGAAGTAACTAGCTAGTGACAGCTTTTGTGCCCTTTCTTCCAGCTGCCAGGTCTTTCTTCCCAGGTGCTCCAAGCTGTCTGTGTCTTCCTGTGGCATCTGGTGTCACTTCTTGTGCTGCAGGGACTTAGAGCATCCAGAGAGGGGCCTTATTTCTTTTCTTAAGATGCTTTGAAAAAGACTTGATCTGAAAAATAAGAAAAGAAAATGGGTTTTATTACCTTTACACCCAAATAAGTCCTGGGGTTCACTAATGCAGAGATACTTAAAAAAATTGTGCTCTTTGTCTTTTCTGGAGAGAGATGCAGTTCTCTGAGAAGAGAGAAATAAAATCACCAGCATCAGCTACACAGAGACTGGGCAAGCACCTTGAAACTCCCTTCCAGTTCTGGCAGTGCATCCTTCTGACCAGGGGCTGGGTGCAGCTGAGAGTGGGGGGATGGGTGGACCATTATCCCCATAAAATCATTTCAATCCACCTGTAAGTACCAGACCCTAGACAGTGAAGAAAACCTAGGGTTTCAAGAGTTCACCCAACTCAGAGCACATTTATTCTGAAAGTTCTCCTCTAGAAATATAACCTGAGTTTTCTACCAAGGTCACGTTGACCCTGGAGACATGAGACCTGTGCATCATGTTTTCAGGTGGCTGCTGCCCATCACTGGTTTTTAATTCAGTAGACAGTGGAAATGCCAAGGCTTCTCATCAGCCATATGTACATGACCCTTGGAAAGCAGCAGCATGATCTCTTCCACACCATTACTTTTTATTGCATTCACTGTTATATCTCTGTGAAACAGGGAGACAAAATACCCACAGAGCTATTTTCGTTCTTTGACAGAACAAGTCTGTTGAGCTTCGTATGTGTAATGTGAAGAACATCAGTCATTTAGAGCTAAACTGCAGTTGAAAAGGTCACAGTCACTGTGACAGAGTAAATGAAATGTTTAATTCAAATAGAATATCAGTTACAGTTGCAGTAGTACTCAGAGTCACTTGTGTTTTCTTTTCTTTTCCCTAAAGCTCAGCAGAGTGTGATTCAGCATTAGCCGTTGGCACCCTTGTGTTACAGAGCCCTTCCAGAAGGTACTTAGTTTTTATTTTAGATGTTCTATAAACTGAATAGCGGGTTGTGTCTGCAGAACCCTGCCTCCTCTCCATGGATTGCACAGGAAGAGAACTGGGAGAAAGGGGGATGTATTTGCATTTTTTGTATATGTAGTAGCATGAGTCACAGAGTCAGTTTTGGATTTTTTTTTTTTTAGTGAAGACTAGGTTCTTTGGAAAATGTGAGTTTTTCAAAAAAAGATTTTTTGGCACATTTTGCTTATGGAGAATGAAACAGTTTGGGCTGGAGACTTCGTCCCTGTCCTTTATCAGCCAGGCTCTGCTCAAGGCTCTGGCCCGCACAGCTGGAGACTAGTCTAGCCCAGCTCCTGCCACCCCAGTAGGTACGCTGGGGTGGACTTGAGGCTTATATGGACATGGGCACTTAAGCCTCTGTCTTTATTGTAAAGATTTCACTCTATCACAGCAAAATTCAGCAGCAGCCACTCTCTTTATGTATTCATGTGGTTGCCCATGACATATCTCAGCTATGGCCACATCTTGCATTCAAGTAAGTGCTTAAAAATGCCATGGGCATCTGACCTAACTGTTAAGGCTTCATCTCACTTCTCATCCTAGCAAAACACATCATCCTACTATGTTAAACACTAGCTAACACCAATAGGACACACTGTCTTCTTGAAAATGTATCAATTGTATCATGACCATCAGCCTGACAGAGGAGACCTGGGAAGGCTCAGCAGCATTAGTGCTTTCTTCTTGGCTTGCCAGAGCTTTTATTTAAATGGGAACTGGAAGAGCATGAGTGTAAGAGGGAGGTGTTCCCTGTGACCAGGTAAAGTTCTCTGCCCTGGCCTTAGCTGTGGGATTAGTGACCAGCCAAGCTGCCTCATGTCTGTGACTGATGCAGAGTCAACAGGCAAATGCTGGGTTACCAAGGAAAAATGCCTAATATTTCATATATGAATCAGGGGATGGTGAAGAAGAGATTGATGCTGTTGTCCATGTGACATTTAGTAGTGACTTATAAGGCATCCAGAGCAGTGCTGGCTCATTTGGAGCTGGCGTGGCTCTCTTGGCTCTCGCTGGTGTGGGTAGTGCCCACTCTGGTTAAGTCACTTGCAGATGCTACAGCCTTTGCTCTGTCTCTGCACAGCCCAATGCCTTGCTGGTGGAGCTGACCTGTGCTGGCTTGTGCTCACCGAGGGCTCAGGGAATGCAAACATATTGGGACTCATCTGAACCACAGCATCTCCGTGAGCCCTGGATATGAGGCCATGAGTTTCATCAAACTGCCCAAGCCTGAAGTTTGCTGCCTAAACCCATAAACAAGCATGTGAGTGCATAGCCTGCAGTCCAGAGCCCAGTTCAAGAGGAGTATCCATGAATAGGGCAGAAAGAAGAGCTCTGCTTCCTTGGGCTCCCTAATTTTTCTCAAATTGACTTTGCAGCTCAATATAAACCTCTGTGATTTTAACACTGGCTGCTTACCCATGCTTCTCATTTTTGACATGCTGAGGCTGTACATTTCCTGGAAATAAAATGACTGAGGGAAGCAGAGCTGCAGAAGGAATTTGAAGGTTTAGTGATTCGCGCACAAAAAGCCCTCTTCTCCCAGGCATGCCTGCCAAGTTCCCATTTTCAACCTCAGATGCCTTTACTATTAAATTACAGCCACTGAAGCGGATCCTGAATTGGTGCTCCCAAGGACAACAGCAGTTGCTTTGCTGAATGGCAGGAGTCCTAATAGCAGCCTCAGCAATCACAGGAACAGTAAGATTTCTCTGTTGTCTCTTTGTGGATATCATCTTGATTTAGACTCCAAATGTCACTGCCTTGGAGGGTTCTATGTTTGGTGTTTCACCCTGCTAATGTACTCATGAAATCAGTTCCTTTCCTTTCTCTTCATGTTACACCTATTTCACAGCTTCCCAGTTATAACTAGATTTTGTGGGACTTTTTTACAGGGTGCTTGTTGGCTCAAGTATAAAAAGAGCTGTGGTGCAATTGTGAATGTTTCCTGTGTGTTTGTGTGGGGCCCCTCAGAGCAGAGAATTTGGGTAAAGAGAGGGCTCAGATAATGAACCTGCAGTTTGGGAGTGTGTAAGGAGTCAGAAAGATCTTGTAATTAGACAGCACAGGGAAATGATCTGAACAGAACTGGAGAGCCCTTGGAGCAGGACAGGCTGGTGGGAGCTGCCTGGAGCCTCTGCAATGCAGTGAGCTGCAGCTCTGCCCCTGAAAATCCCATCCCTGTAGCTCACAGGTGGCCTTCTGACATCAGCCCTTATTACTGCTCACCATGGTTTTCCCAGCCAAGATCAAACTTTATTGGGGTCACTTGTAATTCTATCCCCTCTATTCCTTCTTGCTTTGACAGGGCTGGAGGAAGGCTGAAATAATTTCTTATGTGAAATATGACCTGCTGTCTATGGACTCCTGTATTCCTGTGGGTTATCTCCTGAGAAGTAGCATCTTATCAGTGCAAATACTTCTGAAAGTCCCTAAATGCTGTTTGGTTGCTGTCCCTCATTTTTCTGAGCATCTCTGTCTCTGCATACTGTTGGGACACACTCATTGCCACAGTATCACTGCCCTGCAATGAAACAGATGCTGCTACAGTACACCTTTGCAGTTGATAAAACTTTTTTTTTTGCCAGGTTCTGTGCATACCTGCAGCTGTCTGCTAGAGGGGAGAGTCTGTAGGACTTTTGTCCATAAATGCAAAGCAAGAAAAATGTAAATACACATTTGTTTCTTTTTTTATGTGACATACACTTGGAAATATTAATAATTCTGCTGTTCTTACACGAGCGAAAAATGGACTGCCTGCAAATCACAGCTAGAAATAGAGCTGCAAGATGTGCACTGGGAGGAAGGCCATGTTATATGGCCACATGGCAAATATATTTGAGAGAAAGTTCATCACCTGCCATTCAGCCCCTTTTAGCTGCTGTCCCACAGGAATGATACAGGTCCCTCCTGTCAATTCTGACCACCTAGAGCAGCATCACAGCCTCTGGCTCATGTTCCACCCCCTGGTATTTGTTTTTATTTTAATGATTTTTATGAAAAGCCCTGAATAGCAGTTGTATTGGATGCAGCATTGCTTGGACAACTGCACACAGTGTTGGGACAAGCCAGACTCTGCCACTTCTTATTAGGGTGGTCATAAGTAGTTTTTATATGTTTGGTTGCCTCAAAAGGTATTACATCCTTAGCTAAGTGTTTTGAGTTATAGTAATATAAATGGGGGGAAAAACAGGAATCAAATAAATTCATAGAATTATAGAATGTTTTGGACTGGAAAGGACCTTTAAAAGCTTTCTGGTTCCAACCCTCCTGCAATGGGACATCTTCAACTACATCAGGTTGCTCAGAGCCCCATCCAACTTGACCCTGAATGTTTCCAGGGACAGGGCTTCTACAGCCTCCTGGGCAACCTGTGCCAGTGATTTACCAACCTCATTGTGAAAAAATCTCTTCCTTATATCTAGTATGAACCTTCCCTCTTTTAAGTTAAAACCATTACTTCTTATCCTAACACAACAGGCCCCGCCAAGAAATTTGTCCCCATCCTTCTTATAAGCCTCCTTTAAGTATTGAAAGTTGTGAGTTGTTGTTGTTAAACTGTAGGTTGTACATGAACAAATGCAAAACTATTTTTGCATCAAAGCTAAAGCAAGCGTTGAGTAAAGTGCATTATGAGTAACATCAATGTAGGAATCAGAAGAAATCCTTCTGTGGAGTATGTGTGTAATGAGTCCTCGTGTAAATCTTCTGACTTGGTAGAAGGCCAGAGCTCTGTCATTGTGTTCTATCTAGTAAAAAAGGTACAAGTGCTGAACCCAGAGCTTTGAAACTGTCTGTGAATCTAGCTTAAAGACTTAGGGAAACGGAGTCCAGTAGAGAGCATTTTTGCATCTCAAATAATAAATCCACAGTTCTTTATGGCAACAGACTGTAGGTATGGCATTATATTAGTTCTGTTGTGCAAAATGCGAGGCTTTTGTAAATCTACATACTTTGCTTCCTTAAAGCAGGAACTTTGTTGTGTACCCAGGAAAAACCTATCTTCAGGATGACATTCAGTGACACTTCTCAGGAGCCTTCAGCCACACGTTACCTGAAAACAGTTCTGGATTTGCTTAAAAAAACTGTTCTTTATACTTTCCTTAAGGAAATTATACATTTCAGAGGTTTTTTAAATCACAGATTGGTATTTACCTGCCTTAATGTTACTAATGAAATGGAGGTCAGTGGTAAATGCCTGTCTTTGATAGATCATTTGAACCTATTTATCTCCAGTGACAATGTCACTTCATCTGACCATGTAACTTTTGGATGCCAAAAAAAGGGCAGAACACCATCACGTTCTACACCAGGGACACTGACGGGCAAAGTACCATTTCCAAAATGGGAAATTGAGTCCCAGTAAGGAATTCACTTTGAGGCCTGATTTGTGTGGGTATTGCTCAGATATGAGAGTAGGACAAGGTATAAACCCTGAAATAGGCACTAGGGATGAAAACATCTGTATATATTAGATAAGAAAATTTATTCATTACTAGGCAGCAACTTTCCAGTAAATTATCAACCTAGCATCTGACAGAGCAGAATGAGCTATCATACTAATAGGAACATGTCATAAATATTATTGCTTTGAGAATGTTGCCTACTTTTTCCAAATCCTTTCAACTTTCTCTCCAGTTTTTTCTCCAATCATTGTCAGTGGTAGACCTGGATGAAAAACAGTGGGTTTTGTTGTTGTTTTTTGGGAAATAATGACTTCTCTGTCATTATTTTCAATTCTAAACAAAAAAACTTGGAGCCACCATGGTGAAATTTCCCATCGAGTAAAAGTTTAGATAGTTTCAGTCAAAAACAACAAAAACATTTCATTGTGATAATGCCACGTATTATAAAAAAGTTTTCTACAATGCACAGTATCTAATTTATTAAATAAAATTGAGACATAAATACAAAAAGCACTTTGACACTGTCAAAACAAGCCAGCTGGACTTTTTCCTCTGAAAAATGCAATCAAATTGTACTCTCAAAATTTAATACAACTGCATTTTCCAATTGAAAAACAGATCCACCAGATGGATTTAACTTAAGGAGTCTGATCCTGCCAATGGGTATACTAAAAAATTGACAGCAATCTAATTGGGTTAGAGTTGCAGAGCTTTTGTCAAATTCCTTCTCTATCTTAAATTTTTGTAAATTAATCTCTGGGACAGGGCCCTGGCTGATAGAAGATAGCAAACAGCCTGAATTCTTTGAGCCCTGCAGGGGTAAAACCAGATTAGAGCCACCTATTTCCTCAGCTTTAGCTCATGGTCCAGAGAACAGGAGTGTGCTGATCCTGTGTTGGTGTCCCACAGCAAACACCTTGCCATAATTTGTCACTTATCTAAACTGCAGCAAGAGGATGGTGAAAATCAGATTTCTTCTATTACTTGTGGAAACCAGGAATGGAAATAAATAATTTACTCAGCAAAGCATCTCCCTTCTTGGAGAACTCTCACAGCGATCTTTTTGTTCCTCAAATCCGATATGGTTTAAATCCATTGCTTGCTTGGTTGTATCCTCTTTTCTGCCTGACATTTTTGACAAGCCAAAGTAATTCTTAGAGTGATGTTTTTCCCTTTAAATGGTACAATCTGGTTTTACACCTAGTCATACTTTCAGACCTAACACAGATTCCTCTTTTTGTCACATTTTAGAGAAAGCATAGCAGAAAAAAAAATTACATATATATATATAAAGCCTTTCCATTAATTCTACCACATTTTCTGCTCTCCACCTTCCCTCTCTGAAGTAGGATTGATCCTCCCTTGCCCAGTATGCATAATGAGCTCAATGCTCCTGCAACTCCACTTAGCAAGTTCCTACTGCAAAGAGACAGCAGGTCAGTGTCCTTGTGTTGTTAATCCATTGAACTAACAACTGAAACCTGGGAGGATTTTTAACCAATTATAAATGAGCAAGTTATTAATGATTAAAGTTACCCAAGCATGACTTTGTACTCCTCGCTTCAACCCCACTCCCTTTTGAACAGTGTCATCATCAGATAAAGAAAAACCTCGATATTGAAACGTTCTTGTACTCACAGACTTGGGAAGAAAGTTATCAAAAAAAAATCTAATGCTTACTGACTCTCTGTTATGTAGAAGTTGAATTGTTTTTAGAGAAACTTGGTACCTGATAAATGAACCTCATCTGAGATGAATCCAGAGCCTTGAGTTGTTATTTTCCAGCATGCTGTTACAAACAAGGAGAAAATGAAACTCATATCCTCAGAGGTGGATAAGCACACCAAGGTCAAGGGGTTTATACTGCATTTCTCACCTTAAAAAAATATTATTGCTGTTCACTGAACTGCTCTAGACATCTTCTTACAGCAACCAAACCAACCCTGTCTAAGTGGGGGGTTGTTCCCAGTGTGATATGCTCTCCCAGCCCCTGAGCATGGTACACTGACCAGAAGGACACGCCATCAGAGGCCTGCTGTTTTGTTAATCTCCTCAGGCATTTCATGAGTTTTTCTGCTCTTACAAAGCTCAAGCAGCTTCACAGCCATTTTAGCTATCATTTAAGCATATGGTCTTATTTCATGGTGAATTAAATTTTAGGTTTTTCCAGCAGAAGGAAAGCAGCAATCATATATGATTTCCCCACAGCTATTCCAGGCATGTAATAGCTGAAATGCACTTGAAAGAAGAGGTCTTGGTCAACGCAAGAAGTTTTAAGACACCCTATCTAAGTTACAAAGTTATTCTGTGGACTCCCCAGGTAATCAATGGAAAGAGGATCCTGAGAGCAATTCAGAGCAGGAACCTAAATTGGACTAAATTTCAGATGTCCATCCTTCTTTTTCTTCCCTCCTACTGGCAGCCCAGTTTCCCAGCCTAACTCTGACTTGAGATTCTTCCTGTCAACATTTACTTCTTGACCGTAACTCGCTGCAGCTTTTTCTCACTCCTGTCCATAACCCTGGGCAGATGACAGGGTTTATGATGCAAATTTTTAATTTTTTTTTTTTTAAGGATCTGTGCTATTGTGAGTAAAAATATTACGTAAAGCAACCTAAAGACGGATAAATCACTACCAACCAGCACCCCAACTAAACATACCTTCCTGGTTTTGCTCAGGTGAGAGTATGGGCATAAGTAGCACAGAGTTTCTTATTGCTTGTTTGTAGTTGTAGGGTCTGCAAGGATTTTCATGAAATCTTCCCAAATCCTGAAGGGAGTCCTGGTGTTTCATTTGTGTTGCAGAAATAAAAATCAACATCAAGCGTAAATATTTTATGGATTTTACCTGTGTCACATCAAAGCCTGGCCAAGTCAAGCAAAACAAAGCAGAACTGCAGGGAAGCATCTGCCATTTCCTCCTTACTCTGATGTGTCCCATAAGCAAATCTGATAAGTAACTTCTGCAAAATGTTACTTGAAATACAACATTTTAATGAAATGCCATAGAAAGTGGTAGAAGTGATACTTAATGCACAGATCTCTTTTGTTCTATTATGCATTGATGAGGGAATTTGCATGATCATTAGGGGATGACTGAAGTTTGGAATCTTTTTAATGAATATTACATTCTCGTCTATTAAAGGGAGGAATGACAGTAAATTCTTCTTGTAGCAAGTTTCTGCCATCTGTGTAACTTTTCCCTAGAGCATCACTAGGAACCAAGTCAAAGGAAGCACCTAAACAGTGCAAAGGAAAGAATTTCAGCAAAGTAAGACCTAACCAGGTTTCCATGTAGCTGGTACCTTCTCTCTGTGGAAGTTTGACTTTTCTTTATTCTTTTTCTTTCTCTTTTTTTTTTCTTTTTCATTTTGCAAATTGACCTATGGTCCATGAAATTCAACTGACCTGTCTTCACATTCTTTTTGTATGAAGTTTATGAAATATTATCAGACATACAAACTTCTTTTATTGTATTTACTGAAGCGTATTTGACAGAAAATTTGGCATGCATAAGTAGGTCAAAAGATACAGTCAGTTTTGCAATAATTTTCTTTTTCTTTGACTCTAAAATTTTCAGGTATTTTCATAGTTTAATTAAAGGAAAGTCAGATGTACTACTTGCCTAGTTTTCAAGAGCATAGGTATATATATTCAACCAGAATTTCATGTTTATGAAAGAAACACGACTTTCTTTTTTCTTAACTGAATATACATTTTAAAAAGATAACAAGTCCCGATTAAGAGGGGTCTGAGCAACAAGTACTTAATCATATACTTAATCAGCTAGCATGTACTAACTAGAACTGCTTAGAAAACCTTTCCCTCCCACTAATTATGTTGAATCCTGAAATCAGTGTAATTTATTCTCAGAATGCTTCTGAAAACAATTAAAAATACAGAAGGTGTGATTTGCTCAAACTCACCATAATCAAATCTCATTAATTTATATATGTCGTTATACTTGTCTCTCCCTTTTTATTGAGAAACTATATACCTCATAAGACCTTTCTGCAACAAAGTATAATGAGAACTGTAATCTTTGTATCAACATGGCAACATTCTAGTAAAAGTTGAACCACAAAGGTATCAAACAGCATATTTGTACTGAAAATAGAGAGAAAACATCCACATTTCCACAGAGAAAACTTTTTGTTTGCAAAGTAATTTATCTGCAAAACAAATGGATTTGCTCTGTTTTCAATTATTGTAGCTGGCAGTTTAATTAATTCTTCAATTTATTTTCAAACTTCAGCCTCCAGCCATTCGATATTGCTGTTAGGGAATGACCTACTATTTCTTTTGAAATCATGCTATTATCTGATATCTTTCTCTTATAGACTCTTCTAACCACTCTGCAATATTCTTTGGCTTTCAAAACTTAAGTTCACTTCCTTTGATTTTCTCTCTTCAGGTCAGAAATCCTTCCTACAGTTTTCCTCTGAATTCTTTTTAACTTTCAGAATTCCTTATGGACTATTTTCTTTGAAAGTTTTTAGAAACTTGTCTTTCCCTTGTAAGCACACTCATAACACTCTTTCTGCTAATGTCATTGTGCAGGTTCAAGAAGACAGGAATACATCTGACTACTTACTTAAAATGTCTCACCACCCCCTCATGCACCAAAAGTAACTCTGCTCCTAAGGTCTGATGTCAAAACTGCACCAAGCCTGTCTGATCCTTGGACCTCTGAAAATGTCTGAAGTTTCAAATCCTTGCTATTGAAAGGATCAGAGCTAAGTAGGACCATGAAGCAGGTTCACCAAGACCCCATAAATAGGTAGGATGTAAGACGGACAGCGTTCTTCAGACAACAAAATTGCTCCACAGTGTGGGTGCATGAAGCTCACATCAGTCATGCCACGGGCAAGAGACCTGTGAAGATCGCCTGAAAATGTGCTACACGCTCCCACACAACATATTTCTCATCTCTTTGGCTACTTTCCATCTTGTAGAGATGGAAGAGAAGGCAGTGAGCTTTGTGTGACCTTGCTTTTCTTGTTTCATGGAGCAGCTGTGACTCCTACTGGAGATTTGTTACTTACCAAACCCGGAGTGCTTTTAGCACTCATTGCATAAATGCGCACATTGGGTCACCACTACATTAAGGAGAAACATGCTTCATGGGAGGCTCCAAGAAAAGAGGCCACTTCTTCTGGAAATTCATTCATACACTGAAACAGATGACTGTTGAGATACTGGTTTCAATGCTCCTTCCACAAAACTCCCTGCGAAGAAAGAGTGGGAAGACCTCTCCTTGAGCTGTTCTTCCTGCACTAGGTGTAGGAGAACTGGTCACCGTGATCTCTTCGTTCAGCCTGTGGCAACTCTTGAGAAAGAAATGAAGCATCGAGTTAAGTGAAGGAAGCAGGTTTTGTCTCCTTTCTTTCACTGATAGAGAAAGCTGAAGCCATCAGTATGGTTTCTGACCTGGGAGAAGACAACCTTAACAACCCATGCCAGTGGAGAGCTGGTGGACTGCAATTTCTCAGCTCTGGTGGAGAAAAGATCCTGGGTGAAGTCTGTAACCACGACCAGGCTGAAACTTGGGTTCCACTGTCTTTGGGGACTTACTAAGATTTAGAACAGAGGTCAGGAGAAGAAATCAATGTAAAGACGAGAAGATACTGTTAAAGCATTTCCTAGTCTATCTGAGCCAAGACCCAGTAGAGGTTAAGTACTGAACTGTACTGCCAAAATGTTTATTGATCAGAGTAATTGTCTATCTTGCCACTTCCAGGAATCCAAGATATGTCTTTCTTCTATTTCCATGGTAGTATTTTATGGAAACCACTAGAAATAGAATATTCAATTTAGGCTGAAGTGAAATACCTGAATCATATGTAGCCATCAAAATCAATAAACTAATTTTCAGAGATGATAATTATTTCTCAGTTCCTATGGGGAAAAGGAGTCCATGGTTGTTTGGAATTTAAATAGACATTTTCTATTTTTATTTGTCTTGCTCCAGTAAACCTTTACTCACTAAGAATATGTGGGTTGTTAGCTGTTAATTATTATTCTAACAGTATTCTACTAAAGGTGGTCTGGAAACCTGTTTTCCCACTTATTGACTTATCTAATTTGAAAAAAGAATGTATTAAGGCTGTTTAAAATAACTGTGACATTGATATTTTATCTAATTCCTGTTTTAACAGAAGCAGTCAATATCTTCTCTTTGTATGAGCAGATGAAACTGCATATTGCCACTCTAATTCTCCAGTTCTGTGACTGGATTTCTTTAGCCTCTTAGGCTTAACAGCAGTGCGTTCCACATATGGAAAGATTTCGTATCCATAAAGATCCTCCCCATAATCTGTGCTACAGGAGGAGTCCCTACCTCCCTCTGAGGAACATGTGATTCTTGCAGACTTCTTCAGTGATTAAAGGTAACTCAGATTCAAAAATCCTTTGTACACAGTACATTCAGCTCAAGACTGAGACATCTAAATTAAGATGCCTAAATGTAAGGTCTTGATTCAGGTGCCTAAACATAGATGCCTAAAGGTTTTCAAGATGCCCTTGTAAATTTGCTGAGATGCTCATTTGGCCTTCAGTTGCAAGTCTAGAAGAGCACAGGTTTCCTGCAGGTCATGGCTATATGTGCCAGCTGTGGACATTTCCTAGGTCATCTGAAATGACACTGGACACCTATGTTTACTAATTGAATAGAACCCTAATTACTATTAGGCTGAGGGACACAGAGAGAGTCAGTAGAGGGATTCAGCTCTCGCCAGGTTGGCAGCTGGATCTCCCTAACCTCCACTGAGGGTACTGACTATAGCAGCTGTTCAGGCACCAAGATCACCTATAGACACTTACCTGCAAACACGTAATTTTAGGTGTCTTTATCCCAAACTGAGACCAACCCACGAAGTGCTCATTGTAACAAAGGATGAATTCAGAAATGGAAGGCAGAACACATGAAAAGGAGGAAACTGTCAGTGACTCAACAACAGATACAAATACTGGCTGGTAGAAGTCCCCCTCTGAATGTTTCAGTGAATGCCATGTCTAGAACAAAGGTGACTATGAAAGGGTTATCTTCTCCTTTTACCTTCCACTCTCTGAGGTTAAACAGTGCTTCTTCTGTGGAAGACTTATATCAGAGAGCAGCTGTAATCCAGATACGATGACAGTTTTTGTCATAATTGTCCTGTTCTTTTATTAACACAATTGGCTTAAGCACCAATCACTGCATTAAAAGTAACCTGAACCTTATTGTGCCCTTCTGTTTCAATCAGGAGCATCTACCATATGCTTGACAGAAAAGGACAATATTGGATGGCAGAACATTTGAAATGCCTCCAAAATTAACCTTTCAGTTTCTTAACACTATTAAAAGCAATTCTCTCCTGCTGCTCAGTGCAATTTGCAGGAGGTGTTGGGAAGGAAACAACCTTGAGTTTTCTTATGACACTAACTTCCATTACAATAAATCTCAAGGTGAAAGCAAACAGGAAGATATGAGCCTCTCTTACAACCATGTTTCTGGATGACATTATAGTCAGAGATGTTCTTTATAGTCTCTGCTGGAAAAAATACACCAAATTTTATTGGCAGTGTCTCTCTGACAGATGCCACTACTGTCCTTGTTTAAACCAGCATCAAATCACTAAATATAACTTGAAAAAAATAAAAACCAAAATGGTGTTATGAGAATTTACATTACAAAAGTAAAAAACACAAACAAACAAAAACAAACAAACAAACAAAACAGAAATTAAAAATGAAATTAGAATTTGCTAAAATAAAAGTACTGCATTAAAGGTGTGTTTTGGAGAATGCTGAATTCCAGAAACTAATCCAAATAGGTGTAAAATGGAATACTTTGAAAACCTGACAAAAGAAGTGCTAACTGTGCATGTTAAAACCCCACTTTCTTTCTTAACCATTCACTGATTTTTAACTTGTTTAATGTCTACGTTTAGCAGACATTTAGCAGACGTTTAGTCTACATTCTAGATGCAGAGCTAACTATTTAGAAAGAGTTTTACAAGACAGTGCCATACCAATAACATGAAATATCACTTTATAGGTTCTTCCTAAGGATTACAGTCCCAGAAACAGAAAATACATTCTTCCTTTTAAGAGCAGAAAACTGCATCCTATCTGACTTGTCATCTTTGCATTTATCAAGATTATTATCACAGGTTATTCTGCAGTTCAGAAAAAAACCCCAGAAAGTTCCCTGGTACACATGGCCAACCAAGCATTAGTCTGAGTGCCTCGGATTCTTGCTTCACTTTCTGTATTCACTGTCCCTGTGATAGCCTAAGTGAGATTTTCTGTGGTAATGTACTGAGTCTTCCAGAAGGCTAAATATAGTTTTCCAATACATAATCCTGCAATCAGGACCTCTTGCACAGTTAGCTGCAACAGCAGTAAGACTCTGGGCATATAGTGAAAAGCTCTGGAAACCGATGTAGAGCTGCTGCTGAGAAACTCACTTCTGTGAAAGATAATAGCCTTCCAGAAATCCCAAGTCAGTGACCTGAATAGGAATGAATTTAGATATTCCAGGCCCAGTTTCTTGCCTTATCTGGTCTGGTGGAGATCTGTGATGTCAATGGAGCTGTGCAGTACAACAGGAGCCATGTGTGGTCATGAAATTGCTTGTCTCATTTGTAATGCTGTTATTAATATTGAATTCCAACATCATAAGCATGGAGTAGCATATATTACTTGTGTACCATTACTTGTGTTAGTGTGTTTGTAGCACATTCAGCAGTGACCTGCTAACTCATTATGAACAGAATCATAGAATCAAGCAGCTTGGAAAAAACCTCCGAGATCATCAAGTCCAACCCTTGATCCAACACTGCCATGGTTACTAGAACAAGTGCCACATCCAGTCTCATCTTAAAAACCTCCAGGGACTGTGAATCCACCACCTCCCTGGGCAGCCCATTCCAATGTCTGATTACTCTCTCTGTAAAAAATCTCTTCCTAATATCCAACCTAAACTTCCCATGACACAGTTTGAGACCGTGCTCTCTTGTCCTACTGCTCATTGCCTGGGAGAAGAAACTGGTACCCACATGGCTACAACCTCCTTTCAGGTAGTTGTAGAGAGTGATGAGGTCTCCCCTGAGCCTCCTCTTCTCTAGGCTAAACAACTCCAGCTCCCTCAGCCTCTCCTCATAGGACTTGTGCTCCAGTCTCTTCACCAGCCTCATTGCTCTTCTCTGGACCTGCTGCAGCACCTCAATATCCTTCCTGAACTGAGGGGCCCAGAACTGGACACAGTACTCAAGGTGTGGCCTCACCAGCACTGAGTACAGGGGAAGAATCACTTTCCCTGGTGCTGCTGGCCACACTGTTCCTGATCCAGGCCAGGATGCCACTGGCCTTCTTGGCCACCTGGGCACACTGCTGACTCATGTTCAGCTTCTTGTCAATCCAAACTCCCAGGTCCCTTTCTGCCTGGCTGCTCTCCAGCCACTCTGTCCCCAGCCTGTAGCACTGCATGGCGTTGTTGTGGCCAAAGTGGAGGACCTGGCACTTGGCCTTGTTGAACCTCATCCCATTGGAATCAGCCCATCTCTCCAGCTTGTCCAGGTCCCTCTGCAGAGCCCTCCTGCCTTCCAGCAGATCAACACTCCCCCACTGATCCCTGGGGGACACCACTAGTGAGCAGCTGCCAACTGGATGCAGCAACATTCACCACCACTCTCTGGGCCTGGCAATCAGCCATTTCCTAACCCAGTAGAGGGTGCTCCTGTCCAAGCCATGGGCTGCAGCTTTTTCAGGAATATGCTGTGGGAGACAGTGTCAAAGGCTTTGCTGAAGTCCAGATAGACCACATCCACAGCCTTCCCCTCATCCACCAGGTGGGTCACCTGATCATAAAAGGAGATCAGACTGATCAGACAGGACTTGCCCTTCCTAAACCTGTGCTGTCTGGGTCTGATCCCTTGTCCATCCTGTAGGTGCTGTGTGATTGCACTGAGGATGATCTGCTCCATAACCTTGTCAGGCACTGAGGTCAGGCAGACGGGCCTGTAGTTTCCCAGGTCCTCCTTTAGCCCTTTTTGTGGATTGGCGTGACATTCCCCAGCTTCCAATCATCTGGGACCTCCCCAGTGAGCAGAGACTGCTGGTAAATGATGGAGAGTGGCTTGGCGAGCTCTTCTGCCAGCTCCTTCATCACTCTAGGATGGATCCCATCTAGTCCCATAGACTTGTGAGGATCCAAGTGGCTCAGCAGGTCGCTAACTGTTTCCTCCTTGATTACAGGAGGGCTATTTGGCTTCCTGTCTCTGTCTACCAGCTCCGGAGGCCAGCTATCCCAAGGACAACCTGATTTACTGTTGAAAACTGAGGCAAAGAAGGTGTTAAGTACCTCAGCCTTTTCCTCATCCTTGATGACTATGTCCCCCCCATGGCCAACAAAGAATGGAGGTTTTCTGTGCCCCTCCTTTTGCTATTGATGTATTTGTAAAAGCACTTCTTGTTATCCCTATCACCATAACTGGTCTACTCTGGCCTCCAATCGGGAGGTCTGAAGACACACCATCTATAACGCTGTTGATCCTTTTGAGAACACCCGCAGGATCACCCTTGAGGAGAAAAGACAACGCAGAAAGAACCGTGTCTTGAATACACCATCTAAGGAGTCTTTCTGCTGTGCCTTTTGCAATCAGACATGTCTATCTCGTATTGGCCTTTTTAGCCACCAACGCGCCTGCAACAAATGTGGGTAGAGCCCTCCCCAAATCTTTGTTCGCGAAGCCTAGCCATGAGTTTCTTGTTATCCCTAACGAAGTGGCTAGATTGATTTCAAATTGTGCCTTTGTCTCCCTAATTTTTTTTCTACCTGACCTAACTATATTGTTAAACTCTTCATGAGTAGGCAGCCCTCTTTTCCATAGTCAGTAAGCTCTCTTTTTGCCCCTAATTTCCTTCAAAATCTCCCTGTTAAGCCAAGCTGGCCATCTTCCCTGCCAGCTCTCCTTTTGGCAGACTGGGACAGCCTGCTCCTGTGCGTTCAAGACTTGCATCTTGAAGCATGTCAATCCCTCCTGGACACCTTTGTTTTCAAGGGTTGTTTCCCAGGGTACACTCTGAACTAGTCTTCTGAGCAGGCCGAAATCTGCCCTCCAGAAGTCCAGGGTAGAAGTTTTATTGATGGCCCTCCTTGCATCTCTGAATATTGAAAATTCTATTATTTCATGGTCACTGTGCCCCAGACAGCCTCCAACCACCACATCTCCCACCAGCCCCTCTCTGTTTGTGAACAGAAGGTCTAGTGGGGCCCCACCCCTGGTAGGCTCATTTAGCAGCTGGAGCAGGAAGTTATCGTCTATACATTCTAGAAATCTCCCAGACTGCCTCTTCTCTGCTGTGTTAAGCTTCCAACAGACATCTGGCAGGTTAAAGTTGCCCACAAGAACAAGGGCTGGTGACTTTGAGACATCTGCCAGCTGCTTGTAGAATAATTCATCACCCTCATCACCCTGATTGGGTGGTCTATAACAGACTCCCACCAGGATATCAGCCTTGTTGGCCTTCCCCCTGATTCTGGTCCACAGGCGCTCAACCTTATCGTTACTGACTTCAAGTTCTACAGAGTCAAGAGAGTCAGTAACATACAGAGCCATCCCTCCAGCTCTCCTACCTTGCCTGTCCCTTCTGAAGAGCTTGTAGCCACTCATGGCAGCACTCCAGTCGTGCGAGTCATCCCACCACGTTTCTGTGATGGCGACTACATCATAGCTTTCCTGCTGCACGATGGCTTCCAGCTCCTCTTGTTTGTTACCCATACTGCACTGATTGGCGTACATGCACTTCAGCTGGCCTGCTGATTTCACTTCTAACTCCGGCTTTCCACCCTCAGGCTCATCTCTGGAGAGCCTGGTTTCAACCCCTTTAAACCTAGTTTAAAGCCCTCCCAATCAGCCCTGACAACTTATGGGCTAGAGTCCTTTTGCCCTTGCTAGATAAATGAAGCCCATCTGACTCTAGCAGGCTAGGTACCATAGAATTTGTCCCCTGGTCAAAAAAACCAAAATTCTGCCAGTGGCACCAATCTCTTAGCCACCTATTGATAAGATGGGTTTTCCTAGTCCTCTCCTCATTCATCCCTGCTACTGCAGGAACTGAGGCGAACACCACCTGTGCTCCTGTCCCATTACTAATCGACCCAGCACCTTGAAGTCCTTTTTAATTAGCCTGGTACCTCTTTCATTAGTGTCATCACTGCCAGCCTGGACCACTAGCAGTGGATAATAAACTAAGGGCCAGATTAGCTCAGGGAGCCTCCTACTAATATCCCTCACCCGAGCCCCGGGAAGGCAGCAGACTTCCCTGTGGGATAGGTCCAGTCAGAATACAGGGCCTTCAGTTCCCCTCAGAAGGGAGTCACCAACTACAACTACTCTTCTTTTTTTCTTTATAGCTGTGGTTGTAATCTGCCTGGTAGATGGGGTGCAACCAGGAGACCCTCCAGACAGATCCTCTTCTTGCCTGCCCTCTGCCTGACTCTCTGGGTCCAGGGCCTCATACCTGTTCTTTAAGGGTACCCAGGGAGGTGATGGGGGTCTGGAGGGGATTCCTTTACCTCTTCAATCAGGGACCTGTTTCCATTTGCCCCCATTACTTGGTTTGCTCCATCTGCCTGATGGCAGGAGGGGCAGGGCTTCATTGTCTCCTGCTGGACTTCCTTTGGGGTCGAAAGGGTATGAGTCCACTCGTCTGTTTCCCTTTCACTCTTCCTGATACTTCTGAGCCTCTCCACTTCTTGAGCTCTGCCACTAAGCACAGGAAATCATTCACCTGCTCGCATCGTATGCAGGTGTCTCTCACACGGTCCTCTGGTACTGACTCCAGGCTCAGACACTCTCTGCAGCCAGAGACCTGAAAGGCTGTGTCCTTCCTGGGGGGTTCTGCTTAGGTTAGCACACTCCCCCTGAGAGCAGCAGCAACGGCTTTCACTCCTTTGGAAACCATTGCTGGGTCCAGCTGAGTTGCAGGGGAAAAAAAAAATAGAAAAAAAATACCCCCACCCACCTCACAAGCCACCAAAGAGAGAGCTGGAGTGTGGCTGTGCCCTGCCTGAGCGAACTGCTGTGCCACACCCCTGTTTGCTTGCTCGGGGTCTCTCGTGCTCCCTGGAGCAGTTTAACTCTCCCGGCAACGAGCTCGGCTCCACCCCCTGCTCAGCTGATTAAGCCTCTCAGGGCAGCTGGGCTGAAACAGTTAGGGAGTGGACCTGTCTGGCCATTCTGGAAAAAGTGCTTGAGAGTCTTTCTATTATTACTTTACAGTATAGAAGAGTGTCTGAAATATCAGTTTTTGCTGTGCAGTAAAAGTGTTGCCTGCACAAATACAATCACTATGATTCTGAAAGCTCCTGTTTAAAAAATTTTCCTTATTTTGCTGTCTCTTGTGACAGCAATTCTCATTTTTATGATTCAGACGTGAGAGTATTAAAAGCCTACAATGAACGTGTACCTTGTTTGTGCTCTGACACTTTCTATTTTCATTTGCTATATATTTTACAGATCATTCTCACTGATTTCAGTTTAGCTTAGATGCCTGGGCATTTTTTACTGCCAGTACTGTTCAGTATTGTTTATTAGTCAGCTACGTACATTTTCAGATACTTCCATACCTTTACATTCTTGTCCTTAGTAATTCTAAGTATTCTGACCTCCACCATCTTGATCAGTATTCAGTAAACCTATACTGAAGTAGAATCAACAAAACTATGCCAGACCCTAGCTCTTACCAAGAAATATTTCTCCTGATACTGCATTAAAGAGCCATATATGAACACCTCTAAGGCAATATGAGATGGAAAGCAAATGCTTGCATCAATAAGTCATTAGCAGCAATTAGGACAGAACAGAATTGTCATCTGGCTATTTCAGATGATGATAGAAGTCTAATTGTAAAAACTATGAGAATGTAAAAGAGGTATTGGAAATCCATATTCAGTGAACTAATGCAGGCAACGTGAGCACAAGCTGCAAAAGTCACTAAAATTTGACAAGCATTTTTGAGCAACACAGTTCTGAAAGCAGAGAAAAGGCATATGAAGTGTGAAATAGTCTGTAAGTTAATAGCTGATAGAACTGCCTAGTCTTTTCCCAAGTTCCCTTACTAGTTCTAAATAGTCAGCAGCAGAGTGAGTATAAACATAGCCAGTCTTCTCTTGCACAGGTGTTACTGCATTGATGTCAAGTGAGTAGCATTTTGTTAGTAAGAATAAAATTTGGTCTATGATGAGAAAGCAAAGCAGAGATGAAATGTCATTTGATAAAATATGGCAAAGCAAGTGACAGAGTGGTGTGTATACAGCTCACAAGTGCAAGCAGGTGGGAACTGCAGGAGATGGGACAGGCACCCAGCATATTCCAGCATAAGGCAATTGAAATAAACTCTACACTGCATTTGGATACCTTCCTACTAGGATTCGTCTGCAATAATTCAGACTGATTTAGACACCCAGCTATAAGTGTATGGATCTCCTGCATGTATCAGTCATGCATGAAATGGCCCAAATTCTC
Organism: Lepidothrix coronata; assembly: GCF_001604755.1. NCBI lineage: Eukaryota > Metazoa > Chordata > Aves > Passeriformes > Pipridae > Lepidothrix > Lepidothrix coronata. Next base: position 102,462 of record NW_016690306.1, read on the forward strand.
CTTAAATCTGGAAATTTTTTCGCTATTCATGGGGTATTTATTTCCCCTTTGCTAGCTGTGGAAAACAACATGGCTTTTCCCTGCAATGTAAATATCAACACTGGTATTTTTGCACTTAAAAATCTAGTAGTTTTTGCATGTGCAAAAAATATGTGGTATTTTTATACCTGTTGTCCAAAATACTCTGAAATTCCACAGAAATGACTGCTAATGAATGTAGCTTAAGTCTAACATTTCAGTCTCTGTGTCTATTTAGTACTCAGCACTTCTGCTGTGATTACTTCTAATGGGCTGAAAGGCAGATGCCTGTGTGGCTGGAGGCATATTGTTACTTCAGGTGCTTTCATGCAGGTCATTTACCCTTTCTCTGCCCATCCTTATTGGAACTATCCGCATGACACTACACAAGACTTGCATACAGACTTTTTTATTTGTAGCATTGTGTAAGGCCTAAAGCACTGCCAATTCAATGTGAGGATCAAACAATGGTGTAGCAAAAGAAGGATCTACGTTGGCTCAAGGAGCCTGTGCTTGAGGCACAGGTCTGATTTGGAGACCACTGAAATAGCTGGAATGAGTATAGTCATTTCCAGTGAGCTTTGGAACTCTCTTCTGGTTGCATTTGTGAAGTCCTGAGTGTGAAGCAGAGTGGCAGTTGTGGAGCTCTTTGTGTTTATGACTATAAACATAATCCTTCACTCAGATGCTGTGATGCTGAAAGCTGTAGAAATCCCCTAGGCTCATATAAAGAGTAAAGCTCTTTAATAAAAAGGAGAGGGTTTTTTCCTCCTTAAATTACTACAAAACCATGTTATTTCCATTTATTTTAAAACAGCTTCCAAGCAGCCAATAGATATTTATATTGATGGAGTATCCATTTGAGTATGGCGACTTCCTGATTCCAATTTGGTTTTTCTCCTACAATGCTATTAGGTTGCTTTTGTCTCAAAATGGTTTCCAGAGAATACCAGTGATATTATTTGGCTTTTACAGCTAGAGAGACTGAAATCCTCAGAACTTCATCCCCAAGAGCTCTTCCTGGCCCTACTATAATTCAGTTCAAAAATTCTTAGCCATGCACACTTGTCTCACCGCATTTCCTAGTGGATGCATATGAAATGAAATCCTGAAGGAATTAACTCTTCAGAAGAGCTATCACTGATGTTTCAGGTGATGTGATATGACCAGCAGGTTGAGGGAGGTGATTTTCCTCTCTACTCCCCTTTCTCAAGACCCCACGTGGAGTACTGTGTTCAGCTCTGTGATTCCCAGCATAAGAAGGGCATGGACTTGCTGGAGTGAGTCCAAAGGAGGGGCCATGAAGATGATCAAAAGGCTGGAGCGCCTCTCCTCTGAAGACAGGTTGAGAGAGTTGGGGTTGTTCATCCCAGAGAAGAGAAGGCTCCAAGGTGACCTTATAGCACCTTCCAGTACCTAAAGGGGCCTACAGGAAAGCTGGAGAGGGACTTCTGAAAAAGGCATGTAGTGACAGGACAAGGAGGAATGGCTTCAAACTGAAAGAGGGCAGGTTTAGATTAGATATCAGGAAGAAATTCTGTACCATGAGGGTGGTGAGGCACTGGAACAAGTTGTCCAGAGAAGTTGTGGATGCCCCAGTCCTGGCAGTGTTCAAAACCAGGTTGGATGGTGTTTTGAGCAACCTGGTCTATTGGAAGGTGTTCCTGCCCATGGCACGGGGGTTGGAACTAGATGATCTTTAAGGTCTCTTCCAAACCAAACTATTCTATGATTTTATGCTTACATGATATCTGTCCTCAAACTATTAATACTTTCACACTGTAGTAGAGGGGACTTGTATCCTTGTTTGTAAATGAAAAATTAATTCCAGAAAAGTTATAGCCACTATTCACCTTGCTGTTTAACTAGAAAAATAAAAAAAAAAAAAAAAAAAAAAAGAAGGAATTATCTATGGCTTATTTTGTGTACAAAGCAGAGCATTACTTGACCTTTGATTCTCTGAATTTTCCTCAGTGTGGCTGTCTTTCGTTCTTTCAGAGGTTCCACTCTGTGTGTAGTCAAGAACTGGAGAATAGGTTGATCACAGATCCAAAAATCTATCATTACCTCTTTGGAATAGACATTTCTATATTTTCTTATATAATAGGCACATTTCTTCTTTCCTCCCCCCGCCTTTAAATATCTTTCATGTTATTTTTAGCCCATCCTAATCTCCAAAATACAGTGTAGTCTTTTATTTTGAAACTATCAGTCACTATGTGAAACCATTTCATGTGCAGGTGATTAAATTCATTTAACTTAATTGCACAGATAATGCTAAGAGAAGTATCAAAAGTCTCAGAAGGCTGGTTGCAAAGCAGGAGCTGCAATGTTTTGAACTGAATTTTGTACCATCGTTGCCCTCTCCACACTAAATATGTAGGAAAAATCATGTGGAAAGAACCTTCAAGGATGTAGTAAAATGTACAGTTTCTCAGTCTGGGAAATGCATACACAGATTAAATACAAGTAGGGCTTTGTTCTTATTGCTGACAGACATCACTGCTGGGTCAGGAAGTATAGTTTGCATACAGCAGATGATAGGTCTTATCTACCAGCTCCGAAACAGTAATTTAAACTACATCTCTATTACTTCCTGATGCAGGCAGGCCATTATTAATTTGCTATCTCATCAGGCTTATGTGCTTCTAAATTTGTCCATCAAGAAAAGATTTTAACAAAGAGCTTCAGTTTACAATGACAAGTAGTGAAAGCATAGAGAATGTGCTCTTTTGGGAAAGAGTAAAAGCAGTGCCATGGGAATTAATGAAGTGATAATTGGTGCAGAGGATGCTGGCGCACACAGTGTGCCTAAATTCGAAATTCAAGTTTTCCTACAGCTGTAAGTGTGGTGTAGCTGCGGATCAGGGATGTGCCTGGCTGTGCAGCCAGCACACTCCACCCTTAATTCCTGATCTCAGAGCTCCCAGCCAGCCTCTGCATGCATGAAAAAAGGGGTCTGCCCAAGGCAGTGCCTTGTGAGGAGGGGATTGCCTTAGCTCTTGGCCCCAGCACAGCAGAGCTGTTGGGCAACTGCTGCAGGAGCCCTCCAGGGGGAGCATCAGACTGGCCTGCAGATTCCCCTGGGCAGCTCCTGCTGTGCCTGGATGGATTGACAGGCAGTATTTATGTGTGAGATGTGTTGATTAACCTGGACAAGAACCCAGCCATCCAAAGGACCCACCCAGGCAGTTTCTGCTGCAGAACTGACCAGACTGTGCATAGGTCATCATGGCTGGGCTTCACGAACAAAGATTTGGGGAGGGCTCTACCCACGTTTGTTACAAGCGCGTTGGTGGCTAAAAAGGACAATACGAGGTAGACATGTCCGATTGCAAAAGGCACAGCAGAAAGACTCCTTAGATGGTATATTCTGCAAGACACGGTTCTTTCTGCATTGTCTTTTCTCCTCAAGGGTGATCCTGCGTGCTTTCTCAAAAGCATCCACAGCGTTATAGATGGTGTGTCTCCAGACCTCCCGATTGGAAGCCAGAGTAGACCAGTGATGTTGATCAATATGGCCAAGGCTGAGATGTTGTTTCAGGGAGTCCTTGTATCTTCTCTTCGGGGCTCCTCTCTTGCGGCAGCCAGCGGCAAGTTCACCATAAAGCAAGATCTTAGGGAGGCGGTGGTCCTTCATCCTGGAGACGTGCCCTGCTCAACACAGCTGTGTTCTCAGCAACATGGCCTCAATACTTGTGACTGCTGCTTGTTCTAGGTAAGATACTGGTGAATAGTGGAAACTGCGCAGATGCAGAAATGGACACCTAGCACAGTGTTTGGTACATAGTCAAGATAGATATTTTGCGCATAATTTAATACTATCAGTAGAAGCAAACCATACATGTGCTGGAGTGGTCATGCAGGACCATAACAAGTGAGCAGAGGTTTGGGGAGTCTCACCAGATCTAGCTGAAGGTGCACTTGCAAGGACACTCACAACAGAGACTCCCATGAACATGTGGACAGTAACCAGCCATGCTGTTTGATGGACTAGAGCATTACCCCATGCAACAACCCTTCAAATCTATTTATTTTTAACAAATGCTCTGTCTGTGAATGCTTGTGCAACAGTAGTGCAATGCTCCTGGGGCACTGAGAGAATGTGCACAGAGCAGCCCTGGACACATTCAACCCTCAGAAAAGAGAAACATAATTTTACCTCCATTGGAGCAGCCCTCCTTTGTCATAGAAAGCAAACAGAACCTGTATGTTACTGCTGAAACTCCTGTTTTGGACTTCAGGTCTTGTGCTGATGCATATTTTATTATTTTACTGAAAGTGGGATCTGTAACAAATATTTTCTGTCATCTTATATGTACCATGTGGTGATTAGACAGTCTTCTTACAGGGAGAATTGAAGGAAATATTATCATATATAATTAAACATGGATCCTACGTATCTCAGGAGTCTATCTTTGTAACTTTGAGTAAGATCTCTTGCAATCTTATCTGCCATCTTGCTTGGGACTCCTCTTACTAATAAAAGCCTACTTAAGAGCTGGGAACTCATGGCTACCCTTATAGGGTGCATTTTGAAGGAGCAATTCATATCTATTTTAAACATTTCTCAAAATCTTTGGTGATGGAAGCTTTGGTGATGGAACGTTTGTGCCCTTGTTTACTTGTTGTTTTGTTTAACTATTCTAACCAGACTGTTTCTTGTCCAGCTTTTTGTTTTACTGCTGCTTGTCCTTCTTGTCCTCTGCACAAGCTCTGTGATATCACCTTTCTTCTGCTTTTCTACCAGCCTGCTAAGCTAAGTCAAACCTTTTGTATTTCAGTCATGCCCTACAGAAAATGTTTTCAAAGTGCCACTTTTCTTAACATCAAACAGAGGGTCTTTATCTCTGTGGATATGTAACATCTAAACAAGGACATGGCAATCCTTGTCAAGCTTTAAAAGTGCTGGTGAGAGGAGCACTACTGTCCATTTTCCAGGACAGAAGCTGCCTTTCTGGCAACAGCACGACATCAGTTATGTTTAGATTACAATTCCCTACGACGATCTTTTCTGCTGTGCTGCTTCTGCCCAGTTATTTTTCCTTTATCATTTTGTTCTACTTTCTAAGTGTACCACTTTTTGCTGTTATCTGTGCCTTGCTTCATCTTCCTGGCTTCAGATCATTTCTCCAATGCATTGTTTTAAATTCTAACCCTCTCAAGTGCTTTCAGTTCCCCTTTTGCTCATTATTTTCACATTTGAGGACATCCATGCTTTTCTGTTATCCAGGTCATTAATGGGAATATCATACAATACACCTAACCATGTAGGATACAGCCTGTGTGGGTTATTGAAAATTGAGTGCAATCTTACAGCAATTTGTGCACTCACCTCTGTAGTGTTTAAATCCACTAAATTCATACTCATTTCATAAACTTCATTAAAAAAACAGAGCTATACAGGCTAGGCAGTAAAAAACAAAGTGTGATTATGAAGAACTGGATGGCCAAAGTACCCATTTAGATTTTCAGCAATAAAACATTAATCAAGCTTTTTATAGAAATCTCACCAAATCCTTGGCAAAACCTCAAGTTTCAGCAATGGAAAATATATGGGAAAATAGGACTGACCTTTTCATACTTTACTTACAACACTTTATGCCCAAAAAGCTATTACTCACTATCACTGCTAAGGTTATGTTTTGAACTCTCCAGAATGTCTTTTACTTTTCATTTCTTTTCATAAGATCCACTACAAATGAGCATCTCTCTGGACATCAGTGTAACAGAAAGAACTGTTATCCACGTACTTCTGTGAATAGTTCAGGAAAATTTGGCTCAGTAAAATCTAGGGCTCTGGCTACTGTTAAAGTTATTGCTGGCTCAGGTTACTAAATTTTTTAACTCCTTGATAAGTAATTTGAAACATAAGCTTCCCAGACTGTTTCAGTTTATTACTCTTTTTAAGTGAGCAGATCTAAATTAGAATCTCCTCAGATCAATAGCTCATTTTTATCACAGAACATTTGGACTGTACCATATAGATCAGATAAATCATCTTTCACTGCACTCAAAAGTTTTAAACTGCAAATCTGTGGTGAAAAACTACCATAGATTGAGTGCTAGGAAAATGATGCATTACAACTGCTTCTACCTACCAGTGGCTCTTCCTGAATAAGTGCCATTTTCCGGAACAGCAATTATTTTAATTGCAGATGTTTCCTCAGACTGCATGACATATTTCTCTCTCTTAAAACAGGCTGTTTACTTTTACATTACAGCCAGAGTCTCTTCACTGAGTGTCATAGGTGCTGTTCAGATTATTTAAACCATGAAAAACACTAAATAACGTATTTGACTACATGTGCAATTCAGAGCTAAATGCATGAGGAGATTCAAAGTGGAAGTTAAAATCACAGCAGTGTCCTTGTCAGTGTACAAATCACAGGATCATGGAAAATTCATGCTGGAAGGGACCTCAGGAGGTCTCTACCTCATCCTCCTGCTTATATCCAGCCTGAATTTCTCTTTTTTTTTTCTTTTTTCATTTTATGCTTATTGTCTCTCATCCTCCCACTAGGCACAGCTGTGAAGAGCCTGGCTCCATCTCCTTGATGACCAACTTATGGACGTTGGGGGCTGCTTTTAGGTACCCCCAAGCTGTCTCTTTTCCAGGATGAGCCAGCCCCTGCTCCCTCAGCTTGTCCTCACAGGGCAAGTGCTCCCACCCTGAGCATCTCTGTGGCTCTCAGCTGAACTCACTCCTGTTGATTGATGCCTTCCAAAGATGATTGCTCCTTGGTTTTGATACTACTACAACTCATATATTAAGCCATTATATGTTGTTTGCTGATCAAAAACTGCCACAGCAAAGGTCATTACAGGACTTCAGAGGCAGATGAAATGACACTGAATAGAACCAACTGAAATTTTTTTCTGAAACATTTTTTTTTTCCAAAGAAAAATAACCTTGAAACCAAAACAGGTTTTTATAGCAATTTTTCTTTTTTTTTTTTCTTTTACTTCTTTCAACAGAAAAAGTTCTTGAATGCTTAGGAGATGTTTTTTCCTTAATTTTGCCTAATTCATATGCAAAAATAAATAAAGGACTTTTAATCTCAGTTTAATGTACAATTATTTTTAAACAAATAAACCTCTTTGCAAGCCCTGTAGAAAAGAGGAAGGATCCTGTGAGTTTCAGGGCAGAAGGAAGCCTGATGTAAATGGGGACCACGCAGAGCCACGAGAGCAGAACATGTGCTCACTACCCCAGGATACTGGTGTGGAACTGCAGTCACCAAATCCCCACAATAAATCAACTCTCAATGCCTTGAACTGAGTCTTTCCATGTGGTAAATATGAACAGCAAACTTTCAGAAAAATAACAGGTACAGACCAACATTTCCCCATGTTCTTGGGCACAGGTGTTAAAGAAATTCCTGAGGCCTTTTTCCAGGACACCGTCTGTTACCCTGGTCAACGCATGGTTCCAGAAAGGATTTATACTGCTGTTGGAAAATAAGGATAACTTCCAGAGTTTTTCACTGTGCTATCACTGCTTCTGTTGGTCTTGCAGCCGTATGTTACAGCATCTCCATGACGATCACAGGTAGGCATTCACACCTGTGAATTCCGTGATAGATCAACTGAAAATAGTTTACTCTAATGCACTTTAATTCAATAAGGGTTTCATGGTGGTTTGTCCTTCACCATCATTATTCTTCAGTATTTTCATTATTGCTATGGACAGAGGCATAGAGGATATGCTTGTTAATTTTTCAGATGACCCCAGTCTGGAAAGGGTTACCTGGAGGACTGAAAAATAGGATTGGAATTCAGAATACTTTTGAAAAATTGAATAAATTATCAAAACAAAAAAAGAAGATGCAAGTCAATCAGCCCAAGTGAAAGGTATTTATACAGGTGGTGGTAATTGTCTACTCAAATACACAGTAGCCAAAGTGGGCTAAGCTTTAGTATAACGGCAGAAGACCCAGCTGGGGAGAGAGGCCACTTAGTAAATCACAAGATGAACCAAAGTCAGTAACATTACAGTGCTTCCAGAGAAGTATTTATTGCCAGGAGACTTATAAGCAGGATTTTGTCTTTGTGACACGTAGTGGAAATCTTTCTTCTTTCAGCACTGGCATGGCCCCAGCTGGAGGGTGTGCCCGGCTGTTGCCGCTCAGAAGTGATGCAGCTGCTGGTGTGTCCAGGAGAGAATGGTCCAAAACAACAGCCTGAAGGAACTGAAGCCTTTTGCTAAAGGAAAAGAACAGAGAGGCATGACTGCCACTTCTAACAGATAAAAGGTGTAGAGAGGTAGAGAGGGAAGGAATTAATTCTCCATTATGAAATAATGGCTTAAATTACAGTGAGGTTTAAGTTAGGCATTTGGAAAAGCTTTCTAATAGCAAAGGTAATTTAGCACAGAAATAGACTGCACGAGGAATATCCATCATTGGAGGCTTTAAGAGGAGTCTGTGTAAGCTCTACAGGAACATGCAGCCCAGACATGAGCCTAAAAAGGGGGAAGAGCTGTTCTGATTTGGGTGCTAGCAAGTGGATAAGACTTACACTTTCCAAATGCAAATCCTATGCTGCTGTCTGCATAGCACTAGCACACAGGTGACCTGGAGCAATTACTTAATTTATTGATATGCATAAACCTCAACAACAGGCCTGTTTTTACAGGTGGCACCTCGAAATGTTAGGAACATAAGGAACAGGGCATCAAAGCAAACCCTCTGATTCAGCCCTTGCTATGAGGTTAGCTCAGATGCTCTGCAGGAATTGGGGTCCAGCTGACACTGCAATGTCCTAGTATTGATATGCAGGAAAAAGCGTAGCAGCTGAGTACAACCAAGCTTTGTAATAATCAGCATGGTCTTACTTAGATGCCTTCCTGACAGATTTTGCTTAGATCAAATTTTTATTGGTGTTTGAAAACCCCAAACAGTGGGGGAGTGTGGAGGGAGGCTGGTGAAGAATTTTTTTTTGTAGTAGGAATGCTAACTTGTATTTTACCAAATCAGCTCATATGTTGGTATCCTACAGATAACTACAAAACCCAAATATTTTTAAAAGAGAAAACTAGATCCAAATTTATCAACAGGCTTCAAATATTTGAAGAAAAAAAAAAAAAAAGGCAAGAGCCAGAGTCTTTAAATGTCATATTCAATGCAGACTTATTCTTATTTACCAGCTTGATGCTATCCCTGGTATCATCAGGTAGCTCGGGGACTTGATTACAGTCATCATGACAATGCTATAATAAAAGATTATGAATAGCTTGTTGCTGACTTGGGAGCATTCTGGAAATCTCATATCATAAAACCAGCATTCAGTCTCTTTAACTTTATTATATTAAAAAAGTTATAAAAACTCACTGTGTAATTTTTACTGTGCTTCATACACAGGAGGGCCATTATTTAACTCTTCATTTAATTTCCAGATGCTTCATATACACCATATAAAAGGTATCCAGAGAATCTGAGCAGGAAACAGACTTATGGTGGCAGCTCAAAGGTATGCAAGTGGGGAAAATGCCATTAAAATTATAGCTTATCCAGTGTGATTTGCTTCCCTAAACTAGAAGTGTTTCAACTATTTCCACAGGTTGAGCCTCAGGCTGCAAGGTCAATGTCTCTTCGGCCTGTCTGGGAGTCCAGGTGGGCACTGCCTGGGGATCACATATGTGCTACACCTCTGAGATGCTGGATCCAGGATCCCCCGGTGTTTTCTGCCTTGAAACACATGTAGTGTGTCCCATTTGGATCCCTTACATCATGGGAACATCGCTGCGTGCAAGCAGTGCAAGAATGGCAGTCTTTGAAGTCCCAGTCTTGGACTTATGCTGGACTTTTCAGTTTTACTTTAGCAAAAAGAGAGAGAAAATATGTGGCTGCAAAGAAAGTCTTACCCAGGTAGCAATTTCCAAGACCCATTCTGCATTTCACCAGAAGGTTTCAGGCATGCCATGCCTGTGCAATGACACAAGTGTGGCTGAGGAGCCTTCACCCTGCAGCGGGGGTGCACCCAGCCCCCATACCTGAGTGCGCTGTACATCCGCAGAAACTAGAGAGGGAGTAAGCAAAAAAAAAACCAACTCACTTCTTGAAAGTTTCATGGTTCTTGAGCATTTGAATTGTGAGCCCTGGTTTCCTTCCTTCCAGTCGTATTGCCCATTATTGAAAAGAAAATTTTGGAATTCATGCAGGAAAGAAAAAGTGCTTGAGCAATGGCCAGTGCCTGCATGGCCCAGGCAAGAAGGACCTGAGGACTGTTTCAACACTCACTGCAATTCAACAGGCTTGAGAAATCCTGGTTGCTGGGAAGCCTTTACACAGATTGTCCCTGCAAATGCTTTTACCAGGTCACTCTGTCCTTTTCCTAATTCAAACTGCAATTATAGAGATGATAAAATGGAAAATAAATATATATGCAGTAGCTGAGAAAAACCAATTAGTTTTGCACCAGTGAAAAATAATGCAGAACTCCTTGTGTCTTTAACAAACTGGCTCTCAATGTATATTGTAATGCATCTTCATGATCCAAATATGCTTAGGAAGAGCATGACAACAAAATATATGTTGGAAGTGTAATAAAGGAACTAATGCAGTAAAGTTACTATATTTTATTAGTAAAAAAACCCAATTAAAATGATATCCAGGTAGTAACTTAGGAGCCAAATGTCATAGCTGTCTCTTTTGCTGCCAAAATATGTGTACTCTCTTCCTAACAGTCTCTTTCCCCAAGGAAAAATAAATGTGTCTAAGAAATACTTGTTAGCAATGCAATTACAGGCTTAATTCCCCAACCAACTTCAGACATCATAAAAACAAAACCAAGCAGAAGCCCTTTGCAATTGCAATGGAAAACAGACAGAAAACCACTAAATGCTCCAAGAAAGATAATATATTTTTATAACAAAAGCTGACACACTCTTTGACAATAACATTTGAGATGACATTAGCATTTGTTTTTCAACTGCACTTTCTTTTTCTTTTAAGCTACAGCCTAGAATTAAAAACTTCTTCTAAGGGTAGGCTGTGCTACTCCTGAACAGGACTTTTGGGACACTCAGACGCCAAAGTAGCTTGCCAGACTCTCAGAAAAGCAAAGCAGCTTTGTATCAAAATAACATTTCTTGGCACTACTTACTTCTGAAGGTCTGATATCTCCAAGGAACTTAATGAGAGCTGGGTTATTTGTACGATGTGGATTCAACCATGAGAGATGAAACACTGGGAAGATAATTCAGAACACTTCTGAAGTGTTGGTGCTAGCAAAATGAGATCAAAATAAAAGTTTGAATAAATAAGATGAAAAGGACAAAAAATGCTAAACCTTACCTTTTTTTGTTTATTTCCTGCTACCATACAGAATAGATCCATATTCATATCACAGTTTGGAAAGAAAACCTTCAAGAGGCCTGGCACAAACCATGGGAAGTTCATAGCTGTGCAAGCCTCATGTCTGTGGTGTTCTTCAGGATTCCCACTCTGGGGTCTAGATTCATCCATATTTCCTCATGTATTTACCACTGTGCTCCCTGCCCAGCCTGGGCACCCTGGGCTCTCTCACTATCCAAAGCAGGGTCTTGAGCTCCTCCAGAGATGCCTGTCTAGGGAGGGGCTGTCTCATACTATTGGTTTCACCAGGGGAAACTCTGAACTTGGACACTTTGCTGTGTGGGGAATAGATGCCTGATACTCCTGACCTGAAGTTCCAGGCTCTGTAGAAGGATTCCCACTTCATTTGGTAGCAGCATAGACTTTTACTGTTGGAGGTACAGGTGTACACCACAAAATAGTGTCATACTGTGCTCCTGCTAGATCCCCACTCCCAATGCAAACTTGAATTTCTTTGACAAGTGGCTGAAAAGTCTTTTTCTCCCCAATGACTTTGTGCAATTTCAAATCCCATCTAAAACATTGCAGATGACTTCTACCTCTCAGTTCAGTTACTATCGAAAGTTTCCATTCTTTTGAAATGCTGGCAGCAAACCCAAGATAAATATATTGAAGTTTAAAAATTTATTATTTTAAAATATTTAACATTAACAAGTTTTTAATGATTTTTAAATTGGATCTAAATCAGGGTAGATATTTTCCTTTTGACACTCACTTATAAAAGGTTACTCTATTCATAGGTTCACAAGAAGAGGAACGTGGTTTTTCTTTCAATTTGTCTTGCCTCCAGCCTTGGATCACAAAATGACAGATGGCTGGAAGGCACTGGAGCTTCACTAGGTGAAAAAGCATATTCTCACTATGAATATAAAAACTGTAATAACCAAGCCCCAGAAATCACAAATGCCAGGATCCCTGGGTTACAGGCAATACAGTATAGAGCTACTAGAGCTGATGCCAGAGAAAGGTAGAGAGGAACTTTGCAGATGATCTCTAAGATGTCTCATGGCTCATAAAAATGATCGACTTCACTGGCATTTTCAATTAATAGATGCACCAACTTTTCCTCTGTACATTTAAACTGTCAGTATCTACTCCCATAATGACAAGATAGAGGGGATGTTTTTTTTTTCCCCATATTTAAAGTGCTGCTGATTAAAGTTAAAATGGGATCAAGGATATGCTTTTTTTAACTAATGGAGATTTTGGATAATAATGATGAGAAGCTTTCATTTGCAAAAGCCAGTGTGATGCCTCACATGTCTGTATTGGATGTAAATCTTGAGAAATGTCCTTGACTAGGGTTATTAGAACTGGTATGATTGGATATGTGACATTTTTAATGTAGACTCAGAAACAAACTGCTTTATTATTGAAAGGCTAAGATGAATTTATTGAGATGGTCTGAATAATTTTTCTGAAACAGAAATTCCACAGACAGCTGCTGTCTCTCTCTTAATGAGTTTCAGAGACTGTATAAAGAGGAAACCCAAGTCTTTGTGGAAAGCTCTGAAGAGATTTCTTTCTATCCTGCCTCACAGCCTGTCTCCTGAGAAGCACAACCATCAGCACTGACAATAATAAACACAAAACAGAAGTCTAGATTAAATGCCGTGAATGATCTATGGCTTTGTTTTGCTGGTATGCACCTGAGGCTCAAGACCCTTTTACAAAATGATGGAAACTCATCTCACTAACAAAAGTTACATGGTTACAGTGATTTGAAACAGAAAATGGCTTTATCGGCAACCTTCTGAGGTGGATTTTAAATTTCCCTTAAATTGAGGGTACTTAGACCTGATACTTCAGCTTAGCACCTTAGAAAGGCTGAGATCCACTGTAAATCAGGTCCTAGGCCAGGTTTATTTTTCAGGCATCTCCAGTCTGTGACAGGATGTTGCTGTTTGGTAATTTCTAAAGGAAAGATGAGTTCAGAAGCTCAGAGAGACACTGTAATAACACTAACATTGATGGGAAGATGAGCCAGCAGAAGCCCTTGTTGAGCATGAATTATAAGCCTTTGTCAGGTTCCAGGGTGCACAGCTGGAAAGGCTATCTTCTTTTTCCTGCTTTACTCCCTCTTGGCAGCAGAATAAAATTTCTACTTAATGGCCTTTCTGAGGTGGTAAGAAGTGTGGTACTTCTGTTTTGTAAGATTTCTGCAAATGCCCTGAGTCCACACTATTCACCCTTCGATGCGAGTTTCTTCTCAAACCAGCCTTGCCAGCATTACACATTGTCACGTCCAGCAACTTTAAGTGGCAGCAACTTTAAAAAACATTAAAGACCAACCTTCTAATGTTCAGAAGGTGTTAGGAAGTTCCAGACATGAGTCATAAAATCGATCTCTTCCACCAAAGAGACTAATAAGGGTGCAGAGGTGAGTATAAGCACCTGGGAAAAGGCTCTCAAGGAAAGAGCATTAGAGAGGCAAAGATGATAGCACATTGTGGAAAAAATCCATGTATTTCTGCTGTGGCTGTTCATAAAAGCACCCGAGATACAGTCAGCTACTTGGCTCACAGGTTCCAGGGAAATGTTTGCACAGCTGATATGCAGGAGGCAACATGTGGATCTCTGATGACATAAACCCACCTTTTGCATTTATATCATGTACAAATGTGCCATGTGGATCTCTGATGACATAAACCCACCTTTTGCATTTATATCATGTACAAATGAGCCCCCCACCCTCATGAATCTCAGAGAGAGTATGTGTTCTGCAAACTGGGGGAAGGGAGGGGAGATCCCAGCTCATCATATCCACATTAGGCTACCCATGGTAAAAAAGACTGCAGAATTTAAGCACGGTCCCCAGCATTTGCTCACTGCCTAGTGCTAATCTCTTCTGTGAAGGCTGTGCACAGGTAGGGATCTCAATCACAGTCTGTTTCTGCTGAGAATATAGTAAAACACAGACAGCACCGGTGCAAAATTTCCCATTAGTGCTGAAGTGAATGTCTGAGGTCAGGCTGTGAGAAAGGTGAGGCTGGAGGTCTTCTCCCCTCCAGGGACTGTGGCTGTTGACAGAACTAACAAACTGAATAAAGCAGAAATAACAACCTGCAGGCTTCCTGCTGAAATAAAGATTTCAATAACCTGTGTTGCAAATGGCAATAGTAAGCAGTCTCTTCTGTTTCAAACCATTAGGAGCAAATATGACAGGGGTAGAAATCAGTCTTCAGAGCAACTGCTTACGTTAAAAGGCTTGCACAAAGCCGGAGTGATGGAGGTTTGCTTTCCTCACAAGCCAAGGAAGCAGAAAGGCAAACAGGGGTTTGACTGTTTCCAGGCAAATGGGCTGTTTTAATCACCTTCCTTCTCCCTTTCTGTACGTCCATACGAGCGCGTGTGAGGACTTTGATGTGTGCGCGCTGTGCTTGACCCCCAGCCCATGACTGCAAGAGCACGCACCCAGCGCGTGACCAAAGAGCATATCCAGCATCAAACATGGAGGGGAAAAAAGAAAAACAAGGAGTGAGGCCCGAAACATCCAATCTGCTGTGCTCAGCAAGTTACTGGCTGTTATGGTAGTGACGCCATCGGGACTAGGAAAGCAGCTTTCTCTCGCAGTGGGATTATTGAGAAGATTATTAAAACATTTTCATTTAAAACTATTTGGCAGAGACTTCTGCATAAGTCAAGAGGACATTTCTGCCCATATCTTCTTCCGACAGAGACAATAGAGTTTAAGGGGGAAAACAAAACCAAGCAAAACCCCATCGACTTTCCTTATGGCTACCAAAAAGGGTCTTGAAAGAGCTTGTCTTGTGAGCGAGAGGGACACCAAGAAGTACTCCTTGGCCCTAGACAGGTAACGCAACTCTTTGTTTCCTTCACTGCCGTTTCTGTCTCTGAGCAATAAGAGATCACCACTCTGCTGAGGGGCTGCAGGAGTTAAAGCCTAGAAAGTTTTACAGTGTATAAAGGGAGTATCTTTTACTACTTTCAAAATGTTTTGTTTGATTTTTTTCCTTCCCAAACTTTCTTATTAAATGTTTGAAGCATTTACTAGACAGCAGTCTGATGTGCCTGCGTATGTGATGGATTGAACCAATCTACTGTTGAACCAAGTGTCTCCTGCTATGTATTTTATAAGCTTAGTAGATTTATTGTAGGATGCAAAACCTCATGGATTATGCTGCAATTTTAGATTGAATTATAATCGTGCTATTGACACCGTGTTTGATTCAAAGCTCCTTCATGCTTGAATGTCTAAATTATCCATTTGGTTTGAAAGAAAGGTGATGCTTTATTCCCGTTGATGGTCTATTGGACTTAGAGCTGAAGTACCTCTCATGTGCCAGAGATCTTGTGAGTAAATGCTTGTTTGAGTGAAGAAAGATCCTCTGAAAACGTAAGATATCCTGTAGCTTGGGTTAAAAAATTAGTATAAATGTCCATCAGAAAATAGTTTTGCAGTTTAACTTATTTTCATTCTTCCTTTTGACTCAGACCAGAAAGTATTTTTAAAAGAAAATAGCTGCTCAGTTACAGCTTAGCACCTCTTGACATTTCCATTATCTCATTGGTTTTCAGGTTATTTATTGCCTGGCTCTCTTAAAACGCGTGGGACAGAAACTTGGCGTAAACACTGTCAGTTCAAATGGAAATCTGTCTCTCCATGTTCTTATACTGGGGTCACTGCCATCGTATTTTAGTCATTTGAATGTCTGGGTTATTATTTAAATATTACTATGTGGCTCCATAAATATACATGGCACTGTCCAAAATGACTTTTGTGGTAATATTTATATTTCAGAAAGATCCCATATGATTCTGCAGTTCATTTTAGTTACTGACGACTCTCAGAGTTTTTTTGAAAGTTTGCAGTTTTGTGATTAGAGCTTCAGTGCTTGAGGTCCTTTGGTCTCTCATTACCTCTGGACACCAAGGACAATTCTGGACAAACCCTGAGACAGGGGCAATTGTTAGGCTGCCTTCTGAGGAAGCCCTTGGTTTCCCTGGATCACTGGTAACAGGGAATATTCCTGGTAAGAAGAGGGGTAGGATGCACACTGGGGGAATGAATACCTGGCAGCTGATCCTCCCCTCTGAGCTGACTCACCTTCTGGAGGAGTTGATTTGGTTTTGATAATTATTTCTTAATTTAGGGTTGAAGTTAGTTGGGGTGAATCACTGCAGCAATTGCAATTGTTGGGCTGATGGCTGCAATTACCTCCAACAGCCCCTGAGCTGGAGGACTGGTCCCAGGAGGGTTCCCCAGTAGCTGTCCTGAGGTGGCTGAGTGATGGAGGTGGTACACAGCACTCCAAAATGAGGAGGATTTGTCATCCAGCCATGTGGCTTTTGTGCTGCACCTCCATTTGGCTTTTTCTGTCACATGAAATCTGATTAATTGCACAATCTAATTAGTCTGTCCATTCCCAGAAATAACCAGAAACAGGGACTGAGAGCCAGTCTCCCTCCTTTTGGGAAGAGCTGGCAGCCCAGGGTTAGTCCTGCTCCCCATTACAACCCAGAAGTGCAGGTTGCCAGCCCAGCTACCTGGGGTGCCAGCCCAGTGACCCAGGGTGCCAGCCCAGTGACCCAGGGTGCCAGCCCACGGGCCAGAGCCAACCCATCAGGGCATGCAGCCCACTGGGCTTGGGCTTACACAGACCAGCTGCCTGCACAGCTTCAGGTGTCTTAAGCTGATCAGTAGCAATAAGCTCATCTTAGCCTTTGGTATAAATTAACACATTTTTCCATTTCCCATGTGTAGGCTTAATGAACAGCTCTAATGCTTTCTACAGACTTTATTTTGCATACAGGTTGCATATTTCTTTGCCATCCTCCAGCTTCTTTCTGATACGTGCCATCATTACGACACACACGGAACAAACTGGTTTTATCTTGACCATGTGAGTAGGAAGCCTGAAAACAAACCCCTTTCCTTGTACTCAGGGCTGGAGGAGGGTATTTTGCACATGCCAGGCCTTCTGTAGTCACTAGCAGATTTGGATGCATTGAGGTTTCCCATGCTTAACTTGAAAGGCTTACAAGAGGGCGGGCTTTAACTGAGCCCTCTGAAAAACAGATCAGTTGTAAGCTTGAAGAATAATTCACACTGGAAAGGACCTCAAGGAGGTCTCTGGTCCAACCTCCTGCTCAAACCTGGGTCAGCCAAGCAACTGAACAAGGTTGCTCAGGGCTGTCTCTGGTCAAGTCTTGAAAAAAATCTCTCAGGATGGATGCTGCACAACATCTCTGGGCAATCTGCTCCCAAACTGAATTAATCTCACAGTCTTTTTTCTTTTTTTTCCTCATATTCAATCTGAACTTGTTTCACTTTATGACCAATGACCTCATTCTTCCTCCATGCACAGCAATAAGGCTCCATCTTCTCAATAGCTTCCTCAAAAATATTGGCAGGCTGCAGCCAGGTGCTTATGGAGCCACCTTTTCTCTAGACTGGACAAGTCCAGTCCCTGCAGAAGTGCTCCAGCCTTTAACCATCCTAGTTACCCTCTACTGAACCTGCACCACTTTATTGATCTTTCACATTAGGGACACCAAAACTGGACACAACATTCTAGATGTGGTCTCACGAGTCTGTCTGTCCCATGTGCATTACTTTTGATTCATCCATCCCTGTAAAATTTCAGAAGGCTCCTGTTGACCCCTTCCTCCAGCCTGTTTATGGCAGCCTTGTCCTCTAATCTATCAGCTGCACCCTCAGGTTGGCATCATCTGCCAACGTGACCAGGTGCACTACACCTCCTCCTACAGGTAACAGACAAAGACATTACACAGGATGGGTTTCAGGAGAGGACACCACTTCCCACCAGCCTCGAGGAAGGGTATGAACCATAATGATAAAAGGGTCTGAAGCTGAGCGCTCAGAACCTCCCGCTTCATGCAACAAGTGTTGTCTGTAAGTCATCCAAAGATACATTTGTATCATCTCTCTTTAAATTAGGTCTGAACCAGGTGTCTAAGGTGGTTTTCCATGGTTTTTTCACAATCAGTTATAGTGGTAAGAGAGATAAGTTTTTCCAATGATTAGCCATTTATTATGTCATTTTTTTATTTATTATCACCTATCTAGTGATCTAGATAACCACTTATCACAGTCTAGATAATATCTCAACCAAATTCCTGAAGTTTCCAGGAATGAAGACAGACCAGATGATTTTATTTCTTGCTGTCAATAGATCAGTGTAATATTAAATCAGTGAATATTCAATATCCCACTTCATAAATATGTGAATTTACCTCTGATTGTGCCAGTTATACTGTGAACTAGATTTTGGCTTGGTTCAGTATGATTTTCTGAATTTCTGATTATGTCCTTTATATGTCATTATAGTGGGAATTTGAATACCATCACACAGTGAAACTCAAGGCTTTTAGTCTCAAGGTTTTGAGTTTTATTCTGTCTCTGAGACAAGAGAAAAAAATGAGTGGGGAACAATTCTGAAAGCAAAAAGAGATGTGTTAAAACCTTAGGGCTTGTCTTCATGCAAAAGTTTTAACACAGGGCATTAAGGTGACCCGTAGATATTGCTGCCTATCAGTCTTAGGCTCATGGTTGATTCCTGTCTGCCAGGCTCATACCAATAGGCAAAAGTTTGAAGCGAGCCTGGGAGATGATTTCTTCAGGTAAAGAGTGATTTGTATAGCAAGCACATAGGGAATATTTTCTTCTTTTTTTGCCTTCCTGCAGGCAATATGAAAACTCTTACGAGATCAAAGAGTCCTCATCAAATAAAGGCTTTCCACCACTCATTATGCTTTACAGAAGTGAATGCTTAGGAAAACTGTAGGTGTTTTTCATGACTTCTGAAGTGTTTTAGCTGAGGGCCCTGTGATTATATCTCCTTTGTACTGGCTTGCCAGCTGGTCCCAGTAGCACATAGTATTTTAGCAGACTCAGCAAAACCAATCCCATTGCCTTTGCCCTCCTGTTGGTAACATTAGGACCCTGTAGAAAGGACTAATGTCTAAGACTGTGTCTGCCCAGTACTGGCCACATGCCACCTCTATTATGCCCACTTCAATTATGGCCACTTCATCTCAGAAAGAAAATTAGAACGAAGATAGTAAGTGGTATGAAACAGAAATTAAATGGCTAGGGCATCAGCTCAGAAAATTGATAGTTCAGAGGTATAACAATGATACATAAAATCATGAATGATGTGATGAAGGTAAACAGGGAATAGTCATTCATTATTTCTAACAGTACAAGAACTAATTAAAATAGCAGGCAGACAGCTTCAGAGTAACAAAGGATGTATTATTTTTACACAAATCATAATTAAATTGTGGAACTCAACACTTTCAAGTCAGCTGGGTTTGTGGAATAAAGATCTGTAAAGGGCTGTTAGACAGGAGCTCTGGTTCAGCCACCTCCCAGCCTCCAGATTTGTGTAACTGGGAAGCAGTCCCTCTCTGGACATGTTCATTTTTGGTTCTTTGTCCTTATGCATTTCCTTCATGATCATGACAGAGTCTGGATACTTGGCTACATACACCTTTGGTCTATCTCTGGGCAACTACTGCTTTACTGTTTTGCAGAAGGAAATTTATTGACAATACATTTATATATATGGGGCCAGGTCCTCAAAATGTGATTAAATAAAATAACCAAGGCACAAATTCCCAATTACTAGACATCTAAATGTATGCAAATATATAAATATTTGCATTTATTTTGTGTCCACAATAAGGAAAATGAGAAACTGGACAGCCAGGCTATTAACAGGGTCTTAAATGCCTTGGAAATATTAAAAATCAAAATCAGAATTGTGCCAGAATAAGGGAGGTGACTGTGGCTTTGATAAATTTTTCTCTGAAGGCACTTTCATTATCCTTTCAGGCACCAGAAAATTACTATTTTCCCTTGTGAAGGAGATGATCTCCTGTGGGAAGTGCAGTGATTCCAAATTTTGCTCTTTTGACTGGGGAACTCATAATGGTCTAGGAGGATGGCAATTATTCCCATCAGCCTGCAGATCAAGGCACCCAGCAGATCAAGTGAAAACAAACAAAAGGAAGTTGTAATAAAAAGCTGTTGCTAATGATTTGTGTGGAATCTGCACTATGTATTAATATTTTTTACTTTCCCCCTTCTGGGCATGACTCAGTAGGAGCCTTTCTGTGACATTCCCCTGACTATCTTTTTTACAAAGAAAAGAGAATTTGAAATGGAGAAAAGATTATTTTTTTAATCTGTGACTCTGTAATGTGCAGGTGCAGAGATCTGATACTCAAAGGCTACATCTTGCTCTAACACACTCTGAAGGGGTTTCTGGTTTAACAGAGCTGATCTTTGCACCTTAAGCTTTTGATTCACACTTTTATAAAACTACCTCTTAGATTCTTTTAATTAGTGGCAGGCTGCTTTTGGAAGAGAAAAATAATGCACAGGAGCTGGCAGGAGTTTTTGCAATTCATCAGGCCAGATGCGGTTCTGTGAGTTCAGTGAATGCTCACCACCTCTGGCAACTGGGGCACTTTTATTTAGGTGCCCTTTAGGCAGAAAAAAGTGACATTTGTGGGTTTATGTTTTCTCTGTTTGCTTTCGCATCTGTCCAACAATATCTGTGGATAGTGCTTTCCTGCCCCTCTGTGATGCCCCAAGGTTTTGTTAGCTGATAAAGAGACCTGAAGATTAAAAAAAAAAAAGGGAGGGTGATCAAAGAGCAACCTATTTTGTTAACAGCAAGGAAAGGATTTGGTGGCTCAGAAATATGCAGCTGCAATTTTGCCATCCCTGCCCTGACAGGCTGTTGAGCTGATCGTGACTCATGTAATTAAGATGATTTTAACGTTTAATGCCAGCTGATGAAAATTGAGGTAAGGGGAAATTAATTTTACATGCAAACTATAGAAAAGCATTGGAAGTTAACTCCAGAGAGAGATCACGATAAAGAAAATCTTGCCTGCCCTGATCTCCAGGGGAGAGTGAGAGAACTGCAGCATTTTATTCAGCCATCTGGAAGGAATTAATTTGTGGTACCTTCTGTGTCTAATTCATCAGGAAAATACTGTACAAAAGTGACACAGAGCACATGAGGACCCTGATGAATGTAAAACTAAAGGACTGGAGAAGGACTGGCTAGTGGGGAACCCAGCTGCCAGATGGGTAGCCCGTTCCCCAGACAGTCCAGCTCCCATTTATTCATTGTTGTGAGGAAAATAAAGAAAAATGCTGACAAAAGGACTAAAAAAACTCACTGTCTCCAAGCACTAGGCATTAAATCTGACCAGTTGCTCTTTCACACAAGCTCCTCACATACAAGGGGAATCAGTCGCCTTCACTGAGCAAACAGAGACCACATGCTAACCAGGCTGGGAAACAGGCTGACTCAGGGGAATGTTGTATCCTTGGAACATCTCAATAATATTTACAAAACCAAATTCACACTGATTATCTACAGTTGCAGGGCTTGGCTGCCAAGGTAGGTCAGCTTTTCTCCTTTTGCCAGTACCTCTGTGGTGCTGGTGAACACAAAAGGCCAAGGCATCCATAGCTCTGCAGGTGCCTTTGCCTCTCGCCCATTGGTGTGGGGCATCTGGCAGGACTTCAGACCCGCTGAGCAGCTGCAGCCCTCTCAGGCTGCCCATAAAAAGCAGCTGGAAAAAGCTTGTGATTTCAGTACAGTTTTTTTCTTGACATTGACTACTGCAGGTTGGCAGCCACCAGCTGATTTCTTTCCAGCGAGATTTTAGGCATCTTGACACTTCAATGATAAGAAACACTACAGATAGTCACTTGGATCCATCTTACTTCCTGGAGCCCAGGTTTCCTTCACTTAGCTGAAGAAACAATTCTTCTGTGTCCCAAAGGAAAGTCTGAAGTCAGAATGGGGAAAAGAGGCTGTTATTACTGGGGCAGCTAAGCCCAGTCCCACATCCTGCCTCCAGGCTAATTTCAGACTTGAAATAAAGCAGTGGAGTTTGCTGTGTTCCTGGGTAGGCCATGCACACCCAGACCTCAAATAGCTGCAGCTCATGGTTATATGGATGTTATGTATGTGCATCTCAGCAGAATTCGCATTCTGATGCCACAGTCTCAATACACGGTTATCACATCAGAAGTAGCTCTGGCAACAAATGTTTTATCTGGAGAGATGTAATGGTTTTCAGTCAAGCTTTCTAGGACAGAGTGAGCCTTTGGGTTTTTCTCAGTTGAAAGGTAAAGAGAAGGGAACATCCTTGCTCACCAAACCACCCTGGTGGCTCCCCCGGGGCAGTCTCTGTGTTACTTTAGTGAAAGCCCCAGATGTCATGGCAATCCAGGAGCTCCCACAGTTGTAATGCCGTGGCCCAGGACCTCTCTATCCCCACTATGTATTTGCTGTGCAGGAACCCTGACAGGGACAACACTGAGGCTTTTTGGCAGAGCAGATTTGGCTGGGAAATCACCTTGTGATGAAGAAATGCTTGAAGAGCCACTTCTACTGAACTTCTCACTATTCCATGAAAGCGGTGGCACAAAGGGGTCAGCATACTATGAAAAAATTATTGCTTTGATTTTTTAAATACCTTTGAATTTTCTATGCTCAGGTTCTGCAGGAATATTGGTAGTTTTTGTACATATCTGGAAATTTGAGATAAAATAGTTCTGCATGTAAAGAAAGGAGAGAAATATCTTTAGCCATTTATATTTGAGAAAAAGTTTTTATTTTTTTACTGGTCTATCTGACAAAGCTATTGGGAATAAAATCCTGAATTTTTCAGTAGAATTGTCTCTGTGATATGCTGAATTTGGTAACTATTTGCATGAGGTATGACTTTTTGAAAATCATATGGTGTGCAAGAAATACACAGCCTAAGAAAGCCACCCTGCATTTCATAAACTGCTAAATGATGTAGGAGAGCCCAAAGAGCTGGGAAACACAACCAGAGCAGTCATTTCATGTGCAGCTCCCTCCCACAGAGACCTGCTTGTGCGAGCAAGCCTCTTCTGTGGCCTGTGCTGCTGTTCCCAACTCTGCTTTTATCCTTTGAAAACATTAATTACATAGTTTCTGGGTCTGCAGGGCTAGAAGCCCAAATAACCAGGGTTTTTCTTTTTTAACCTCTGTTTCTTTCTATCCTGAAGGATGAGCTGGCTTCAGAAGAATTTAAATGAAGACAGGCAGCAGCAGGAAGCAGAAGTTGCTGAAGCTAATCCAGCATATCACTGTCACGGCTACTCACAGGCCTATGAGAACAGAAAGAGGGAGCAGCATCAAGCCAGGAGGAAGCTCTGTGTAGCATCAGTAATTTGCATCTTCTTCATGATTGCTGAGATAACAGGGGAGTATGTGTGTTCAAAGAGAGCTCAGTCTGGTGCCCAGCACAGCCACATTCATGCCTTCTCTATACACTGTGCCTGCAGGGACCCACAGTGCACAGACGTGAACCCACCTGGGATTAAATAAACCTCCTTTGTCACCAGTCATTAAAAGAATCATGGGGGAGGGGTGTGTGTGGGGGTGTTAAGTGAAATTATCAAAGTATCTTTATATATTCATTCAAGGATTGCATCTGGGTAGGAATACAAAGATCAGTTAATAGCCTGAACTGTTCTCCCAGGTCTTTAAACTTGACTAAAAGTGACTAGCATGTCTTAGCATCATGTCACAAAAGGTTTCTAATAAACTGGATTTTTTTTTTTTAAAGATTAAAGGATTTTACATATTTATCCCGGCCAACAAGACTCAGCATTGATGAAGGTTGCTAGCAGCATAATCTGATAATAAATGCAAGAATCTTCACAAAATCCAGGGAAATCCAGGGCCAGATTTGCCATCTGTTTTTCTACAGTTAAGTCAATGTATTTATATCGGGCACATTTATCTTTTAAATTGGCCTGCTGGTGTGTCTCTGGATCAATGGAAGATTATTCCCCTACCTAATTAGCTTTCACTTCTGGACCCATCCTACAATATCCAATATAAGTATTTGGCTTGCTCATAGAGCATTAGCTTTCATTTTGTCCCACTGGTCTGCTCTTTCCATGGATTCTGTGATATTTATATCCACCTGATAGTTCCTGGCTCTTTAACTTGTCCTTCTCCACGGTGAGGTGAGGTAGGGAAAAGCATGAGAAATCCCACAGACTTTTGCCATATGTGCTCCAGGCGATGTAACAAAAATCAGCCAGGAAAGCCTCTGAAACCCATACTTTCCTAGCTCAGGGACCTCTGGAGCCCCATGAAAATGAAAGAGAAAAGCTTTGTCTTCCCCACAGGTGAGAAGTGGAGGCACTGAAAGAGTTGTTGCATTTCTACCTTCTCCCCTGGCTGCCAAACCCAGCAGGGACTTCTCAAACTATTCCCTCCCGTGCTCTCCATCTGCATGAAGCCCTGTTGTTTGTAGGTCACGTGCATTTCCCCTGTGAAAACCCATGCATATTGCTAATCCCCATGCAGTAATTTCCAGTGCCAGAAGTAATGCATTATTAACAAAACCATATAATCAGTAGGCTTAAGTTTGGTGAATGCAGCAAGGCTAGAGGATAATTGGAAGGACAGATGATATGTTAACTAAATGTTTCATTTTGCTTAATGAATCATACAGCTTTTTTGCAGTGACAGCTTAAGTAACAGGCTTGAAGACCATTTTGCTTCAGACCATTAAACTTTGACAAACCAGTTATTAACTGCAGTTACAGACAGCACTCTATGGAGATTTTTGTAATTATGAACCATACATTTAATTTTTTTAATCATTAAGCAAGACTGCCTCTGCCTGATGATTGACCACTGAGTGACTGACAATTTCTACTGCTTGTGGTATACAAAGCTATAAACATCCATTGTAGGGAATAATAAGCCATAAAGGCCCCTTGTTGGGAGTATTGATACAAGGCAGGAAAAGCCTATAACTATTACACAGGCTTTACTCTTGAAAGTAAAGGATATGTTCCCCTTCCTTCTACTCTAAGGGTAAACGGCTTCTGTGGGCATTATTATGTTAAACAGAAGAAACAAAACTGCATCCCTCTCAGAGGTTGAAACGTTGTGCTTCTTTGAATGCCTAAGTATTTCCATGATATTTTTGCTCAAGCCATCTCTGCTGGCCATTACTGCTGTCCCAGAAGGGCTAAGCCTGATACACTGTCTTTGAAAGACAATTATCTTCCATTCTTCTAAAGCAGACCCATCACAATCTCCATAGATTTGGAGATATCAGTCAAACCAATAGCACCCAATGTAAAGCCCTGATATGAAAGTAGTTTCCAAAGATTTTTAGTGGCTATGGACCAAACGTGGATTTCAAAGTACTTCATTTCCATTTGAGCACTAGAAAGAAAGACAAACCCTGCTTGCATCCTCATGTCAGAACAGAATATAAAGACTTGACCAAGTTGCTAAGATAAGCAGACTGAGATCTCAGAAATTCACCCAAGGCATTAGTTACACCAACAATACATAAAGTAAAAATTTGCAAACATTTTTCAAAGGCAGAAGGCTAGAAGCAAGCTTTTGAGATGTTGTCCCACAGAATATGGAAATACAGTATCTAAAATGTGATGGGGTTTTGCATGCAGCTTGTGTTTTACATATTTGTTTACTGAAAGATAGCTGCTGCCTTGGTTGTTAACATCTGTGCACTGTGAGACAAGCCTTCCTCCTTTTTCTATGCAAAACTGCCTCCCACTTGAGAGTGAAAGTCTAAGACCTGTGTCGTGACCAAAAAGTATATGTGTATTTATACCTGTGCATGTCCTGGGAAATATCTGTTCTGCTGAATTTACTGCAAGGAATGAAGTGCCCCCAAATTCTGCAGCCATGCTTGCTCCCTTCTGGGAAGTAACTTTCAGGCAGTTGTAAATGGGAGGCAACAGAGAAAAATAATATATGCCTTATATGTGCAAAATACATTCTCCTGTGGTGACAAAACATATGATGTGTGGTATTCTAATCTAAAATCTGCATACAGGAGGAAATTAAACAGTCCATCCTGCTGGCATGAAGACCTTGCATCTATAAGGAAACAAGAGATGTGCCTACATGTCCCTTTGACAGTGATATCCTGCCAAAGGTTTGAATGAGTCATTTTACGAAGTTTGTCAGGATTCATTGATTCTCATATGGACTGTGGTTAGGAGAAATGGGTGAGCTGAAATTAATTAAATGACTGAAGAATGGAAATGTATTGCCAAATGCAGAAACTAGATATTTTGGCTCTATTATTTCACATTTCCATTTTTCTACATTTGCACTCTGATGAAAAGATTCTCCTGCTGTAATGAGTTGGCAGGACATGTAATGAGTCCTGCCTGTGATCCTTGTCTTCTCCTACAGCCACCAGCAGTGGGGATAGTTTAGAACAAACTTTTAGTTCATCTGGGTTTGCCCTTAGCCCTGAGACATGGTTAGAAGAATTTGGCAAAACAATGATATTTGGCTTTAGTGGGTAAAAGAAATGTGGATTACAATAACCTAAAATGGTTTGAATTTGGTGTTTGGGGTTTTTTCTTTAGAATTCACATAAAACCCAACCCTGGCAAAATAAAATTATATTCAGCCACATTTTTTGAGCTTTAGCAGGAAAATTAAATCATGCATTACAGATGTAAAATGATAGATTAGTCCTGAAAACAGAACATTTTTCTCCATGCCCTCACTAAATTGGTTAGTTGTTTATCACAGGCCTTCTACTGGGACCTTTCCATGTATTCCTGTTTTAGTGTTGCCTGTGACAAATAAACAGTCGGGCATCCAGCCACCCAAACCTCAGGAAGAATATGCATATTTTCCTATAACAAATAGGAAATGAATCCCATAAGCTACATCTCTGAATGTTTGTACATACATAAAAATATCAGAAAAGATAGTGGGACAATACTGGAAAAATTATTCCTAATACAGCTTTTCATGAAGAAATCTGATACTAAAATAGTCACAGTAAAACAGTCCAACAGTAAAATAACCACAGAACTAATGTATCACAACTCTTAATGTTCTTAGGTCTCTCTTTCTCACAAAGAAATTTGGCTTATGTGTTTCTATTAATTCATACCTTTTATTACATGAATGAGGTAGAAAATGAAACGATCTTTGAAGTGGTTTGAGTCTTGTGTATGATGACTGAAAATTGAGTGTTCCCTCTTATTCCCAGCAAAGCAGGTCTTGAGTCTGATCTGGTTGACTCAAACTTCTGACCAGAGCGATGATACGGATGTGTGTTTCACACAGGTGGGCAGATCGCCGGGAGCCTGGCGGTGGTCACGGATGCGGCACACATCCTGGTGGACCTGACGAGTTTCTTAATCAGCCTCTTCTCACTGTGGCTTGCCTCCAAACCTCCTACCAAACAACTAACTTTTGGGTGGCACCGAGCAGGTAGCAAACATCTCACAGTATGAACACGTGGAAAGGGAAAGGTAGATTATCATAGCCAGGGACTGGAAAACGTGCTGATGTCCAACACAGTTCTGCAGGCATTTAGAGACAGCGCACTAATGCTCTCAAAGCCCCCAGGACTCAAGACAAACAGAGTAAGACAGTGAGCTTCAAAGAAGTAAAGAGCATCTCTTGTCTACAAGTGTGTCTTTCAGATCACTATTTACTATAGTTTTGGGTTGGTGCTAGCTTTGGCTGAGGTAACAGCAATTTCCCTCATTGAATTGAGTGTGAGGAGGACTAAGCCCTCAATCTGTAATGACAGAAACACAAGTTTCTGTCAAAGCAGCGATACCCATAAAAATGAAGGTTTCCTCTATTTATAAAGAAAATTATTAAATTATTTTAAAAAGTCAACATTACATTTGTAGAAAAGTGAGATCCTTTAACACTTACCCTTTTCTAGATCCTCTCTCTGAAATTCTCTTTATCATTGCTTGTTTTTATCAGATGCAAACACAGGCAGATTTTTAACATACTCTACCCCTAACCAAAATCAATACTTTTACCAATGACACCTAATATCAAAAGCCCGATAATCAAACACAAGTGTTTTTACAAAGACAAGACATCAGCAAAACATTAACCATGAGAAAAAGTTTCTCGGAGTATGAGTCTGTTCAAGATTTAGACACCTAAATATCAATGCTACATATACACGAGCACATATAAATACAGGGTCTGATACATTCAACAGAAATGTAGACTCCATTCAGCTCCATAAACATAGAAGTCTAGTGCTACGTCCCTAGAATGTCTGTCTTATGCATGGGAATGGCAGCTGTCGCACAAGTCCCGCAGGAGACTGCACAGGATGCCAAGCACAAGACCAGGGCATCTCAAATGTGATCAGACACTCATAGTTAAGAAACTAGTATGTGTTCCCAGTCAGCCAATGGAGCAATCACCATTAATTTGACATCCATTGTTCATAAAGGTAGCTTAGCTCACACCTGCAGGTAGACATTTCAATTTAATTATCTCAGTCTGGAAGTGAGTCTCCTGCTGGATGTCTTGGGACTCAGTTTAGTTGCTTGTATGTGAATGATTTGTGCTTTTTGAAATCCAGCTGCCACTCCAGAAGTCCATGGATAAATTATACATCTTGTGTCAAGCCATACATGAAGGTGCCAATGTATCTTAAATGACTTTAGACACCTGTGCACCTGACCCAAGGACTCAGATGATAAATAGTGAACATCAAGGATGTTCAGTATGAAGGCCCAGAAGCAGCTTCTGACTCAGGATGTCTGTAGGCCAAGGTTGTTTGTAGCCACAGAAAGTACCAGGGAAGACATATGCCATGCTCATCCTGTCTTTATGTAGCTCCCTAAGTATATTCTATCAACTCTGCTGGAAACAAACTGGGTGAGAGGGAGGTTCAGTATTACTCAAGCACTGCTGGTATTATAGAGACAACACACAGCTGAATTTTGTAGCCTTAGAGAACTACTACTTACCATCAGTAAATCATTCATTACTTTTTGTGTTTATGCTCTCTTAGCCTGGGGGAAAAAAAGTGAGAGACTTCTCTCTTGCTGATGTAGGCAGGTTCAGCCACCTCATGTAACTTCATCCTCAGTCTGAATTATATTATTTCTTTTTCATTGCAATGCAGAAGTTCAAAATCAATCCTTTCTTGCCTTTTTGTATGCAAAGAGAGCCCTATATCAAATGTTAGAGGCTACTTAATTGCATTCCATGATTGCTATCCTGTTTCTTGCTTATTTTCCCAGCTATATTTCCAGTGTAATATGCAGATGGGTACCTTAATAGAGTAGCCGAGGGCAGTCAGGCGACAAAGTCACTCTTCACTGACTACCAAGGTCTTACAGGTGCAGCCCTCCACGATACTGGAAGCTGTTTGTTCACTGCTTCTCTCAGACTGATAGATATTGCCATGAAAAGACTGTATGACACGGTTCAGGCTTAGCAGAGGCCATGTGAGTGCCTCCTGCCCTCCAAGCCAGAACCAGTGCAGCTACTTTCAGCAACACAGATTGAAGCACAATATTGAGTAAGACTGATAGTGTGAGCCAAACCTACTTCCAGGTACAAAAACTCACTTGCACCTCAGTTTCCCTCTGCTATGATTCACAGATTCCCACACAATCCTACACTATTGTTTGCTGTACTCTGTTCGTGCCAGTAGTTCTAAAGAAATTTACCTCACAACTGAGTGCTGCTGAACTGGTCTGTAAACTTAGCTAAACTTTTGCTAAGATAACACATTGAAAATTAATATGTATTTTCACCTATGTAGGTAAAGATGAATTCTAACATATTCTGTTGTGGAGGATATGCACACATCCACACAGATATGAACACAGGTGTTCACAAAAGCTGTTGGCTGCTTTCATGCCCATGATAGCACAGCCATCAACACCTTCAGTTGGGCCAAATTTGCACTTTCAACCTGTAACCTGAAGAAAAAAAATTGTATGCTTTATTTGAGCTTCTCTCTACTTTTAAGCAACACTAGATTCCCCTGTCAGTGCATTTTCATTTGTTATTTGCCAGTTTTAGAATAAAATGGTTATTTGATAAGTATTTGGAGCCTGGACTGCTGCAAAAGGGGTGACCCTCATAAAAATATATTCAAAATCATAAGCTGTTTTCAGGGATTGTTAGTGGAATTCTGTGCAAATGCTTTCTGGGTATCTACTTCCTTTCACTTTACTGTGAGCTTTCATTTTCCCTGGTACTCTCTCAGTTGTGCTCACTTACCCATTCAAGTCACATGGCAATTACTAGTCCCACATCCTATTAGAAGCATGCTGCACATTCATGTGCACTTCCCTGGACCTCTTCTATGGCAGTGCAATAAAAGGTGGCCTTGGGGACTGGATTTATTTGAGCCCAACTCAGAGCCAATAGAGACAAAATTAAATTTTGCTGCCCCAGGGAAAAAATAACTTCTTTTGTTCTCATCACAGCTGGTGGCACAAAAATTATTTTGTGGCATTGGCAGGACGAGTTCCAGGATAAGTTTTGCTGGCAGGACCTCTTTGGGGGCTGTTACTGCTTTTCTGAACTGTGAAGTGATAAGAAGTGTGCAGAAAGAGGGGAAGGTAATCGACAGGGATTATGTCTGCCAGTGTGTTTGAGTGAGCTGTGCCTTTCTCCTTCCCTCCAACTTCTGCTCCTGTGATCAAGATAATCTTGTTGGGGAAGGAGGGCTGGTCTTTGGAGTTTTCACACCACACTATCAGGGCCAGGAAACTACACAAGATTTGCTTTTTTATCCTTCCTTCTCATTATAGTTCTTTTTGCTCCTACCAGAACTGCCCAAATTACCTTTTTCTTCTCTCCAATTTCTTTGAATGACACACGAACTCAACACTGAAAAGGAGCCAAAAGTAGGGGCAGGTAGAACAGGGTAAGGCTATCACATGCATAAGGCTGCCCTGGGAAGTCACTGGATTTACTATGACCAGAAAGGGGTTTAACCCATTCTTTGTATGCATTCTCTGCCAACATACAAGAAGCCAGTCTCCTGGCTATAAAACTCAACAAGTCTGGAACCATTACCATCAACCTCTTAAAATTTCTTGCATTTCTGTTCTGACTGTTAAAATCAGATTGTTTTAATTCCTAGAAATTCTGGGAGCTTTGATGTCTATGATAATTGTCTGGATGGTGACTGGCGTGTTGATATATTTGGCTAGCATGAGGCTGCTACACCCTGATTACGATATTGACACTACAGTGATGCTCATTACTTCTGCTTTTGCCGTGCTCGCCAACATCCTGTAAGTTATTTTGTTTTCCTCTCCATATAGTATTTGAAACTTGAGCCTGCTGCTGTAATTCAATAAAAAACTATATAGAGATATTGGCCTCAAAAATATTAAGTACTTATGATGTTCATGAGGATATGGAAAGGAGTCGAGAAGAGAGATCGTGCTTCTCATTGAAAGTTGCAGTTGCTCTCCTACTTTCTGTTAGCTGCCACACTGAGAAGGCAAAATTCCAGGAAAAGATTAATCTCCATCTCGCTTTTTATTCGATGTCAGAATATTCAAGAACTCTGTAGAAAATGAGGTCTCATTAATTACCCTGTTCATAGACTTTCTTGTTTGTATGCAAACCAGTGAAACACGCAGGAATTATCTGCTTAACCACTCTGTATTTCTACCTAATGTGTCAGATTTTACCGTTCAGCATTCAGAAGTGAGAGGGGTGATGATGTGTGTGACATCACTGCTTTCAGAGATGCAGTATATCCGCTGGTATTTGCAGCTTTACATCTCTTGCAGACTAAGCCTGATTCTGCACCAGACCAGCCACGGGCACAGCCATGGGGCACAAGCCATGGAACACGTGTCAGCCCCTCGAGAAAAGCCAGCTCTGAGCAATGCCAGCCTGCGGGCAGCCTTTGTGCATGCCGTTGGAGACCTATTCCAGAGCATTAGTGTGCTAATTAGCGCACTTATCATCTTCTTTAAGGTTAGTTTTATTAGTTCACTTGCCTTCCTTGCAATTAAGGATAAGTGTTACTTTCACAGCGTTGTGACACCGAGTACTCTGTAAATATTTCCTCTGTCTTAATGATACACATTGTAATTTAGTCGAAGAGAACTATACTTGGGAACTGAAATGACTGTTGAGAGTGTAACACTTGCTTCTTAGTGTTCCAAGCGGATACTTCAGTGTCTCTCCATTTTGTCGTTTGTAGCACCTTCATTTTCTGTACTGAGGCTGAGGCTCCCTGACAAAGGAGGCCAGCACTCATTCTGTACTAGATTAATTGAATATATTATTCTTTGATATTAACTAATAAAAAATTCCAATAACAAACAAAAATGAAATTAACAAAGTGATGTGTTCATATTTTTCTAGCCAGAATACAAAATAGCTGACCCAATCTGCACATTTGTGTTTTCCATCTTTGTTTTGGCAACTACCATCACCATTTTAAGGGATATTTTGATTGTGCTAATGGAAGGTAGGACCCGATTCCAGAATCAATAAACTTATATTTTGGGTTTGTTTTCTTCTATCTCTTTCTCCATAATGCTTATATGTGCTGAAAAATTATAATAACACACTTCTACATCAGTTTCCAATATTCTTAAGATTCTGATCATACTTTAAACTACTTTTAATTTTAATCAAAACTGTTTTTTGTAAACTCTAGGTTTACACATATGCCAGTTTTTGTAAAAATCAGTGTATTGGTGTTTTGCTAATGAGCTCTGAGTTGCTTTTGTCTGTCGTATGTGTAGCATTGCTTTTTATCACCATTTTGGCATATGAGATGCCTACTCACCTCATTCATCGTGTATTTCCTTTACTTGTGTGAAATAAAAGTCTTTGTGGAAAAAAAAAAAAAAAAGAAAAAGACTGTGCCTTGAACTGTTTCTGTTAAATGGACTGAGTGCAAGAGGCAGAAGTTTGAAAGATTTTTGGTTACACCAGTCTAGAAAAGCAAGCTATTGGACCTTTCCAGTCAAGTTAAAGTGCACTGGAATAGACAATTCTCAGTACATCAGCAGCAAGAAGAACTAAGCTTAGCAATATTTAATCCTGTCAGCTATGGGCTTGAACATTTGATTTGTAATGCCAAATGACTTGAGCATTCACAGAGGCATGTTTTTGCCTTCCTCACACTGAATAATATGATGCAACCTCTTTCTCAGCCATGAAAACACAAGGATTAAAGGGAAAAGTAGCTCTAATGGTGCAGGTTTTTAATGGATACTCAGTATGACTGTCTGCATGGCTATTTACTTCTCTCTTTCACTTTGCACCTACTTATGTTTCAAGAAATAATGTTTCCAATATTGTTTTACAGTAAAGCTTCATTCTAGCGTTGTTTTGCTTTCAGTGATTGTGAGATAGAGATACATCCATGTAGAAGTGTACCTAGACGAGAGTGCAGCAACTGGCTGTATTCTGGCTGTCAAAAAATCAGAAGATATCTTCATTACTGAAAAAAAATCAAACTACCAGGAAGGTCTGGCAACCTCTGACACCTGAGTCTCTTTCTCAGGAGCGACTTCTAGGTTCTACAAGCAGCGCTGACATGCCAAAATCACAGTGCTCTGATCCCGCTTGCAGCAAGACCTTTTACACTGTCCTCCTGGAGAGGGCTCTGAAACCAGGCTCCTCTCTCCTAAATAGCATTCTGCCCAGAGTTTTCTGAAGACAAATTGGATGTTGGAGCTGGTGCTGGAGGTGGCTCTTATCTCATGCATCCAGCCTTGTCTCAGACCATCAGCTCCACAGCCCCTGTGACTGGCTGTGTCATGTAGGCACTGACTGTCCGTGGTTTTCTGTAAAAGAGCATGAGCATGTCAGCATCATATTCTATTAAGTCAGTACTCCATATAGCATATCATTCTTGTAATAAATGGATAGGACAAAGCATAAAACACTGAGGTCATTGACAATCACAAATAAGTATCAGTTAAGGTATGAAAGACAAAATTAACCAATACTGTGCTCATCATTATTATACTTCATAACTGGTGGAATTAAAAATATTTTTCAGTTTACTGATCCAAGCAGATCATGATGAGCGTCCTAGCTCATAGCTGCTCACATGAATTTGCAAATTCCCAGGCCTCACTCCAGGGATTATGTGTTGTTAAACTTCTTATTCAAATTTGGACTTAAATTAAACTCTGAATTTCATGTTGCAACTCATCCTGTCACAATTGTCCTCACTCTGAATGATGGTCACCACCATCATGTATTGTAAGAAGGCTTGTCTAGGAAAACAACCACTGGCTACTCAATAACTAGACCTGGGATCTAATCTCGTTTAAGATTCCTGAGTCAAACCATTTTAACCTTTACATTCACCTTTCCTTCCCTGCTAAATAGATGCTTCTCTATTGTGTGAATGTATTGAGGACAAAATGCCCCAGAGGTATTCAAGTGATGCCATAGAATCTGCACTCACAAAATATGTTGGTGCAAAACTAGGACATGTTCTGGCTAAATAGCTCATCCTATGTAAACTGAACCCTCAGGGTATCTCCTAAAACATGCATGAGTCTACACCTTCCATGGACAAGTGTATAACAAGGGATAGGATTAAATAGCACAGTGAACTCTGAAATAGATGGGCTTTCAAAGTATTAAATATTTTTATAAAAATTATACATTTAAAGTGAATAAAGGTTCATGATGCATTTTCCTCTATCAATCATCATTTCTATTCCTTAAAATATTCTTTTCCCATCAATTTCTCCTTTTCAGGAACATCAAAAGGATTTGCTTATGATGAAGTGAAAGCAAGAATTTTAGCAGTTGAGAAAGTGGAGTCTATTCACAACCTTCATCTTTGGTCTCTGACAATGAATCAAACTGCTCTGTCTGCTCACGTTGCCACAGGTCAGTAAATTTCTGTAAGCAGGGAGTAAGTATTCAGCTGCTGTCTAGTAAAGGTCAGTCTTTCCTGATTTGGATGAAACTGACTGTATATCAGTTGCTCGTTAAAAAACTTGGCATGATTTTGTTGGAAAAATAAAACCAACAACAATAACAAGAAAAGCTCTCAAATCCTCCTCTCGGAAATCTTGCCAAAACAACAGGGACCTCTACTTAGTCCAAAATTTGAAAATTACAGAGGCTGTGAAGCAAGGAAGTAAACCACAAGGTATTTTAAATAAATTAGAAGAATTGGGCTCAGACTGTATTTTTTTCACAAATAGATTCTGGCGTGGATTTGTCAAACTTGAAAACTGTTGATCCCTATAACAAAAACTTACAGGGCCAATCTGCATTGCAGATGCATCTCTAGTCATAAAACAATCTTTAAACATAGTTTGGAATGTAGAGAAAACTCCATGGGAATAGTTAATATTATAAAATATTTTTTAAACTGTAATTCTTATCCCAGTTGACAAATTGTGCACTACCCAGATCAATTTTCTCATCCATATGTTTGCTTTGTGTATATTAAGGTCTATTTAAGAAAAAGAATCCACCTGTGTTTGGCCAAGGACAGGTTCAGTGGTGAAGTCCTCCATGGTGTCCCTACTTCCCAAAAACAGAGGGTCTATCAGCCACCCAAATCACTTGGCACTGCTGCTACTCTCTGACTGGATGAACTAATCTTTATTAAGTATTTCTGCTTTCCTCCAGTCTTCTGCCAAACTGAATTTCTATGGTGATTACTCTTAGCTTAGCTCTTGCCAAAAATTGCATATTCCAACCACATTTGAATGAACAATCTTTTGCTGACATGGAGGTTCCTGAAAGAAGGATAAAAAGGACAAGAAACACTTCTCAAACAAACTTCTTGGTACAAGTTTCTGTCAGTAAACATTTACTTTCCTTTAAAGTATTATAAAAATGTATGTATTTTGATTATTTTCTGCTTGCTATCTATAGCAGACACAACGGACAGCCAGAAGATTTTGAGAGATATTACCCAAGCCCTATTTGAGCACTACAGCTTCCACTCCATCACTATTCAGATTGAATCAGGAGAGGATCAGAAACAAGACTGTATCTTCTGTCAAGAGCCCAGGGACTAAAGGGAGCAGTACTCTGTGCCAAATAATGATTACCCCTCTTACAGGTCAATGGAGACTATATTTGCTGGTTTATGTAACTGATTAACAACAAATGGCAATTAACTGACATAACAAGCCCTGCCATTGCAAGCAGTGCATGGTCCTTTCATTGCTGGTATCATCTACCATGAGAGAACATGTATTGGATCCATCCATCAGCCAGATCGCCTGTCCATCAGCAGTTTCTTTCAACTACAAGAGAAATTTCTAAATTATTCTTGACTAGAGCAGCAGATTGGCACTAAAGCAACACTTAAAGAGTGGCTGTTTGTAATTAAAGGTAACAAAAAACTAATCAACCTTCAAATTACCAACAGACCAATTATCACAAAGCGTAATGAAATGTACTTTTAGTGTTAGCAAAGCTCAACATTTACTCGGGATGAAAGAGAAAAATTAAATTACCACAAGGGATGAAGGGAAAGAAAGTGATGGTGGCATGTCTGCTTTTTGGCAGACACTCCTCTTCCTGATACATGTAAGTATCAGATGTGTACCATGCTCTGCAGCATGGATCACAAGAGAATTTGCTCCATTCATATTTGGCAAATAGGTCTTTGGTTTTTTAGCTAGCCCTCAGGCAAACTCTTTTCTGCCAGACATGAGCAGTATTCTCTACTATCAAGACAGCCCAAAACTCATATAGCATTGCATCATGATGAGTTATGATAGAAGATTTGAGGTGGACTTTTGCGTGTCTGTGTCACAAGGTACAACTGAGTCATGACAATAAAACAGATCAGGTGCTCTTAAAAATGAAAAAATAATTATAGCAAAGGAAGAATGGGGCCCATTCTGAACATCCTGTCTAGTGTCATAGTTCATGGTACAGCCTGTGGGGTGTTCCCCAGTAACACTACATCCTGAAGTTAAAAAAACTTTTGGCATGTCACACAGCCATTCACTGTAAAGGGAAGAGAAGCATCTCTCCTTCAGGTAGCTAATTTCCACATTTCCTAACAGGATGTGTGTTGTGGGTTAGGAATGGTATTCCCCAATTTTATGTTCCTACCAAAACATTCCAAACCACCACGTGCTGCTAGCTCACTCCCCCGTTTCCCTCGCCCCTCCCCTGCAGCCAGATGGAGAAGAGAATTGGAGTCACAAAAGGTAAAGATTATGGATAGAGATAAGAACAATTTACTGGAAACAGCAACAGAATAAGAAAATGAACAGTAATAGCAACTATATTAATAACAGAGTGTAAAGAGGTGAACCATTCCCAAGGGAGTGCTCACCACTACACCACGCGTAGACCCCCGACAATACCTCACCGTGCCACCACACTACATGACCTGTACAGAACCCCTTCCCCTGTCCCTGGAAAATGTTTTGTGGTGTTGTTTTGATGTGAGGTGGTACAGAATAACCTCTGTGTCTTAGCCATGCCCCCTCCTGGCTACTGCAAAAATCAACCCTGTCTTGGCCAGAACCAGGGCGAAGTGTCAAATTTCCCTCCTTTTTATGCCTGAACTTTGCCTCCTTTTCATGGCAGAACTTTGAACAAAGAGTCAGGTCTTGCTGTGCCTCTATTTTTGCCCAAGCAACTGAATTAAACTCTCACCTGTTAGCAAAAGCAAGGGTTGCACTTCAAAATGTATGCTCCAGTGCTTCAAAAAACAACTTCAATTCTGCCCCTGGCCACAATAATGCAGTTTTGTTTTCTCTGTGGAACTGACCAAATGTTTTGCCACTCTACAATCCTCTCTCCAAGAGCTGTAGGGCTCACCTTACTAACAGGTTTGTTAGAACAAAATAAATTATGTCATACCAAGTGGTACTGAGTTTCTAGACTGACAGGTGGAAAGACCATTGTGTTATTAAGGTATAAGTAGGCCTTGCTTTTTAGGGAATTAAGTTTTATTTACAATAGGTTCACGTTAATTTTCTATTTTATCATCCCAAGGAGATTAGAATTTATTATTGGGACTTTTGGCTACGTGTAACACATAACTATGTGATGATGGATTGACGTATTAAGCTGGCATTTGTTACCTGGTAGGGGGAACAAGAAATTATTCTGCTTTGTGGAAGATCTTAGTCAGGTAAACCTCCCACTGAAATCAGATGAGATATTAACGCAAAACACCCGCTAAGAATTTCATGAGTATCTCATTATTTACCAGCTTGAAAGAACTGAGACCACAGCAGTGGTATTCAGCACAAGGATAAAGACAATTATTGCCCTTCACAGCTGAAACTCCAGAAGATAAGGCACAGATAAATCAAAGCACAGTAAGAAATTCTAAATGGAGAAGTTAACTTGTATTTTGGCCAGTTTCTCTTCTGGTATAATTTAGCATAGCTATCTCCTACCAAAGGCAACTCAGCTGTACTTGTTAGGTAACCTGAGTATTCTTTTCATTAGTTAGGGAGAACAAGTTAATAGTGTGGCCTTTATATGAAAAAAAATATCTTTCCAAATGTTTGGAATAAAATGAGGACACAGACCTGAATATAATAGTGACTTCTGCAGCACGGTTTTATGGTCAAGGACAACATAAAAGATAATGAGTGGGTGACAGAAATGCCCATATAGGACACAGATTCAGTTCTGAGATTTGGGTCAGGGTAGAGAAAAAGACAAGGATTTTAAGAGCAATAGTGGATCTTGGAGAAAATTTAAAGAGAAAAGTGATATGGTCCACGAAGAAAGTTATGCTGAGTAGTAGAGCTGTGAAAAAGCTGGATGGAAGCAACACAAGAGCGATTGGAAAAAAGAAGATGCAGCAGTCAGCAAGAGGACTGCTGAGGCTATCATGCAAATTAATTGAAAGGATGGGAAAGTGTTTCATTATGTTTTGGAAAAAGGAGCAGTGAAATATAGAGGTACAAGGAAAGAAGGATATAATCCAAAATAATGATACTTTATAAAATAAAGTGAGGGAAAGTTATAAAAAAGGTTTAAGAAAGGACTGAGGGAGCAGCTTCCATCCACAGTAATGTAACCTGGGTATGGAGTAGTAAAGATCAGGGCAGGAGTGGGGAGGCAGAGGAGAAGTCTGGGTTTGTTAGCAGCACTAGATATATTTCAAGCAAAAGAATTTAACCACTTATCTTTAGCAAAAGCTAGAGACCTAAGGGAATTTTACCTAAACATGATAGATTGAAGATGAATTTAAAGCAAATATTTACCTGTAGTTATGAATATTGCTATAAGGAGCTGAATCTTTAATGCTCCTGCTATGTATATGAATGTAAAATGTATGTTTGTTCTTCATTCTTGTCTAGTTTGATCCTCAGGGATATTATCTTGGTACAAGGTTGTTTTCAGAATACTGTCTGACTGGCTGAGAAGGATTTCTGCAGAAATGCTACTGCGATATACAGAGGCTGAGAAGTCAAGAGACGATTTCTAGACTTGTCTGCTTTTATTAACTTTTTGTCCTTTTGATTGTCTGAAAAAGAACTACAAGAAAACTGACCAAAAATTGCTATCTCTAAATCATTCTTGGAACTACTGTGAAATGGAAAAGGGTTTGTCATGTAAGTGGTCAGTTTTCGAAGCCTAACTGTTTTTTGATGGAGTTCAGTTCATATGGGCAAGTACATGGCTTTACTGGGTAGCCCCTACTGAAATGTTATGAACATAGGTACATTCATTTTCCTCTAAATTTTAAAGTAGTCATTTTGCAGCTTGTAAATTATATATTTGTCTGGTCCCCTAAAAGCACTCTCTCTTTTTCACTTTCCACAAGGATAAGGAGTTTGTAGAAAGTCAAGACTTTTTGGAGTAGAAATCACAAAATGAGCAAATGCAGAACTTTCCTCTTTCAGCACTGACAAAGAGCCTAAGTGCCAATAGTGTGCTGAGATGACCAAACAATGACGGAAGTATTTATAATTACTTGAACTGGGAACAGTTAAGGCACAACAAATCTGTCATTAACACCAATGGAATGATCTCTTACCGTAACTAAAGCCATAGACATAATTCTGTATTCTCCTCTCTGAGATGTGATTATGAGAACTGCATATGAAATTGAGGATTATATTGCCTACTCAGTGTGAGAAATCACAACAGTAATTCATCATCTCTGGAGGAAAGCAAACAGATATCCCTGACCATGGCAGCAAATAGTGGCCTAAGCAACAAGGACTGTGTAGGTCTGCAATATGGTTCTTTTCAATGTCAAGAGGTTGTATCAATTTTTGCTCTCAACACTTTTTCCTCTATTGGAAAAGCTAGTATGCCCCAACACACCTTCCCCAGTGCCTTCCCCCCAGCCATAGCAGATGTGCTCTCCTTCTTTTTTTCATCCCCTTTGACTGTTGTTCCCTTCTTCTTTGCTCTTCTATTTTTCCCCACTTGGCTTGTTTCATCAATGCTCTATTACCTGCCTATTCAAATTTCAATGCCAGCATATACTTACATATCCTTTCTGTTTATAACCCTTCCCATTTCTCTTCATCCTGTGTGTTAGATAAAAGCTCCTCAGAAAAAAACTGCCTTTTGCTCCAAGTTTGTTGAAAATATGGCATAATGAACTATCTTTTTTCATAACAGGCACTTAATAAAACCAAAGAGAAAAAGCCATTCCAGCCATCACATATTAGTAGACATCAAGCACTCATATGTACTTACTTTGTACTAAAGTCATTTAGAACTTTCATCACCAAAAAATTATCTGAACTATCTCCAGCTTATGATACTCTTTCATGTTCTCAAGCTTTCTGATAATCTCTTTCAGCTCAGAAAAATAAAATCCTTTCTCACCTGAGTACATAAAGTTTAAACAAGAAAGGAATTAAAGACATCCTATTGCTTAACATTCTCCTTCAACTTCTCTCTACTTGGACTTTGTGTCAGACAGTCAGTGTCTAGGAAGAGTGCACTGCAGCAAAGGAAGCTTTGGATAGCAGCCTGGTGGGAACAGTGTCTGGAATGGGAGCACAACAGAGGGGTTATTACATGGTTACTGGAGAACATTCAGAATTTTCCATCCCAGGTGTTATGTTGCTGAGAGACATGTCTGCTTTTCACTACAGTCTCAGGGTTTGACTTTTGATTTTTGAAAAAAGGATTAAAAGAAATGAGTGAACGGAAGGTAGAAGGGTTGTATTGTGAAACATTCCTGGTGGCAGCAGAGACATTTTACCCCATAGCTTGCACTCTAACAGCAGGGCTCTGTAGCTTTGCCTTCCAAACTGCACTGCCACATGTTCTTCCAGGCTGTGCTGTCTCTCCTTACCACACACCATAGAAACTGCCATGGCATGCAATGAAAGGTGTCCTGCTGGGACACATGCCATATGACTCCTTGCATGGTACAGCTACGAGCTTCTCAGCTACGGGCACCCCTCCTGAATTGCAAGGGCAGAACTACCATCCAGGCTTTGGTGATCACTGACTTCTTTTTTCCTACTGTGTAGTTATATTCTGTACTAATTTTCTTCTTGGAGACTGAAGCTGACTGGAACAGTTTATGTACCTTCTGTCTAAATAAGAAAGAGCAGGAATTCATGAATCATGGTACAACCTGCTAATCCACAGAGGCATAAGGCACTCTGGGCTAGCTCCTGGTCTAGTCAGTAATTCTGACATCAAAATGCTTGGAACTGGTGTGCTTCTGAGCAGCAACATGCAACCTGGATCTTTAACTTTTGGCTCCTGCCCTGTTTTCTCATGTGCTGACAGGCAGGTGTTATCAGTACTTTGAAGGACATGCTGTGCTTTGAAGGGTGTGGTGCACTTTGAAGGATGTGGTGCACTTTGAAGGAGTAGCAGAAAATGCTGATGAGCTTATGAGGATGTCGCATCCAGCTCTCCTCTGCCATAGAGACAGTTTTTGCAAAAGCAGGATGGAAGAAAAAATAATAAGGGCATAAAATGGGAAATCCTGTGGGCTAAAATGTTATCATGGTGCCAAACACCTAGGAAATGGCTGGGAATGAGCTACAGAGCTACAGAGCTACTCTGCCTGCAAAGGAGTGCATTCCCCCTCAATATGCATAAGCAGCAGCAAAATTCCACAGGAGTGCTGACAGAAGAGTGTGAATGTGAAATGAAATTTAACAACTCCCTCTGCCCTTTAAACTGCACTTACAGAATTAAATGCAGAATCAGGTATCATAAAAAAACATTCTCTTAAAAAGAATAGTTTTGACTTTCTCTGAGTACTTTCTTCACTGTGAGTGTTTTTAAGAATTGACCAGGCACACTCATTTCTACAGTGTATTAGCAGAAAATAGCTGGTCATCCATTAGTCCTCTGCTTAGTTTCAATTGCAAAGATATGACTGAAAGCTGGTATTAACTGTGACAGAGAGGCTTAAAAACCATATAGGCTTCAATATTGTATAAAATATGTAAGTCAATAAGGCATTTTAATAGTAGTTTAATGTCATTAATTTGTATTCTCCTAGCATGTAGAGTTTGTAGCAGGCACAGCTCAGGTTTTCGTGGACAGAGATGGGCTCAGCCCCTAGGAGGCTCTGCTCTACCAGGGCTGGACAGACCAGGGACAGGAGAGGGAATATGATGAGGAATATCA
Organism: Lepidothrix coronata; assembly: GCF_001604755.1. Classification (NCBI taxonomy): domain Eukaryota; kingdom Metazoa; phylum Chordata; class Aves; order Passeriformes; family Pipridae; genus Lepidothrix; species Lepidothrix coronata. The sequence goes on from NW_016690306.1 coordinate 145,207, forward strand.
GAGAGATTTTTGTGAGGTCATATCTGAGGTCTGTGGTGAAGGTTGTTGCACAAACCAGCTTTCTCTGAGAGTGCTTTAATGCCCTGCCAGGAACAGACACAGCCATATACCTCTCAGGACTTACCTGTACAGACCAGGTTGCATTAGACAGCTACTCTAATATTATGGGAAAGAAGAAAGTCAGAGAGGACTCATCCTTAACCAAAAAAAGGGATACCAAACAAGACACAAGGAGAAAAAAAAACAAACCAAAAGACCAAAATCTTCTTTTAAAGGTGCTGCTGGAATTGTATATTGGAACACATCACCTTATATATCTTTAAACTTTTTGTTTATTTTTTCATAATGTATCCACTCAAGCAGGCTGACTTCAAGGACAACCAAAGGTGTGCCTTTTTGCCTTCAGTGAGACTGCAGACTTATGAGATTTGTAATTTGTTCTCCATGAGCCCTGTGTTGCATCTTCTGCGTAATGTTCAAGGAAGGGAATGAGCCTTTATAGTGACAACACAGTCAAGGAGAGAGACAGCAATGCACAAAGTACTTGTCTTCCTACAAAAAAAAATATAGAAAACATTTTATATTTATCATGGATATGTTCCATGTTTTCTCTACCAAAAAAGCTTTGAAGACCTATCCAGCCAGGCACATAACTGAGAGCCTGGGCTGCAAGCATGAGTCACTTTTTTTACTAGAGAAATGAAGTTTTCTTTTTATGATCCACTAAATGGTGAGAGGAGACACCCTGTCATGGAACAATAAATTCAAGCTTAAATCCTGAGGCTGGAAAAAAAGATTTTATCTTTCGTTGTGTAATTCTTCAGGCAACTTTTAAATTTCCCCAGAGTATTTTAAGCCTCAGCTAACACAGTGTTATTCCATACAGTAGTTGCCTGTAGAATACTGTATTTTGTTTCATCTTTTCACTTGTGTAAATCCAATTCTTCCATAAAAAGGAAATGCCTATTAATCAGGCCTGAGTTATTATAGTGGAGGTGATGTCCTATCTTGGTGTAAAAACGTACATGAAAAAAAAACATGCATGGAAAGGAAACCTTTTTAGTGCAAGGACATGGAGTAAATTAGTCCTGGCTTTCCAGGCACTTTCTGTGCAAACCTTAACACATGGACATATCTCACTTCTCTAGCATCACTGCGTCTCTGAGGAGCTCATCTGTAGCTGGTCATTAGTGGAGGGTGCTCAGAGTGTCTTAAGTATGAACTTCGAATACCCAGGGATGTTGTGTTTCCCTGTTGGTAGGTTATACATTTGGGAAGTCCTAGGGCTGAGAGAGCTTTCATTCTTCCTTGTCACACACTCCTCTTGTGGTGACCCAGCTTGGACACCATTTGTGCATCCGCCATGGGAACAAGATTGTGTTGTCTTGGAAAGCCACTACCAGGACCTGGTAAGGATTTACTCTCAAGCAGCTGCCACTTACATCAAACCCCAGGGATCAATACATTCTGCATAACAACTGCACCAGATCTCATTTGCAGCTTTCTCTTCACCAAAACACTGACCTGGGTTAAGTGAGTAACAAAACATCGAAAAAAATATTTTTTAAAAAAATCAGTGGAATTATTAACTACTAAAAACCAGCAAAGCATAGGAAGCTTATTTGATTATTTTTCAATGTATGTAACAAAACATTATTGAGAGGAAAAAATATAATCAATACTGAGTAGCATTATAGCTAGCTGTGCAGCAATTTAATGTTAGAAATGGATTAAGGTGACAAGAAAAGTCAATGCAGTCTTAAATTAAAGGTGAGGAAAGTCAATGAAAAGTCAAAACTGGTAAGGAGTCCATCAAGTAATAGAGGCTAAAGCTCTGGTAGGCACAAAGTGCCTCAGTAACCTTACCTTATCGCTGTAGCTCTATGTTTTACATGTTTGTTCAAAAGAGTAACTGGGTATGTTTGTTCTCAGTTTGAACCATTAAGCCATTTGAATTCATTGGGCTATTTCAAAGAGGATTTCCAAAAGGTGAAAAGTCTGGAGTTTTATCTTCTTTGCTTAGGGAATAAAAAGGTGGAATTTTCCCCTCAGTGTTTTATTTAACTTTAGCAAAGCCTTTTCCCCTGGAAGAACCTACAAACCAAACTCACTGGAGAATAAACAGGATTATAATGCTACTAGTACCAAGAAGGAAGCTTTGGTTAAATAAGGGAGAGATATTTTTTACGTGCAGTTTTAACCTAAATTGTGCTTTGCTTTGTTATATTAAAACAAATGATAAGGGAAAAAATCTACTGCATTCCAGCAACCTCTCTGCCTTTAATTCTATGAGGTTTAAAAATGCTCTGATAAACTGAGAAAGCCCAACCTAATATCGCTCCTATTTCTTAAACAAACAAAAAAAACTTCTGTGTCTCTGAATTCTGTCATACTACTCAAAAACTTGGGTATTCAACAACCCTGGCATGCTGTCAAAAGGCTCTTAAGTCCTTGAGTTCTCATACTCTTACTGGAATATCAGGCTGGCCAGAAGGAACAGAAAATGTCATGACCCATGTGTTATCATTTACATGCTAACGTCTTGAATAGCTGTTGAGATGCCAACATTTCTTAAGCTTTGACCAGTTCATAGCAGGAACTAGCTCTGGGGTTTGTTAGTAATGTGGAGAAAACATACTGATGGGGTTGTTCAAAGGGATGCTTTTGTAGCTTTATTTTTGATGATGCTGAAGCTTACAGTTATGTGTCAAGCTACCTCTTATTGTTCAGTCAGAACCTGGAAAATATATTTTGCCTGTCTTGCAATTGCCAGTACTTAAGATGCTCGAGCAGAGCTTTCTCTGTCTTTTAGCATCTCCCAGGTGTGTGTAACAGCACTTGAAAGAACTTCCGTCTCTCATGCTGTTGTTTTAGTGCAGGCTTTGCTCCCTTGATGCTTAACACTTACCCCACTTGGTAGAAGAGCTGTAGTAGTCACCAATTATTTATTCCCTACTGAAAAAAAAATGTGTTTAACAAAGCTGCTTTACCTAGGCACAATCTGTAGCACAAAGCTGTGTGAATTTGCCCTCAATCCAGGACCAATAGGTGATATTTCAAAACACAGTGCTTTCTGATATGAAATGACAGTGAATCCACACAGAAGTATGTATCGTGTTTCCCTCTCTGCACATGACCATACTTTCTGACAACTAGAGGAGGTTGAAATCTCTGCCATCAAAAAATACAGATAATGAGACAATGCAGTTAGCATATTCGGTACAAATTTTGGGGCTGCCAGTGTTCAAGTCCAGTTTACAAACAATTCCTTGCACCATAAGAGCAGAAGATAAAAAGAGTTATAGCAGATCTAACAGTAGTCATGTCAACTTTGCTTTCAACTCTGACTGGTGTTGAAAGTGCAAAGGCTTTTTGGTTGAAAGGCTTTCATTCCAACAGCCAAAGAGCACAATGCAGTCTAGTTCCCATAGAAACCTGGAGAATAAAATTTGCAGGGAGAAGACTTTAAGACTCTGCTTGCTAATGTTTTTCCATCGCTCTTGATCATTAACAAGAGCACACCAGGAAATGCTTATGACTACCATGAGGTCAGAAGCACTGATTTATTTACTCACTTTTCTTGTAGTGGAATATGTAAAAGAGGTTTGAAGTTCATGGCAGTGGTTATGCTGCTCTCTAACAGAGAAATGCATACTGCTATTTAGAGGTAAATACCTGCAGAAAGTCACTTAAGTGGCAATAGCCAGCAGACTGGAATAATTGATTCTGATTATGTGAAAGGGTCTATTTAAAATGACTATCTAAACCTACTTCTTTCTACAGTGGAATCAAATCCAGACTTTCCTCTAAGTTTAGTCAGTTCATCATCAGACTTGTGGGGAATTTGGTCTTAGGAGACCACCCCAGATGACTTGGTTTTATATCTGAAAACAACATGAAATATGGCGTAGCAGCCTTAATTACACTCCTCTCCTTTATAGACCTGACATTTGGATGGGCAGTGTGTTTCACCCAGTCATACATGCCCCATTCACAGCTGACCCTAGTGGCCTCTCCATGCTCAGGACACCTTTGGTCTGAGGATGGCTGTGGGTAATAAATCTTATGGTAAATACATGACATTAAACCTGTCCTTCCTGGCTTATATTTCCTGACTGCTCCAAAGGCAGACAGAGGAGACAGGGGCTTGAGAGCATTTTCAGTGAGCTTCAGACTTCCTGTTACTGCACAGTCTCTTGCACCAGCCTATGTTTTTTGTCATGTCCAGACTAGACACCAGAGCTTGGGACAGTTCTGGGAAAGTTTCAGTGTATCTCTGTGGCATTGTTATCACTGACAGTAAGTTATGACATTAATGAGGGATTTTGTCTTACTCTCTCTAGTCTTCCAAAAAGTGCACATGAAGTCTTCTTGTGAGAGCATCCAGAAGATTTGGCTTTGAGAAAAGTAAATAGCACTAGGAAAGCTGATTACTGAAGTATTTAGTAATTTTAGTTGCTTAAGGGAAGAAATAGAGAGAAAGGACACGTCATTTTTAATGTGATGTTGCTTCACCAAACACAGGTTTGGAGAGATTTTAAAGTTCATGGATTTTTGAAGAGTCATACCTATACTTCTGCTAATATAGTTCACATTTAACCTTGCCTTCATAATCAAACTAGAACTGAATGAGTTTTCAGTCCACAAATCCATCACATACACATTCTGTTCTAATCTTACTCACACACCATGGGAATTTTTTTCTCTAGCTAAATCCCTACCACAACATTACACAGATAACTTGACAGGTTATGTAACAAGCACAGTTGGGGCTAGTGAATGTGTATGGGGAGTGTGGAGAAAAGGAATAAAATAAGAAGTAGGTTCATATAGGAGAGAAAAGAGTGCTGTGAATTATTCTGCTTTATAAATGTTTCCTTGAGCATGACAGTGTGGAATGAGATGAAGCACCAAGATTAACCTGAAAAACAGAGTAGTGTTTAGTTCTTAAAGGAAAATCCAGGAAAATGCTCTCAGGCCTTATCTACTCCCATCTACCTCACTTGACATATTTCTGTCAGACTTCAGAAGTAGGCTTGGTCTTAGCAGTGCTTTTATATCTTTTATTTTATCACACTTGCACTAAATGGCCTTAATCACTTTCTCTGCTCCTCCTAAGGGTCTGAACCAGCAGCTGCACCTGAAATATGCAGTATTTTACAAGACCTCCAAAAAAACCTTATCGTTCGACCTGAATAATAACTTTTAAGGGGCTAAATAAACAGAAGTTTTGTACTCCAAATGCTGAATTTAGCTATCACCAGTGGTGCTGCCATTCAGCCCCTTCCTTCTGCCTGAGTGTGGTCCGGGTATTGCTCAGGACTATAAGGATCCAAGCAGGTCATGCTGGTACCCACTGTAGCAGAAGCTAGGAGCAAGGCTTACTACTTCCCCCTCTGATTTCCACTCTTCTGACACTTCAGAAAGACAATATTTCAATGTGTGGAAACCACAAGCTTTTGAACCACCAGTGAAAACAGTCACATCTTCTTGATGTGGCTCATAAATTTGCAGGACAATCTAACTTGGAGGGGACTTGTGGAGGTTACCTAGTCCAACATACAGCTCAATGCAGACTGAGTTAGGATAGGCTGCTCAACTCTAGTTGAGTTTTAGATCTCTCCAAGGATGTATATTCCACACCTCTTGAGGCAACTTTTTGCATTATTTGATTGCTGTAATGCTAGAAGTTTTCCTTATATCAAAGAGGAATTTCCCAAATTTTATATTGCATCTGCTGCCCTCTGATCCTATCAAGAAGAGTCTCTCTGATTTCTCTGCACCCTCCCATTAGGCAGTTCAAGATAGCAGTACAATCTCTCTGAGGTATTTCTTCTACAGGCTGAAAAAATCCGGTTCTCCATCTCTTTTTCTAGTCATATGCTTGAGCCCCTGACCATCTTGGTGGCCTGTCCGTTGACTTGCTTCAGTCTGTAAATGTCTTTCTTGTATTTGGGAGTCTGAAATCATGATCACAAAGTAGACTTTGACCAAAGAAATCAGTCGTGAAAGAATAATGAAATCTCAGCAGGAACTTTGGGATCCTGTATCAAAATTTTCTTTAGTCTTATATCAGGACATGGCTATCCTAGCACTAAGATCTTAACAGGTTAAGATGAGTATTTGTCATTCTGGAGTACAGCTTTTAAGAAGCACCAACTTTACCCACTAATTCTTCTTGGAAGCTGAAATTAGGGCCTTAATATAAAGTTTAGTATGAAGATGAATGTAACCCACATCAATTCACTGAAGTTGTTTCTCTAATCCTCTTATGTGCATCAGCCCTTCTCCCTCAGGGGACACAACACACACGAAGTGCTTCCTTATCTTTATTCCAAGCTTAACTGAAGCAAACTCTTCACAGATGAGGGCAGAGTCTTCTCCAGTCACAAATTTACTGAAAGGACTAGAGGGGACCTGATGCAGCATGCTTGCTCTGTCTGTTTTTGTAAGGCAAAGGCTGATTTTGAAGGGTACTTGTTCAGAAGATGCTGGTTTGACTTTTCTCACTAATACCATTAGCAGTTTCATCAACATGCAGCTTACCTGCAAGTAGCAAGGTCACCGTTTCCCTCCATATTACAGCTTCAGAATCACAGAATCAGTTGCTAAAGACTTTTAAGATCCTTAGGTCCAACTGTTAACCTGGTACTGCCAAGTCCACTAAACCACGTCTCTAAATGCTACAACTACATGTCTTTTAAATACCTCCAGGGATGGTGACTCAACCACTGGGCAGCCTGTTCCAGTGCTTGATAATCCTTTCCATGAAGAAATTTCTCCTAATATCCAATCTAAACCTCCCCTGCTGCAACTTGAGGCCATTTCCTCTTGTCCCATCATTTATTACCTGGGAGAAGAGATTGACCTCCACTTCTTTTCAGGTAGTTGTAGAGTATGAGAAGGTCCTACCCGAGCCTCCTTTTCTCCAGATTAAACACTCCCAGCTCCATCAGCTGCTCTTTATAATACTTGTGCTCCAGATCCTTCCCCAGCTCCATTGCCCTTCTCTTCAGTCTCTCAATGTCTCTCTTGTAGTGAGGGGCTCAGAACTGAACACAGGATTCACGGTGCAGCCTGACCAGTGACTAGTACAGCGAGACAATCAGTGCCCTGGTCCTGCTGGCCATACTGTTTCTGATACAAGCCAGGATGCTGTTTGCCTTCTTGGGCACCTGGGCACACTGCCGGCTTGTATTCATCCACTGTTGACCAGCACCCCTGGGTCCTTTTCTGCCTGGCACCTTTTCAGCCACTCTGCCCCAAGTCTGGAGTGTTGCATGGGGTTGTTGTGGCTTAAGTGCAGGACCTGATGCATTACCCCTTGTTAAAGCTCATACAAATAGCCTTGTTCCATCAATCCAGACTGTCCAGATCCCTTTGTAGACCTTTCCCACCCTCTGGCAGATCAACACTCCCACCAAATTTGGTGTTGGCTACAAACTTACTTGGGGGGGGCCATTTGGTCCTCTCATCCAGATAGTTGATAAAGATGTTGAACAGAACTGGCCCAAATCCTGAGCCCTGGGGGACACCCCTGGTGACCAGCTGCCAGCTGGATTTAATTCCATTCACCACCATGCTCTGGGCCCTGCCATCCAGCCAGTTTTTCACCCAGGAAACTGTTCACCAGTCCAAACAATTTTCCAGGAGAATGCTGTGGGAAATGGTGCCACAGGCTTTATAAAGTCCAATTGGACAATATCCACAGCCTTTTCCTCATCCACCAGGCAAATCACCTTGTCATAGAAAGAGATCAGGTTGGACAAACAGGACCTGCCTTTCCTAAACCTATGCTGGCTGAGCCTGCTCCCGTGGTTGTCCTACATGTGGTATGTGATGGCACTCAAGACAAACAGCTTCATCACCTTCCCCAGCACTGAGGTCAGGCTGGCTGTAGTTCCCCGGATCCTCCTTCTGACCCTTCTTGTAGGTGGGTGTCACATTTTCTAACTTCCAGTCAGCTGGGACCTCCCCAGTTAGTCAGGACCAATGATAAATGATGGAGAGAGGCTTGCTGAGTTATTCCACCAGCTTCCTCAGTACCCTTGGGTGAATCCCATCCAGCCCCATGGACTTGTGTGTATAAGTAGTATCACAGGTCACTGGCCATTTCATCTTGGATTATGGGGGCTTCATTTCACTGTCTTCCAGCTCAGGGGGCTGGGTACCTGGAGAACAACTGGTCTTACTGTAAAAGACTGAAGCAAAGAAGGCATTAAATAACAACCTTTTCCTCATCCTTTGTCACTATGCTTCCCCCCACATCCAATAAAGAGTGGAGAATCTCCTTAGCCCTCCTTTTATTGCTTCTGAAACACAAAAGGACGTAGGGATTGCATCTCTGAGAGTCTCGACACAGGCTGAAGCTGACCAAACATCTAGTTTGCCCTTGGTAAACTGTACTTGTTAGTTCATATTTGGTTTCACAACCATTTCTTTTACACTACATTCTGTAAATCTGAACAGTTTCAACAAGCACTTTGTCCCTGTCAATGTAAATAGTCCTCTCTGCAGAAATACTCTCCTTTTTAATTTTAAGGGTGCTTTTAAAGACTTCCCCTGAGCCACTCTAGACCACAGAATTGCCTCAGGACAGCTCTAAGATCTCGGTTTCCCTTTATGAATCCAGCAAAATGGGATTTTGATTCTAATTAAAAAACTTAAACTGCCAATAACAAACAATTACCAATCATGGCTCCTGTTTCAAGATGAAATATGCTTGAATGGTGCTCATTTCTTGCCCAATATATCTTTTTTTAATCTCTGTTTTCATTTTAAATAGTTTGTTTCTCCAATAGAAAAGATGGTTTCATCTGAGATAACACAGACAGAACTGGTTCCAGTTTTTCTTTTTTTATAGTTCACCAGCTATATTCAGTAATTCCAGTGCTGCTCTCTGCACTGATCCAATGTCTATTGGGAATTTTCTGTGTACTTGTATTCAAAGGCAGGCTGATGGATTCAATATGACTTTTGCTATTTTGGTTTGGTTTTGTTTTTTTTTTCTTGGCATTAAGAGAAACACAACTTCGGTTCAGAGTGTGCAGATTTTAATTGCTAGCACCTCAGGTAACATGAGGGCTGACTCAATGGGTAACCGAGGCAGTTTGGCTTTTGTGATGGACAGGAGACAGCAACTACATTGTTAAGAGTATCAGAGCAGCATGTTTCCTGCTGCCTTCATTGCTTTCTGGGATTTTAAATGCAAAATATTTACCAGAATATTATTTGCTTTATCACTGCATCTAACTATCACTGATATGCATATGGCAAATCTAGGGGTTTGCTGGGGCTTGTATCATGTAGTTATCATGTGGTGGGTGTTTGTGACCTGGTGCCATGGAGAAATATTGCTGATTTTACCCAAATATCTTTTGGAACATGTCCATTGGGGAAGGAAAAGAGAAACAATCTGCAGGAGCCATTTATCAAGTATGAAGAAAGAAAAGGAGAGAAGGGCACAGGTATGACTTTCTAGGTCTCTTCCATGCCCTGTGATGTAGTGATACTAAACAACTCCTGTTCCAGATGCATAAGATCATGAAGATGACTTTGTATAAAAGGAACACAGATGAGCCCACACCAGCTGTAAATGGCAAGGAACTACATCAGAGCACCAAATGCATCCTAATGATTACATATAGCATGCCACAATTATACAAAGGCTTTTTGATAATCCTTTCAACAGCAACCTTTTGGGCTTCTGGAGTGTTTGCCTTTAGAAGAAGAAGATTCAGTTTTCATTGTTTACAAAAGATAACTGTGATACGTGTTTGCTGATGACCGGGGCTAACTGCTGTGCAGGTAAGCAGATACTCATGCCCCCTGGCATGCTGTAGACCAGGCTGAATTATGTAAATCATCAGCAATGTAGAAATTACACTGAAGAAAAAAAAAGAATTCCTTATCCAGGGTCTTCTTTGCCTTCCAACTGTGCCCTGTTACACTGATAAAATGAAGTCCTTCTGGTGCTATGTGGCAATGCCGGGTAGCCAGAAAGACTTCAGCTTCTGAAATGAGTTAGAATCTGACTTAATGTTTGGGAAAGAAGAGACTGCACAACAAAGGCAGGGTGAACAAAGGTGTTCAAGTCTGTCAGAGTAGAGACTGACCATTTTGGGAACAGTCTCAGGCCAATCACCATCTATGACTGTGTCTAAAAATTAAAAGAGCACGAAATTCACTTTGAAATAAACTGTGGGCAAAATATAATTTGGTCAACTCCATCTTAGCTCAAGGCAGAGGTAGGACCCTGAGCTGAATAACAGTGGGAATCCCACATGAACACTGGCATATTCATTCTCATCTTTAAGTTATTATCCCTACTTTAGCATACAGAGAAGTGAGGCAGAGAATAAGTGATTTGCCCAAGGTCACAATTAAAATCTATAGCATGGATAGGAACTAAATTCTGATCTATTGAAATCAAGTTCTGCAAAATGACCCTTTCTTCATTTTATAGATAGGTAGTTAGAGGACTTAGCAATGTGAAAGTAGTTTAATAATCCTAGCAAACATGCCACAAATCCTTAGCTGTTGTATATAAATACCTCTCAGATATCACTGCACATCCCAATCTGTCCTCCATTCCTTTTGCTAGCTCAGCAAGGTGTCACATAAAATTAGACTCAGAAGTTAACACATTAAGCATTTATTGATCTCAATAAGTTACAGTCAAATATGTCCTGTCTCTTAATGAAGAAAAGTAAAAGGTCATCTAAATGCTCATACAGTAATTGTGATGGGATACAAAATATTAGTTATTTATTAGAACAGAATAAGTATTAAAGTCTTTAACTCTTACAGTACCAAATAACAAGGGTCAAGATACAAGATTATCCTATTTGTCTGATCTACTTGCAAGACATCCCAAATAACTAGTACATGCCTTGTTATCACTATAAAAATCCTCGTCTAAAGTCACTTACTTGTAATAAGTGACAGATCTAACCTAGCAATATCAAACAGACAGTAGTCACTGCTTTGTCTTTTCCATGGCCAGGGTATCAAACAGGAGATTAAATTCGCTTTATAAAGCCACTGAAGAGGCCTTTTTTTTTTTTTTTTAACGGAAAACCATTCTTCACTTTGGTTCCTCAGGAAATCTACCCTTCCCTCTCTGCACATATTAGCAGAGAAGAAAGTCCCAAACTCTGCAGGTGAAATTTTTGCTTTATTCAAGGTGATGGCAAAATATCAATTTAAGGCTGTAGTTTCACTGCTGGCACTTAGCAAGATACAGGAGAAAAACACCCATAATGAAGATCTCTGCCTTACAAGTCCCAGTCTCTGACGTCTGCATTTGGATGACCAGCTACTGAAATACATGTTTTTGCCAGCTGCTTTGCGTGACTGAGAGCAAGAAGCATCTCTTGCTAGAGACAAAGGAAATTCCAATTAGTCCTTAGATGTCCTTGCTTTGATCTAGCAAAAACTTTGGAGCTAGGAGTGGTATGATACTTGCTGACTTGCAAAGCCTTGAAGAGAGAAAGTTTGGGGGTAAGGCAGGACAGTTTCTCTTCAGCCCCAGAGGTTTAATGAGAAAGCAGATTAATTTTTCTTTTACAAATGCTCATCTTAGTTCAGAAGAGACATGGCCTAAAGGGCATCCTGACAACATTCAGTTTTATATTTCTACCTCAGAAAGTTTGATGAATATGTTTGAGCACCTCAGGAAACCTCTTGGTGAGGGTCTGGATAAGAATGAGGTAAGTGAGAATTTGGGGAAGCACAAAAACACGTGAAAAAAACAAAGTTGTTTTATACTGTTACAGTTGCAGTCAGTCATTCTCCTAGCACTGAGAATTCAGTTTTTGATCCTCAGAGCCACAGGTTTCAGTGAATATTAGGGATCTGGTTGTCTTTTGGAGAGCCCATTCCCTCCTGGCAAGTCCAAAATGGATTCTTGCTTGGAGGCCCTCACCACATACCACAAAGTTTCCCTAAGAAGGGCATCTTGGGGACATCAGCAGTGAAGGTGTCTTGGTGTCCTTTAAGCTTTCTTTTGGCACCCCTTGCCTTGCCTGTTTGTTAGCATTTGCCATAACACCATCAAACTCAGTGGCTCTCTTTGGATGCCCCAAGCAAACCCTTCCGGATTTCCATTTACCTCAGCCCTACAGAAAGCAGGTGACTGATGAGCACTTTGTCATTCCTGCTGACAGTAGAGATGTCAGAACAAATAAAAGATATCTTCACAGCAACTGTGTCATTTAAACTTTAATAAACCCTTTGTCTCAGCCCTGCCCTTTGACTGACCCCATCCAGAGCAGCCAGGCACAGGGGAGCTCAGTCAGTGTTATCGGCACAGCACGTGGCCAGACCTTGGTGCCTCGCCAGGCTCTGCCAAGCAGGTCCACTGCTCAATGAAACTCCTGCTGCAGCACATCACCAGGACTCTGCAAGGGCTGCAGTCATGCTGACAAGCACCCAAAAAGAATGAAGCAATGAAAGGTAAAAATAAGAGATTAATAGATTAATGTGAAGTCAGTTGAAATGCCTTCCTTCACATCAGTGCACCACTGCATTTCACTTCAGCAAAACTGGTTTGGGCTCAGACCACTACCACCAAAAATAGGTCTTGGCTCTTATCTGGGAAATAAGGGGAACAGAAAAAAGTATTATTCTGTCAGGGCAGCCTTCTGCCCCAGATGCCAAGAAATGTCTTTATTATTGGATTACTAGATACCAAATTAAGTCTAAACTCTTAAGTCTGTGGAAGAATTTATGTTAAACAAAACATCTCCCTCTTTAAGATATCTTCTACAGACACAGAGAAACTTTCAGATTGCAAAAATTCCTCAGCAAAAGACACCTGGCAAAAAAAAATTGCTGATAAAGGAGAATGTTCTTCTTCAAACTACTCTAAAAAACTCTAAAAATCCTGTGAGCAGAAGAAAAGAAATACGGCCATTTGGGAAGAGGGAGAGAGCCATAGGGAAATGAGAACATGGGTCTGACAGAAGCCTTGCTTGCTCCCAGTCCTATTTGCTTTGAAATTGCACTTTTTGTTATTTTTGCAAAGCCAAAGTCAGGTTACTGCCACTTTTTAGCATACCTGGTGCTGAAAACTGTCAGCATCTCATTGATTCTTGTAAATAGTCTATAGTTTATCTCTGGAAATTTACCTCTGGAAATAGGTGACTCAGTGCCAATCTCAGCCCCTCTTTTTAAAAGTAATAAAGGCAGCCACAAGGTCCAACCCTAATGGTCATAAAAAAATTTGAGAATGTAACACAAATGCCTCCTTACTAGAGGAATCAGGTAGTAATATAACAAATCTAACCTTTCATTCAATCTTGTGAGTTTCAAGCCAGTCTCAATATTTGTAGCTTGAGCATGACCTTGGAGATAGCAATAACAGAATCTCCTTGTCTTCTTTGACAATAGGCGTTGCCCTTCTGTCCTTTTCGTTCTTCTGAGGGTAATTTGTCTTCCAAGCTGTCAGCGTATCCTTGGCCCATGAGGCATTTAATGCAAAAATTATATTAAAAAGAATCAGGTGATTGCATAGGAGATGCCCATTTTCCTTCTTCTGAATTGATTTCTTCTCTCTTCTTGTAGTTTCCTTCTCCTGGCAGTCATGCAGCTCTGCTTACACACAAAGCCAGATCTGCATGAGTGGCTGGTTCTGCTGCAGTGGGAGAGGTTTTCCTCATCTCATTACTTCCGTCCCTGCTCCCACCCTTTGCACCTGTGCAGATCCCCGCTCTACAGCTGTGCAAGACTTTCCTTTTGGGAGCTTTTTCATGCCTCTAAAAGAAGCACTGAAACTATTTTGGGATTCTTCCTCATAAAACATCAGATGATTTAACCAAAATTGGACACACCAGCTTCAGCTTGGGGCTGGAGAGACTGACATTTGTGTTTACTGCAAACTGACATCTGTGCTCCTGGATTTTTATTTTTTTTTGTCAATCTCATATGTTTGAATGACACGTATTTACCAAAACTGGAATTTACCTGACCAAGTAATGGCAGAATTAGTCACAAACTTTCTGAGAGGAACTGATAAATTCCTGACATGCACAGATGCCATGGGCACAGGCGGACCACTTATTGGCAGGTCAGGAATTGATTGTCTTAAGGAAATGAGTCTGCTTGTTTTTCCAGTAATGAAGTGCAGTTTTCCCTTTATTTTCTGGTGCACTTTCTGGTGCACTTTCTGCCATGGAGATATTAAATGTAATATTCCTTTCTGATAGTTGCATCAAATTGTATTCATTAGCACTTTGTATAATTCAGCGTCTTTCAACATTTGGATTGAATTTCCTTTCCAAAATACTTTTCCTCCAGTTCTGGAGACTTCTTCATCTTTGTGTTGTGTCAAATACTGTCTTCAAGATTGTACAGAAGCTGCTCATCAGTTCCTTTAACACTTTCTGTTACTTGGAGGACTTGGCCTTTTCATTTGCAGGTGTACTTGGAAAATTATAAACTGAGCAGGTATTTGCTTTACTCGTGATGATGCTGTTCATTAACTGTAGCTATAAGGGGAGTGACTATCTCCTGATTTCTTATAATTTTTGATAACAGAAAGTAGAAAGCAGAGCCTTATCCCAATATAACTTTTATTTTTATCATCTCTGAGCAGATGTTCAAGCTTCCTCGCTTTTACATGCATCAGCTGACTGCTCTGGAGTAAGAAAAATGGTAAATCTCTTTGTTGTTGTGTGTGCATCATGCTGACTGCATCAGGAAAACCCCTGCTACAGTGGGAAATATGCAAATCCTTTGTGGCAACACCATTCCCCTAACATCAAAACAGGAATGTTTTGTTGTCTGAGCAGTCTTGGACTACATCGATGAGAAATACAACAAATATGCAGCAAGGGAAGATGCTCTTGAAACACATCTTTTGCAAGATTCTATGTTCTAGGAAGTTTTATTCCCGTGCTGTGGGACTGACTAATTGGGTAACTTAATAGTATAAGCCTCTGAGTACAAAAAAAAGCTGAAAGATAAGACTTTCAAAAGCACAAATATACACTAGAGAGTAGGAAAAAAAGAACATATTTTATACCAAAATATAACTTTTAAAAATTATCCGTGGTTTGTTTTTGTTGCTTGAGTTGCATGGGGGTTTTTTTGTTTATTTTTAAACAAAAGAATGTAATGAAAGACATAAATGTATTAATTGATTGTGAGTGAATACAATGGAAACCCTCTGAGCCTACTTGCATGTCCCAAGCTGTACAGCCATGGTAGAGAGACAGTGCTCATAGTGTTCCCTCGCTGAGGAATTCCCAGCAACCCAAGGGCACAAAGCCATTTCCAAAGCTAAACCATGCCAGGGGACATAGTATGGTTACTTCTGTGTCAGGTCCACTCACGCCTCATGACTTACTTTATCCTGCTTTGTGTATATAACTCAATAGTTTTATACATATAGGTGTTGGTATATGTGGGGGGGGTTACTTATACGGGAAAAGATGAAAGCAAACGTGCTGTTCAAACATGCTATTTAAAACTGCTTTGATGCAAACTAAGGAAAACTGAGGAGAGTTAGCGTTCACAGCACCATTTGAATGGCATTTACTGAGAAATCAGACCTAATATAGACAGTGTCACGCATTCCTGCTAACTGTGGTCAACCAGAGCAAATAAAATCATGTTCACTATTTCCTAAAGGTATCCCTTGATGAAAGATTGTGTTACAGTAGCAACACAAGCATAGGAGGAAAATCAGAATGAACAGAAAGACAAACAAAAATGGACAATAATAAAACAAAACGAAAAAGTAACACGGGAAAGATCAGAGATGTTTTCATCTGCAGGCTTATCCTCACTGAGGAATAGCCTATTCTCTTGGCACTTGAGCTGCTGGAAATCCCTACAGCAGTGGGAAGGTTATTCCACACACAGGATGTCAAACTGACAGTGTGGTCTTGATGCAGGGGCTCTGGCAATCATCAAGGCAACGGTGATGGATGGACTGTTGACTACAGACGACAGCAAGAAAATAACAAGATATGGCTGAAAGCAGCAATTGATGTTTGTAATGACAGAAGCTGCAGAAGTAAAGATGCCTCATTCCCATATATCATGAATGAACAGGAATGAGGCTGGTAATTCCATGGGATATGTTAATATTGAGTGCTTATGCGGTGACTTAAACCTACGCATATGAACTTTGTGTAAATATATGCCAGCATAAATCAGATGAACTTTGGATTTCTGGATTAAAGGTTTTTGAGTGTGGATTTCATTTCCTGACAGAAAAACAGGCTTTGAGGGAAAACAGATGTTTTCCATGAACGCTTCTGTTGCACTAGAAAGCTACTTTTTAAAATGAGAGACATCAGAAAGAATCTTCTCAGGGCTCTTGCAAAAGGACATCAGGGGAAAAGATTATCTTGCAGATAAATTTTTTGTAGTGCACAAGGAACTTCTTGATGAAAACATACAAATTTGCATAGAGGAGAGATGCAATAGAAGCAAAGTACACTGACATACATGTTCAATTTGGTTTTTTTTCCAAGATTTCCAACAATTACACAGGTATTAATGCTTATAACACCAGAATGAGAACATCCCTGAAGATATTGTATCTGCATTATAACTCTGGATCTTTATTAGAATCATGGTACAATATTTTCAAAACTTTGTGTGAAGAGGAAGGTGAAACCAGACAAATTTTCCTTACACCAGCACATTATATTTTTCCTCCACTGCATTGCAGTATGACCACTACTTTCGTTGGCAGAATGACATTTCATTACCAAGACATATGGGAATTGATTTAACAAATGGCTAAAGAATTAAAGTATCCAATTGGTAGTAATAGCTGAGCACTATTTCCCACTGACTGAAATTCTTTTCTAAGTACTATAAGTATGAACTGAACATAAATCCATGAAGACCACCTGCCCAAACTCATCATGTGAAGGAGTTTCTGACCTACTTTTTTTGATCACTAACTTGGGATTCGGACTTTTTGTTCTACCTCTAAACAGAAAATGGCATTTTTTTTCATGCTGCAACATTTCTGCTGTAACTTCAGAAGCAGCACAGGTCTCTGACAACCAGATTTCAGGAATTCCCACTTTTCTGTGTACTTTTCTGGTGTACAACTTCGAGCAGGAGGGCTCCATCTCAGAGAACTCTTTTAAAAGGAGCTGACAGACCAGCATTTCAGGTAATTTGAAGGGCAGGGAAGGAAAAATTATTTCCCTAGTTAAAAGTCAATTCTTTATCTCTTTTAAAATGTATCTGGAGGGCTGGGAAAAGAAAGGTAATGTTGAAAAAGGAAATAGGTCTTTTTTAGGAATAGGAAGACAGGAATTGGACAAATATATTAACAGGGGAAAAGTAATTTTCTGCACGTCTGCCATGAATTTGCATAATGCTATCTTAACTACTGTTCAAATCAAAGCCAGTTCAAGTAAACAGAAAAGTCCCTGATTGAACTAATTACAAATTTCAGAGATGAGAAAGGTTAAGCAGCAAGCATTAGCAGGTTTATTTGAAAGTATATTGTAGTGTACACCATAGTGTGGTGAAAAATATTCTATTCATGCACAGTTGTGTTATCATAATTGCCAAAATGGTTCAGCATCATTTTAGTTATTAAGGCACTAATGAACCTTTAAACGCATGCTGAGTTCCCAATGATGTTACCGATTTACTTGCAGGTTAAAAAGTGAAAACCTTTTCTGTGTTTGCTTTTCCCAGAGTAGAAATGTTAAGATTTTAAGGAAGAATAGATATAATTTAACTTTATCTAAAACTAAGAGATGTAGTCTAAGCTAATTACTTCAGTGCTGTATAAAATCAATGGAAACAGATAGAAATTCCAGAGGTATTTCATAAGTAAATGAAACTCTAAGAACAGGGAGAAGCAAACAAACTACCTAGTCCTCTACTGTGTCTCCAGGAGTGGTCAGCAGAAGGTGCTAAGTGGAAAGTACAAGAATAGCTCCCCACAAAACTCCCAGGGAAGTGGGGATCCTGAGGCCAGCAGCAGCATCTCATTCCTCCCCTCTGATGACAGCAGCGCATGTGACAGGACACGGCTCAGCCTCCTCCAGTGCTTTTCTCTCTCCACTGGCCATGGGATGAGCAGAGCTGCTTAAAACCCTCATTTGTAAACGATGCAGACCGTTGCGATGATGTTTGCCCAAGCCTGGCAGCTTCCTAGCAGGCAGTGCCCACAAGGCTG
Source organism: Lepidothrix coronata (assembly GCF_001604755.1). Classification (NCBI taxonomy): domain Eukaryota; kingdom Metazoa; phylum Chordata; class Aves; order Passeriformes; family Pipridae; genus Lepidothrix; species Lepidothrix coronata. The sequence goes on from NW_016690306.1 coordinate 163,370, forward strand.
AGAAGCTGCTTTTACAGAATCAGGGGCAGTTACTCATTCTGCTAAGGCAACACAACCTCACCACAAGCCCTTCTGCTGCATGGCCTGCAGGATGGGTGCCATACCTACCACCCATCCTGTATCCGAAGCAAGAAACCATCCCAGAAGGCCATTAATCCCTGAGCTCAGCACAGCAGGCACTCGAACTGGTTAATGCTCAGCTAGCACAAGAAGTCGTTCAGCAGAGCTCTGCTGCAGCTGCAGATCCTCTCCCCAGTATGAATCATCATATTATTTAGAAATTCCTGACCAAAAATACATATCTTTTATTTTAGCATGATCAGAGTGCTATTTTTCTCTTGTACCTCTTGTACAAATGAATCTTGGTCTGCAGAAACAGTATCTATCATGTTGTATATCCATATGCATGCAAAAAAATCTTACCAGATGTCTGGGAATCAATTGGAAGGTGCTAGATTCCACTAGATTTATCCAGACACCTGAATTTTCTTGTGGATGTCAGTCTTCCATTCACAGATGGCTGTTGGGAACTGACTTTGTGACTTTATAGTTAATTCTGCTTTATTCTGACAGAAAGCCGAAGTCTTTTAGCAAATCATTCAGGGTAAATAACAAGCAAACCTGTTGTTTTGTTATTATAGAAAAAAATATCCCTCCTTCAAATTGCAGTTATTTTTAAAGGTATTTCCTAATATCGCTGTCTGCTGCATGAATCATGACCTGATCCTGGTATCTTGGCAACTGCATTAGTTATTTTATATCTGGCAGCTCACATAGCTTGAAGAGACTGAACAGATCTTCTATATATCCAGTCTCATTTTCTAGTGCTATTCTAATTACCACACATGTGGAGTCTATTGCTCCTATCACTGAACCTAGCAATTGCAAGGACTTTATATATTCTTTGTCGCTGATGTCCTGAGTTTTGGAGGAAAACTACCAGGAAATAAGGATTTATTCTGTTAAGAAACACATCCAACTGTTTGAGGCACTGGGAGATGAGGATGAGTAAGTACAGTAATGTCCCAAATTTCTGATTTAGGAGGAGTGGAAGTCTGAAAAGAGCAAATGAAAAAAAGGAATTAAAAAGAAAAAAACAGATTTTTTTTTTTTCCCCCAGTCCCAGCAAAGCATCACCTCTGTCTCCAAATCACTCTCAAAACACTTTTCAGGCTATCACTGGGAGAAAGAATTATTTGTCAAATATAGATCTGAAAAATCTCAGATCTACTTGCTTCTCTGTTAAATAATGAAGGCAGTAGAATGAAGATTAGCAACCTGCAGCTAAGATTTAGTCTGGAAGGGAAAAAGAAAAGCTTGAAATTTTAGGAAAAATGCAAGGTTAAACCTCCTATTAACTCACATGTGCAAATGGCAGTTCTGCAATTAGCATTTAATCAAATCTGAGGAAGGGATTCAAAGGTATTGACTTTATGATCTTCTCTACTAATTAGCTCATTTTATCTATGAAATAGGAATATTTTCTTATTAAAATCAAAGTTATATCTACTAACATTGGATCTGATCTAATGTTAGAGGAAATCTAATTATTACCTAAATAATAACTACATAATCTCCTGCAAGAAAGTTGGAAGGAAGATTAAATAGTGTTATATCCACTCTGGAGATAATATGACTGAAGCAGACACTGAGGAGGAAAAAAAAGAACAACTAACTAGACACAATACATCTGGACACAGTGAAGTAAATGTCTTCCCCCTTCTCTGACACTAAATGCTGAGATATGTTGTATTTTTTCAAAGGACTGAGTCCACACTGGCTATGTCTATAGTGCTAAATTAAATTGTGCCAAAGGTCCTGGGAATGATAACTCTTTCATTTACAGTGGTAAACTCTTAGAACAAATCTCTGCCATGATTTTGCCCAAAGCCAGTTAGCTTCCTCCTAAATATATTTCCCAGGCAAGGTTCAAAAGATGGCATGGCCAAGCAGTCATTCCCATGGGCAGTCTGCACATGGCTAATCTGCTTTGGGACTGATGGGTGCAGGTAATGGCATAGCAGTTGGCCTCAGTAGAAGAGAATATTCCTGGACATATTTAATTTACCTGTATGGTCACAAACTCCTCAGGGAAACACAACATTCTCTAGAAATAATATAAACTGTAAATCTGGTTGGTAGCATCCACTTTCTGGTACAGAAAGGACCAAATTATACTGGATCCCAATTAAAAATCTTGTTAAAAGTGGATGCCGATTTTTTTAATAAATGCTTTTCTTTGTAATGCTGTGGTTTACATGGATTATTGCATTTGCAGCACAGAAACTGCTGTCAAAAGAGCTAGTGGCTTTTTTTCCCCATCCAGAATCCTTGTTAGACTTTGAGTCAGACAGTAAAGATGGTATTTTTCTGTTGCCAAATACAATCCATTCTAAGTCTAGACCTGAATTTATTTTGTGACATTGAGAAAATTTATTAATTTTCCCTTTATCTCTGCTTCTGGAAATGTATCTCTTCTTAAATTAAAGTGTCTGAAATTTGCTAGTGCCATTTGATTTATTCCATGGGAAGGAGAAGCGGCACCCTGATACATTTTTAGATTTGACCACCACTGCAAGTGTTCAGTCCATAAAAAACCTACAGAGAACGTGTAGAGAAAAGTAATAGGAATGTTGCAACTGGTGTGAACAGGGAATAAATAGAAATATCTGACCATGTTTTAAAGACACTTAGAGATCAGCAGCTCATCATAATCCTAGCATGTAGAAAAATGCAGCTTCACAAGTCACCCAGGTGGCAAAGAACAGTGAGTAAATACTGACAACTCACAGAGGTGGGATGGGGTGGAGACCCAAAGGAGTGGGTGGGGGTGGCATGGGGTGGAGACCCAGGCCTGAAGGAGTAGAGAAAGGCACATGCAGAAATCAGCACATGGTTCCCAAAATAGGAGACAAGGTGAGGACTCAAGAGATGGTGTCCTGTCCTCCACTAGGAACCCTGGACAGACCACCTGAACTCAGGCATCTTTGGTGCTGGACAGACCGCCAGTATATGTAACTCCTGATGCTTGTCTGTGGAAGCATGAGAACACGTGAGTGAAGTCAGCACTGTTTTGAAGTCAATCACATCCCAGTCCCATTGTCAGGGGGCAGCAATAGCAGGGCAGCTCCATAAGCAGAGATGAGCTGGGAGCTGAGGGTGATCACATACAGGCAGGAAAAGACCAAAGTAACCATGCTATGGACAGTGGAATATGTATATTTTCTTATACATGCATTATGATAAGGCTCAGAGTGGGCCTTGTTGCTCTCTACAACTACTTGGAAATAAGCCACATGAATAGGACCACAAAGATGATCAGAGGGATTCAGCACCTCTCCTGCAAAGCCAGCCTGAGAGAGCTGGGGTTATTCAGTCTGAAGAAAAGGTTTCAGGGAGACCTCATTGTAGCCTTACAGTATCTCAAGGGAGCTTACGAAAAGAAGGGAGAAGTACTTTTTATATGGGCAGATAGAGTCAGGACAAGGTGCAATGGTTTTAAACTCATAGAGAGCAGGTTTATATTAGATGTTAGGTAGAAATTCTTCACTGTGAGGGTGGTTAAGCACTGGAACAAGTTGCCCAGAGGATGGTGGGCCCAGTGGATGCCCCAACCCTGGAGTGTGTCCCCGATGTGGGGGACATTCAAAGTGATAGCACTGTTCTTCCCAAGTCACTGTTACATGTGATGAAGCCCTGCTTTCCTGGAGATGGCTGAACACCTGCCTGCCCATGGGAAGCAGTGAAATAATTCCTTGCTTTGCTTTTGCTTTACCTATTGAGACAAAGACAATTGTCTTTGTCTCAACCCATGAGTTTTACCCTTTTGATTATCTCCCCCATCCCACTGTGAGGGGAGTGAGCAACTGGCTGCATGGCTTAAACCAAGACACTCAGACAAAGACCATCAGTTCTAAGATAAAAACTTATTATTAGCAATGCCAACAACAACAAAAAAAATCCCATAAAATAAATAAGATGGAGATCAAAGAGCAAACTGAAAAAAAGAAGTAAAATACATCCTATTTTTTTTCTATTCTGTTATCTACTTTAGAACTTGTATTTCCAACTCAACAAATGTAGAAAATAAATTCAGCAATATACAGGGAAATGAATATAGAAAAAAATTTTAATCAGAACTACAATAAAAAAAACAGGGAACTGGAGGCTTTAGAAATGAGTCAATAAAAAAATCATGTACTGAATTGTGTGAACACATGCTTAGATCCATTAAAAGGCTGAGTGTGGATGTTGAGTATGCCCATTGCAAACAAGCATGGATAAACAATATGCAAAGCAAAATAGGTTAAATCAACAAAAGACTTCTTAGCAAATCGAACTGTGAGCTATTGTAAAAGGCTTCAGTATAGCAATAACTCATTAAAAATCCTATCCAGAAAGACAAAGAGAGAGAGAAAAAAAGTACTATCGGAAAGAAATACTAGTATCAATATACAAGTCTTTATCAAATATTAATGCAGCATTTGATACATGAAGAACTGTTAATATTAAAGCATAGTATTGAAATTACTAACATTTTTGCTTCTGATTTATATTAGTGTCATGGTTTGAGAGCCCCAAAAATTTAGTTTCCTATCTTCAAACCCCGTCCCACATCTCAACTCAATGTGAGAAGGTTTTTTTCCAGACAACCACACGAGACTTAAATGGGGGAAAGGGAATATATTATAATGACTGTACAAATAAATATTATAATACATCATATACATAATCTTAGCTATCTCTACCATGACATAAGTATTTACAATGGATCAAATCTCTTCTCCCCTCCAAATAAAAGTCCAGGAGGGAAGATGGAAAGATTCTTTCCTGTCTCAGAGCAGCAGTTTCTCTAAGGCAGCAGTCATCTATCCTCTTCTCATGCAGCAGCTGATAGCTGGATATCTGCCAGCACACATGAGGGGGGAATCCAAGCCCCCTCGGCCACTCGTCTTTCAAGCAAGGGTCTTCTTCCGTAGGCTGTGTTCACCAGGACAAGGGTCACTTCACTACGTCATATCACGAAGCTTAGGGGTCTTCGTGACAGTCCTTATCTTTAGGGGATTCAAGGCCCTTTGCAGAGCTCCTGTGCTCTGCCTCAAGCAGCAGGGGGGCCAAGGTCACTCTTCTCTGCATTCTTTCTCTGAGCTTTTTAGCTCCTTTCTGTAGTGCTGTAGCACTCCCAGGCTCTTTCAAGTAAGAGTCCATCATCCTCTTTTCTCAGAGGTCTCAGAGGAATTTGGGGAGTTTATTTCCAGTTCTTACCCCAACTTCCTCTCTCTCTGCTCTCTCAGACAACTCGGTGTCTTCCTTGCTCAGCTGCATGATGTTTCTGCTGCTTCTCGGGTTCAGTTTTTATCTGTTGGCTTTTAGCCATAGCCTCTGTTCACTGCCGTCTCTGCCGCTGCTTTTCAGTATCTCTTGCTGCGGCTCACAGTGGAGAAACATCCCCCAGCTCATAGCTACAGACACATAGTCCAGCTTAACACTGTTCCAAGTCTCTGTAGTCCCCCTGCCAGGGGCTGGGGGGCCCCGGGGGCCCCAGAGGCCCCAAGGGGCTCCGAGCCCTTTTCCTCGTGGCCTCAGAACATGGCTACTTCTCTACAACCAAACTACAACAACTTTCTCTTCTGTTTGCTTGTGGTATGTTTACATTTTGCAGAAGTGCTCATTGGATAAAACTTCAAAACTTCCAGGGTCACCATCCCCTGGGGTTTACCATTTTATAACTGCAGGGGAAAACTGTTTCCCCCCACCACAATTAAGAAAATAATTTTTTCTTCTTTTTCCTTTCCCTAGAATTAATTTACAAATCAGATACCACACCAGTCATTCTCTTATCCAAATTATTTGTACAATTCTTATTTAAAATTGATGCTTTGGGTTAGGGTCATAATGAGAACTATTCCTTACCTAAGGTTTCAATGAGATGGCAAGACAATTCATTCTGAACTTGAACTCAGTAGAGTTCATTTCAATTTATTACTCATTTTAAGTGAACTAATCTAAATTAAAATCTCCTTGAATCAATATCTCATTTTTATCATAGAGTATTCTGACTATATCACACAAATCATTCAACTGCTCCTGTATCCAGCAAAGCTGAAATGGCTTTGTGGTGAAGATGGGCTTTTTTCCACCAAATGGACTTATACACAAATGCCACATCCCCAAGCTGTATATTTCTTACAGCATCAGCTCTTTTTATGCTCATTAGCCAGCATACTCTTACCATTTATCTTTGCATCATTACAGGATTATTCAAGTAAAATAGCGTTAAAATACTAACAAGGTGCAAGAATTTATACTTGGCATCAAAAATAATTAAACTTTTACCCTTTCAACTTCCCATTTTAGTTAGCAAAATGAATAGCCAGTTTGTGTCGTTTGTAACCAGCATCATTGCATACATTTTGTGACTGATCCTAATGCTTTTGTTGTGGAGATGAAGTGAAAGAAAATTCTGAACAGATTTTGTTCTAATATTGCATGTTTGTTTGAAGGTAATGACAGTTCAAAAGTGAAGTGTGTTTGTTCTTGTGACAAAGACCATAAAAACTTTTAGGAGACTTACTCAGTTTTGTCTTGTTCTTTTCATTATTCTTTTATGTTCTGCTTGTATTACATAGTCTACAGTCAATTCATAAAATACAATAAAAAAATCCCATTTTACACATGCACAAATTGGCATGGCTGCATAAAATAGGTGCTGCAGATACTTTATGTCTAGAATCCCAAATATCCTTACATATTTCTTTCATTTCCTTTTTATTTTTTAGCCTTACCAGCTTTGCTTATGGTTTTTCAAGTGCAAGAAATATGAAAAAATATTTTAAAATGCCCTCATTAAGCAAAATGCTTCAGAATGCACCTATCTTTTGTCATAAGAATAGGTGCCTTGAAGCCCTTTGGACTTATATGCTAAATTAGCTTATTGATTTGTGTCTCAGTGCTATGGAGAACAGAATGCTCTACCCACCAGCAGCACTCTTCAGCACACGCATAATCTAAACCAAGGGTAGTTCTACCCTAAACCCTAAAACCAAACACATTTGGAGAGCCCAGAGGAACCAGTGACTGATGCTCCAGCTACACTACTGAAACTTTGTTCCCATGTCCAGGCATTGCCTTAGTGAGAACTTGATGCCCTGGGGAAAAGACAGCCACATCCTTGCTCCCATCTCCTACACTCCAGGAGGTGTTTTCTGACTGATTAGAGAGCAAGAGACTCAGCTCACACCAGAAGGCAAAGCTGGTCCCAGAACTGTCAGTCATGCTGCTGTCAGACAATTTGTAGGTGTTAGAACCAAAAGGAGACTGTGACACATGGCATCAGAGACAGGAGATTACAGAGGGATTCACATGGATTCGCTACCAAATGCATGAGATAAGGGGCTCACCATATATAAGAACATCCAAGGTCTCATTTTCTAAAATCTCCGTGAAGAGCCCTGGGTCAGTGATCCTTGCAGAGTTACTGCTATGTGGTTGTGTTTGTGCCTTTAGATCTCAGAAGACAATGCACTGTAAATAGATGCATGATTGTATGGTCATATTTTAAAAAAAAATCACTTCAAAATAAATCAAAATAAATCATCTAAAGATTTAATAATGTACCATTCATGTTCATGAAAGTGTCTTCACTCAGAAAAGCTATTGCACTATTTATCCCTTAAAGTACCATGTACAAAGATCGATTGCCTCAGTTTTGAGTTCTTCTTTTTAAGCAGAGAAATGGACTGTATAAAGGTAAACCATGCCATGGTGTTGGAGCGTATACAAGTCTTTAAGTTCTGTGGCTCAGTGGTTCTCTTTCTTTCTCAAGAGCACATGGGTATGCTAGAAAAGAGAGACTACTCACAGCTTCATGGAGCTTGTTTTGAAAGAAAACATCAATCTCTTGAGCTGACAGGTTTTATAGGAACAAATCTGGACCTTCTAACACCTTCCAGCTCTGTAACTGTTCTTCCATACTGTCAGCCTCGTCTACCTCCTCTAGCAGAGAAAGTCTACAGGAGCCCAAAATAGAAACATTCCCACCAGGTTTCTAAACTGCAGTTCCTCTGTGTAATTGCCGTTGCCCTAACAACTCTTAAAAATTTGACAAGTGACAACACTTAGACACCAATCAGGCTATATTTAAAATTTGAGAGGACAAGAATCATGAAATATATGATAAACACACTGTACTGGTCCATGGCTACAAATCAGAAGCAAGACTGTAGGTCTGTTCCATCTCCAACTGCTGTTATGCTATAACTACGGGATTAAAATAAAACAAAATTAGCACATTTCTGACACAGACCATTTTTGACAGACACTAGAATGAACCACACCGTGGAATCCACTCTGCTTGTCTCTGCCTTGGCATTAAACTCAAGAGATCAAATTACTTCAGACATAATACCATCAATATAGGAATAATGAACAAGGTTGAATGAAGAGACTCCACAGTTCTGATAATTATGCTTGTTTTCTCAGCTTGTGCTTGAAATTCCTAATGCCGAAATCCCTACTTCCTAAATGTTTCAGTAAAAACACAGAAAAGATAAAAATAAGATCCCAAAAGTTCTGATGAGATAAGGAAAGGTGAAGAGATACCACTACACTGTTCATTAAAAATGGTATTTGCCTTGTTGGAAGTAAGTGGAGGGGGCTGGATGAATATCCTTTAGTAGATAAATCTATTTGAAATGGGCTTGGCTGAAGAATAGGAAATATAGCATATCATGCAAATTGTCACCAAGAACAGAATTCATGGGCATATAGGTATCTATTTTATACTATAAGATAAAAATGCTGGTTTAGGCGGACATCAGATTCAGTCTCCTACAGAGGATTTAGTCTTCTGAGGAAGAAGTCTGACCTAGATTTCTTTCCACATAAATAAAGTTGCATAAAATAGAATTATACCTGTTGAGAAACACAGCAGAAGTGTAATCTTTCCTAACATATAAACCCTTGTGTGCAGCATTACGACTAAATCCTCTGAATGGCAGATGATGGAATGAACTGCAGTTTCTTTCTGTGACATGACACCTTTTTTCATAAGTCCTTCTCAAAACCTCTTGGATGATCTGATAGGAAAAAGTAATGTATACCAAAGCAATGCATTAAGGAAAGATCCTCACCTGCATGAGGAATCAGCAAACAGGCTAGGAAGGATCTTGATTAAGTTCAGAGGGCAGCTTTCAAAAGAATGACACTGTAGGTTACTGGAAAGATAAGTTTAAAAGTCTTTCTGGTCCTGTTTGTTTGAATGAAGTCCCTCTTCGAGAACAGAAAAGTTTGAAGATCTGTCCATCTCTGTGGAAACCACCTTCACTCTCCTTCCAAAATGCAGTATCAAAAACTGTCACACAGTGGGAAGAAAAGTGCTTTACAAACTAAGAAACTGTTTCTCCCTCATCTGGCCTGAGGTAAAAAGAAATGTCAATATACATGTAACTGCTAGCTGAACCTTGAAAGGCTGGGAGCTCTGGTTTGGCAGCAGAATTACTCTAGTTCAAAGAGGCAAATATGTTGTGGTCTTATTGCTTTAGGCAGACCTATTTATCAATGTTAGTGATAGGATCACACAGAGAAACTGGGCAGGCAATCAAGAATCAGAAAGGCATTAACCATATCATCTTGTGTGAAGTAGTGGCTTCCGAGGAGCAGTAGATAGGGATCAGTTGTCCTCCCCTAAATCTTCTGAGACCCTCCTTGTTCCCAAATGACCACTAAATATATGTCTTTGCCAGCTCTGGCCATGAAGAGTATTAATTACTCTTTTTGAATCATCAGAGGGAACAGTAGATGTTACTGTTGGAGCTCTATTTTTATTTTACTGATGTTCGAGTAAAATTCTGAAATAAAACACTTGACATTTCTGCCCAGTCTGGGAACAAAACCAGAGAGAAATGAAAAATCTGAGATCTGAGCCAACCTTGGGTATGAGACTTCATCTATATCGAGGATGGAGCAAGGTCATCATATGCATGCGAGGGTGGGGAATGAAGCTAAACCTTGAACTTATATTTGGGATGCCGAAGTTAAAAAATGTTTCCATAAGAGCTTTCAGTTCTCTTCTTAAAAAGAAAAAGGATTTAGGGTATAAACATCCAGAAATTTCAGGCAAGTCCGAAACTGCAACTACCCTTTGAAAATTTGAAATTTACACCTCCTGCATCAGAGTGGCACCAGAAAGTCAAGCCACGTGCCAGTTTCTCCATTCCTGCCAGGGGCTCAAGCTTGTGCCACCTCTTTTCCTTTGCCAAGGGTAGCCCACCCTGGCCAGCAGGTTTGTCCTATGCAGGACAAAGCCATACTGACAGTTCAGATGTGTGGTTTGTGGTTGTTCTTCCTTCCAGTCAAAATATGTAAACTCAGCTTCAGTGGATTTCAGTCCTAGATCAAGAACCAACAAACAGCCTGAAATTTTGTTTTATACCAAAAGTTAAAGCAGAGAGTTTAAGATTTTCTGTCGCTGCTCTTGCTATTTCACCATTGTTGATGCCTATTACAATGCTATTTTAGTACGGTTGTAGGCAAGGCATGTATTTTAACTGTTGGCAGTCTACAGTTTTATACTCTCTTCCTTCACCAATCATTCAGTACACATCAAAAATCAGCATCTCAAGTAATTGCAGTTAGACTTGATTTCTTACACTAAGTGTCATGAGTAAAGGACAACATTTCCATTTATTTGATAATCATTCACTGCTTTGTTATTCACAATTTACCCTACAGATTATGTGGACCTGTAGCAATTTATGCCAACATGCACTTCTGTGTTTATGTAAGTGAAATTGCTTTGGGAGTGAGATGAAGATTTGCAATGGCCGAAATGCTTAAGGAATTGAAAATTATAGAGGAGGTATAAAAATACACTGTTTGTCCTTGAGATGGAGACAAGATGTCCAAGTGACTGACTCAATGTGTGTCTTTTCTATCTTTCACCTTCCTAAAGTAAGATTTAAGTGGGATTGACATCAATATAAATCTGACTGTTTCTCAAGTCTTATGGGATTTAGAGGATGTGTATAGAGTGTGAACAGTGATACTCGGGTGATTCTGTCTGTGACTCTGCATAGAAGATGCCCTATTTTCAGCCAAGAGGCTGTAGATGTGGAATTATTCTCCTGAGACAAAGATGGGAATGGAGCAAATGTCTAGACCAAGGGACCTGAGCAAGGGCTTCTTCCTGTCGTGCTTTATATGAACACCTGATAACAAGGTATTATCTGAGAAGGATAGTCCAAGGCATTGGAGTGCCTTCTCCCTGGATCTTTAGGGGGCTCATGCATGAACTGAGCCCTTCATCACATTACACTGCTAGCTGCAAGTGTAGAAATGTCTTGAAGAAGGCTTTGGGGTCCAGAAGAGAACTATCGATGACATATCAGAGCCCTCATGGTGTGTGGTTGCAGAGTCAGCAGTTAGGTGGGAATTTTGTGTCTGGTTGTTTTGTAGCTGAAATGTCTGTTGCAGTTTCCTCATAACAAATCTTCTTCCACACCAACAGTTTCTCCTTTTTTATGGGAAGGACTCAGGAAATGGTTGTACCCATAATTCTCCACCTTTTATTATTTCCCAGGTTGCCACCCAAACTAATGATGGAAAAGGCAGCTATAATTTATGATATCCCGAAGGCCCATCTGTGGGAAGCTAATTGTTTTTCCTCAACCACTTTCATATTTATTTTCTTTTTCATCTGCATTTGAACCAGAGGCCATGACAATGATGGCAACCACCCACACTGACAGCACATGCTCGTATTTTTCTTGGCAACAATTATTTACCCAGCTTGTCAGGTTGCTGATGACATTGAAAGAGCATCTGTTTCACACTGTCTGCATCACTTAATGCAGAAAGACATAGTTCTCCGGCCCATTTTATTGATTCTTGTGATGTTTCCCACTATTAAAGTTTTCTGTTCTTGGCATCTTTTATTTTTCTTGGCTTTGGCTTGCTAACTGTATCCTTGCTCACTTTGTTAGCTTACTTGCTGCTGCTAAGTAACAATTTCATACCAATCTCCAAATCCTTCTATTGTTCCTTGTGCTGCCTTGGAGCTCTGCAATCTATACATACTCCCCAGAGCAACAGTTTACTTGATCTGCAATAAGTCTTTGATAAAACACAGAAACATTTGGAAAACAGTGTAAGGCTACTGTGCAATAGGTAAAAGAGTAACAAGGTAGATAGCAAGCCAGCTGTCACCTGGTGTTGCTCTGCTCAAGGTGTGATTGTCAGGAACATCACAGTAATGACCACCTCGTGTTCCAGAGATCCCCAAAGTCCTCTTCTCCCAGAGGCTGTTCAGTTCAGATGATAGTGCTGCATGACTTGGCACCCACCTTACTTCTAAACCCTTTGGGATCCACATTTTAATCCCCTTTCTATCTCACCCAAAGGACAGTTTCAGAGGGGTGTATGCAATTGGGCTCCATGGTGGGCCACATCAGTAGTGGCCCCTTGGTTCTGTTTTTTTTCCCAATGAGTTTACCTTCTTGGAGGAGAGACACTGTTTCAAATCCTTCCCCAGACAAAAGGGGAAGAAAAATCTTTTCCTTTCTAAACTCAGCACTGCCATTGCAGAAGGGCATTGTTCCTTCCCCTGGTGAAACTGTTTCCTGCTGGACTAAGTACATTCATACAGAAAATATGAGTGAATGAATCCAGTTATCAAGGTACTCACTGTGAAGATGGTGAGGAAGTATTCTGGGATTTGGTGTGTAATATAAGAAAAACAGCAAACAGACTTCAATGCATTCCCTAGAGCATGTCACTGAAAAAAATGGTCATCTTACTAAATTTGATATATTTCACCTTCTGGACCAGAAGTCTTAAATTTTGGCCACCTCCAACACCTTTTGGAGTACCTGCAATGCTTGCAGTTCCTGGATTTGGAATTCTTAATCATGCTGTATGATGCAACCTCTAAGATAGAAACACATTTCCTGAATTCCTGCTGGATCCATTGCATGACTGGACAGTTCCACCAGGTTAACAACTTTGCTGGTACTAGCACAGAGTTGTTTGCACATATACATATATAAAGACACTAGACGAAATTCTGTCTTTAGGCACAAACTGAGTCACCTCAAACATGTAGATGTCAAGCATGACTGGAATACATTGGTTCTACCTCTACTTTTTAAATTATGATCTTCTTGTTTAACTGCCCTATTGTACACATTTGCCCCCTTACATTTCCTACCTGTCAAGTTGTCTTCTAAACCATAATTTGAAACATTTGTCTTTGGTGTTTTAAATTAATCCATTTCCCTCCCAGTGGGACCATATGCCTTAGATTGTCTTAAGACAAATGCATTTTTATTCTTTGGAGAATTGTTAGCAGATTGACAATTGTTATTTTATTTTTTTTTAGAAATATTAAAGAACAGACAACTGAAGATTATAAATAAATAGAATCCTTGGTGAACTGCATTGTTCTTAGGGAGCTGTGTTGTATAACTACTTGACCTCAGTACTGGTTTATGTCAATCCCTTGTAAGGTTCAGTGTGGCAGTCAATACGTGCCTAGGGCATTTGATATTCAAATTTAATTTACCACACTGCAAGTCACACACATGTGTGATTCTTGGCAAATTAAGGAAACTTTGATTGATTGAAAATAATTGAAATGTCCTTGGACTTGCTAAAAAGAGATTAGCCCTATGAAATATCAGTCAGAAGTGAGCTATGCCACAATATAATTTGGTAGATTTTTGTGATTGAAACTTAAAAATCTCCTGAGAAAATTCCACCATGAGGAGTGAGTCTATTCTAACCCCCTTAGGACACGTCTATGCAGGAAGGAGCAAACGGAACCATACTCCCTCTGGAACACTGTGAAATGGCCAGATATAATCTAACATGGGTCCAAAAGCAGCATTACTGTGGCACTGTGCCCAAGCTAATAAGTCCTGCTGACAAGACTAGGACCAGATACAGAAGCAGGCTGATGCTGTGCCAGCACTTTCCTCTCATGTCACCACTCACAGCTATCTTCTTTCCAGGGTATTTCCCCTTCACTCCCATATTTTGGTAAGCATGGGTGCCTGGGGCTGCACATGGCTCAAAACACTTTAGCAAGGAGGGTGGTCTAATTCCCTGGACTCTTTGGTTCATACTGCATTGAGGCTGCTCTCCAGCCATATCCACAAGATCAAATCTCCTGCATGTTCGTACTGCCACATCACACATCACCACACAACCATGTGTGGATGCTCCCTGTAAAGCCACACTGCTCATGCAGGGTACTCAATCATCTCTTGTATTGGCCTAGTTGCACCATCACACAAGCAGCCTTCCCTCCCAAATGGCATGGAGGTCCTTCCCTGCATGGAAGAATCCCACACCAGGCTGCCTCCACTGAAGGGTAATGTACACAGCCCATCCCCAAGACCAAACTTCCTGCCTGCCCAAAATGCTAACCTCTGTCCTCTGCCAACAGAGAGTGGAAGCCAGGTGGGGCAGACACTACACTGCCTTTTTGGCCCTATATAGCACAAAGATAACACTCAGAATTCATGAATTCATATATTTCCAACAGCATCTGTCTTTGGCAGGACAGAAAATATTTTCCTTTCAGAGCCCCACATCCATGATGCCTCAAGCTTTCCATCTCTGTTGCTGCCAACAGCTTGACCTTTCATTCCCACATGCTACAGTGCCAGGCTAAAGGGAAAACAGCCAGGACCTCGATGGAGTTGCCCCATTCCTGAGCCAACTCATTGTCTGGTGGAGGCTGCTCGTGCCACCCACTTTGTGCTGCCTTCCCCTCTGCTGCACCCCTGGAGCCAGCCTGCCTTCCCATCCTGGCATCCACAGTGGTTCCCTGCACAGGGATCCTTTCTTGAAAAGGACTTGCCAAGGAGGAACATCCTTGCAGTGCAGGTATCCCAGTGAGAGGTCTGGCATTGTCTTCTCCAGCTGCCTGTACAAGAGAGCTCATCTACAAGGAGTTTCTGTAGAACCACAGATAGAGGTATTTTCATGATAGCGTTCCCTGAAATTTGCTGAAATTTTACAGAACTGACCATATGGAGGCAAGCTAACCCCCCTTGATTTCCCCCTTCCAGAGCTCAACCATATATACTCTCCGTCACCCTCTCTAAAAAATGCAGTCCTGTCTCTCCAGAACTTTGAGTACTTTTGTGGCCATGCAAGAGCTGCTCCTTGGGGACAGAAGATGGGATTTGTTGCTTGCCCATGACCTGTGTGATTGACCTCACACGCCAACATATTTAGACTCTTGACAGGAATAAAGTGTAAGGTCTGATTCCAGGCTGCCCACCCCTTTTTCCTTAAGGCTCTTAAAGGTGAGATTATTCCCCTGGAGGGGACATTCTATCATGGAGACATAAAGTCTAAGATGGAAAATCAAGGTTTGGGATGAGGGGCTTCTGTGGTACGTGTTCTCACACAAGATGTCCAAAGCATGATGTCTAGAGCTGCCCTAAGTGCCTGATGTTTGAACAGGATAGTTGATTCCCAGGATTGCCCTGACAGACCAACGTAAACTGTGATTCTCACAATTTCTACTAAGAAAAGGGTCAGTCCTGGCTAACGTTAGCTTCAATAAATTCAGGCTGAGAGATTTAAACTGCAATGAACTATTATAAGAAATCTCTTCTGTTGGTAACAAATCAATATAACTCTTTGGACTTCTGTGGCCACAGATAATTTTATTTTCTTATTATGGCTGTCAAAAAATTAGTTAACAGATATCCAAAGAGTTGTTTGAGAACAATATGGAATTTGAGGGTTTCAGCAAGACCATTCTCCATGCATTATGTGGTGAAACAACCAACTAGAGGGATGGGGGTGGTGAGGGAACTAGAAGGGACCAAAAAATGCATTTTGAAGAGGTTGACTTGATTATTTTGTTAGATGACACCAACTTTTGCCTTAGAATATGAAGTATCAGAGCTTTTGGAGACCAGAAAATGACCTGTCACCATGAACCCATGTCATAGTTTGAAATTGGCCCCCCCTGAGAGTTTGGGGCCTCAGAGGTGATCGGGTGCCAGGGCAGTGTTCCCTGGAGAGCCAATCACCACTCATGTTGTTCGCTTCTGCTCAAGATCATATATCACAGCACCAGATGCTGTTGGCAGTTCTTTGTTGGTGTCTGCTGCGTGTAGGTGGAGAAGGCCAAGGGTTGGCTGAGCTCCTTCTTCCCCCTCCCGGTGGGGCGGAGGGGAGCCCTGCGGCCCCCCAACTCTGCCTAGGCCAGAGTTAGAGACAGCATTGGAATGAGTGCATGTTTGTGAGGGATGCGACTCACAGCACCTGAGGTAAGAGGAGAGAGGCAGGCTTTGCAGCCAAGCCCTCTTCCCCCTCCTTTCTGTAGTTAAGCTGTGGAGGGGGGCTTTTTCTTTCCCTCCACTGTAAAGTGGAGGAGAGGCTCAGCATTTGAAGCAGAGCCAAGTGGACGGGCTGATAATAAAACAGCTCGGCACTCGGGAGAAGAATCCCAGGCAAAATTGGAGACAGACCGAAGAGAGAGGCCTGGAGGATGTCTCTGCTGTGATCTAAACGGAGGACAGCCGAAAACCCGGAGGAGGAATGAAATTCCAGGACGCATACATTGATAAACTGACTACACTACAGCAGCCTACAAACCGAGGTATGAGAGGACAGACTCAAAGCTATCTTCTTGGACTTCATGAGGAGAAAAAACTTCCACAAACAGCTGGAGCTTGGTGAGGGGGGAGCGTTCGGGCCCCGAACACTCCCACGAGGGAGACACTGGTTACTTCTCAGCCTTGAAAGGCTTCTCCTGGACTAAAGTTAAAGGGAGGGGCTTAAAGGACTGATGAAAGTGTAATATATATATATATACATATAGTTGCCTTTAGTTTGTATAGTATTTATTTGTGTAAATAAATGTATATACTTCCCCCTTCCCCTATAGAAGCCTCTGACCTGAAAGTTTCTCTCTGGTGTTGGGATAAATTGTGGAAAGGGGTGGGGGGGAAGCCTGGAAATTGGATTTTAGATTTCTAATGTGTCTCAAACTGCCACAGCCCATTACCTGGAGGCAGATTTTAGATGCATTGGATTGACATGAAGGTGAAACATTATGGTAAACTTGACACAAAAAGTCAGCAGACACACTGAACTCTATCACTTATAGTCACAATGTTCCTTTACTGGATGGCAGTGGTGGAATTAGCACTGCCAAAGCCACTGTAACTGTGTTGGGAGTGGTGTTCTGGAAAAGGAACAGTGGTAAGAAAACAAAGATGAAATGTAACGGATCTGAGAGCAGCCACTTGAAAGACTCCCTTCAACTGCTGTAGGAAATTGAATGGAAATGGTACATTATCTTTTCAAGCAGAATGGAGATTGGTAGCTGCTATAGACTTGACTGAACATGGGTCATGATATTGCCTGAAGTTGACTAAGGTCCTGTTATTAATTTCAGTGGCACCAGATTGAGTCCGGGGGTCAGTTCTGTGCAGAGGAAGGTGAATAGAAGGTGCTATGAAAAGAAATAAAAAAGAGAAAGGAATTTTCTAACCACCTTGATTCATGGCCCTGCGCATTAATTTTGCATTGCCTCTCTGCAGGCAAGCCATGGAGCCAGCCAGGCCATTTTGGCTCATCTGTTGCAAGTCAGGATCTCAGTGTCTCATCGTACCTGGAAGCCGAACCTGGCCCTCAGAAGGACATTCCCACATGTAGCTCTCAGCCCCAATAAGGCCCCAAAGTTCACTCAAGTTAGTGAACAGCAAAAAGCTTTTCCACAGGTTACATGAAACACTCAAAGGAAGATCCTGCTTTCACAGTCCACCTGGATAGTTTATGGAGAAAATCTACACATTACATAGGTGCTTCAAAGAAAGAATACAAAGAGCTTCTTTAGAGATTTGGAGTTCATGATCTTCTGCAGAGGCTGACCCCACATTGCTAAGAAAGGTTGAAAATTCTTCTTATGTTGCATGGCATGTGTGCTGGTAACAACTTCTGTGACAGGACTCCTAAACATAGAAGAAGAGCAGCATTTGGTTGGACCAAAGGTCTTTCTAGACCAATATCTTCTTTTTAACAGCAGCCATAAAGAGAGACTTGGGGAAAAGTAAGATCACAGCAAGCATGTAATGTATTTTCCACTATTATTCTATTAGACTGCAGGCATTGCCAGCATAGGACATCCTATTCCAAACATGGATTTCTGTGTCCTGTGTTCCTCTTCCATGAACATGTGCATTCTGCTCAGAATCTAGAATAATTAATGTTACACAACTATAAAATCAGCACACCAGTTCTGCAAAGTGAAGATGTGTCAGAAACTGTCTCAGCCAGGAAGCAAAGTTAAGTGAGGATAACTGTGAGCCTTCTTATTGCATAGACAAGAGAATTCATGTTCTTTTAGAGTTTTTTTGGAAACTCTTTATCTTTACTCAGCCTTTAAGACAGACAGCGGAAACCAAGTGCTGCTCTTCCTCTATCTGAATAACTGTGCTAGAAGAGCAAAATATTAGCATTGCTAACCTGTGAAAACTGCAGTTCTTATGAAAACAGATTCCTTTCCATGCCTTCCCATCAGAATATGAAAGGGGCCAGTTGGCTAAAATCAGCAGATAAGGAAGTAGATAAGTCTACATTAAGACTGAGAAGCTTATTTCAGGAGTTTGAACTTCACTGGTAGCTTGCCAGGAGTCTACAAATCAAAAAATCTTGGAGACTAATGAAACTAAGAGAAAAACATCAGCTTCCAGGTTATTGGATACGACCACATAAAAAAAGTGCTGTATTAATCACAGGTACACACAGCTATTCCAGAATTCATTACTTGACTGCACTAGCTTCATTAATCCAGCCCCATGATTTAAAATACGAAAGTGCAAGAAATCAGAACAAGTGACTCTTAGTCTCAGCAATATGAGAGTCTGAAGAAGTGTCCAGCCCGAAATTTTGTCAGTCCCTGGAATAAATGCTATAGATCTTGCAAAGAATTCAAATAATAATAATTGTCAGGATAACATATTCACTTGCACATCTGTATAAATAAGATAGCAGAGTTGTGCTGTGGTCACTTTGAAAGCTAAATAACTTGCCAGAGGTACTTCACAAAGCTCTGAAATATGTATCAGGAAGGCACAACATATAAAAAAAAGCAATACAGGTTTCCCATTAAATCTTTTCTATCCATAAAGGGCTAGCTGCTAAACTGCATGAAATACTCACTGAAAATCCCTTCATCGGTCTTTTCTTTGTCACAGTCAGAAGAACATTGAACGGTTGAAGAACATTGAACTGTTGAATTTGGCAAATAACATTAGAAACCTGCAAGTGAATTCAAAATATCTATCACTGACAGTAAGACAATTCAACTGATTGTAAATTGAAACTGCATGAGCAGGCTGGAGAGAACACTTGTCTGCTGCTACAATAATTATTGCACACAGGCCTTTCAGCAAGGTGTCAACTCTACAGGCGTGGCAACATTATAAACCTCTCAGTGGTACAGCTCACCTCGAGCTTGCCACTGTTGCCACTGGTCTATGGAAATAGCAGATGTACATTATAAACATCATAAACGATCTTCGCCTTTGTGATGAATAACAGGCCATTTTGGAATTCTAGTTACACAGGGCTGAGAGAGACCTTGAGGCGATCACTTTGTCTCTCCTCTTGCTCTGAGACAGAACAAATCATGTCAGATCATGCCTGACAGATATTTGTCTTAGCTGCTTTAGAAGACCTCCAGCAAATGAGATTTTACAATTCTTCCAGTGAGTGAGGCTGCTCCAGCATTTAACTATTCCTATAACAGAACAGCTTTTTTCTTAATATTCCAGCCACAAACTGGACTGTTTACTGATTTGAGATAGTCCATATGACTGTAAATTTACTCCTCTGGGTCCTCCTGGGTTTATGCTGTCTTGAAGAATCATATTATGTAAGTTTCAAGTTAAGGTGTTTTTCCTAATTGTCAGTTTATGGAACTTGCCCTTAATTTCTGAAGGTCAGGCTGGTATCTTATACTCACAGAAACTGTGACCACACTAACATTCACAGTCTGATGCCATATCCAGAAACAAAATTGGCTAGCTAGAGTTATTGGTAACATTGCAAATCTGAACAAAAGCTCAGCTCGGTTTTAGACTGGAGGAGAAAATCAGTATTTATAACACAGAAGCAGGGAAAATTGGATGTTATTCAGTAATCTTTGGAGCAAACACTTCTACGAAGAAGAAAAATAGCTTAATGATTTAAAGTTTTTTGAATACTTGGTTTATCCAAATAATCTGTCAGTGGCAATTTCTGGAAATATGACAAAAATTAAGTGCATCAAATCAGAAATAGGATAAAATTATCTTCAGCCACTGCATTCTCATCTGTTACAGCTTAGGTGACTTCATTTGCAAACTTCCTGAATACATCCTTCTAAAAGTAATCAAGTATGACCAGAGTGATGCTACATGGTGTCACAGGGGCCAGAACAAAAATAGAGAGCTGTTTTTATGGCTGGAAAATAATTCACTTCAATAAACAGTTTCATGGCTGGGCTTCGCAAACGAAGATTTGGGGAGGGCTCTACCCACGTTTGCTACAAGCGCGCTGGTGGCTAAATAGGCCAATACGAGACAGGCATGTCCGATTGCAAAAGGCACAGCAGTTTACACAACTGTTTAACAAATACTAACAAATCTGCTTCACAAGCCCTGCTACTGGAGGCGAGCAGCTGATTATCAGGCAATAAACAACTTCACAGTAAGAACCACCCCATTACTAGATGTTAGGGAAATGAGGAGAAAACATTCGGTTGCTGGCTTGCTTTGGGACAAACAAAAATTTAAAGAAAAGAACATCTTTTAACATCCATATGATGACAGAAAGTAAGTTTAATTATCACTCCTCCTCCCCAGAAACATTAGCATCTCTCCTACAAGGATAGGTTGAGGCAGTTGGGCCTGCTCAGCCTTGAGAAGAGATGATTGAGAGGGGACCTCATCAATGTCTATAAGTATCCAAAGGGAGGGTGTCAAGAGGACGGAGATATTAAAGAATTGTCTGGACACAGTCCTGTGCAATGGGGTCTAGGATGACCCCGCTTGAACAGGGAGGCTGGACCAGATGACCCACCTTGGTCCTTTCCAGCCTTGCCCATTCTGTGACTCTGTTACTCTGTGACTCTGTGATGTGACTGAAGGAACACTATGTACACTGCTTTTATTCTCAGAGGGAGAGAGTATACACCTTTAATTGTAAAGGTGTGCCTGCAGCCTACTGCATATTGTGAATGTGAACATAGACTTAAGAAAGCAGGAATCTGGAACAGAACTTTTAACATGTGAGACATGGTATGGAGCACATAACTCAATGAACTGCATTGACAGAGCTCCAGGTAGTTGCTATAAACCAGCTATTTTCCCAGTACAACTAAACACCGTGCTTATTTGCAGTACAAATGTGCAAGCAGTATTAAACCAAACTATGGGTTGTTTTTTTCCCCCTGGAAGATTGGGAACAAGAAAAGCACCTACTAGCTTTGTAGTTTTCTATGCGATACTTCCTTCAAATTATAATTTATTGATTTATTTTCTCTCAATAAAAAAAAAGATGCAAAAATGTCATATATTAAGGTTTCATGGCTTCTTACTTATTTTATTTCTTGATCAAGCAAGCAACAGTTAGCTAATTCTTGATTAAATAGGATACCTACAACCGTACTCAAGTCCCATGCTATGATTGCTAATTACAATGGCTCCCATGATTTTTGGTCCTGTTAGTTTTTCTAGTGATGAATGAACACTGTCTATGCATGAATGAGCAAGTGCCTCAGAGCAGTTCTCCTTGGCTTCCATACAGTGCTAACCGCTCTTCATGGAAAGCATGAGGAGATTTTCTATTAAGAAATTGCTGATACATTTTTCTCACTCCCAATTTTACTTTAAAAGGCTGAAGTGACTGAGAAATATTCTTTCTTATCCCCAACCTCCTCCCTCCAACCCCCTCCAAAACTCTCTATGCTGTACAGCCCAATTTATGCAAATAACTAACCCAGAAATTATCCAGGCAGAGCAAGAAGGAACTTCAGAATATGCTACCATGTTATGGTGGACTTGGCAGAAGCTGGCAAAAGTGATTACAAACTGGGCTTTTTGATTTCATTTCTCTCTTATTGTCTTCTTTTTCACACAAAGAACACTGAATCAGATAGATTCAGTGCTAATGAGAATGTCTACAGCTATATTTAAAGGGATAATTATTTTTGACAAGAGATGAGAGAGCCTCTTTTTTTTTTTGGAGCTTAATCTAACCACACTCTGGTAGGACCTGAATTTCTTTGTATTGATTTACACAACATGGTTGAATTCTTTTGACCTGAAGCTCTGCAGTGCAAGCCTGATGGAATTTTACTATTTCGCTTTAATTTATGCAGTTACAAGTGAGTTGCCCTCAGCTCATAAATAAAAAAATTAAGGACTGAACAGCACTAAGGGGAAATGGGATTGGTGGATATCCATGCCTTGCAGACATCTCACTTAAATTCTATAGTTATTCTGTTATCATGAAGTTATTTGTCTTTTTTATACTATCTGCTAAGTGATGGAAAGATGGAATTCCACCTGTGACATCATTCCTCTGGACTTCAAAAGGGGAAATCAAGGAAAAATATTGGAAATATTTGTAAAAAGAAAAGAGATGATTCAAAGTAAAAGCATACTCTATTTCTCCTAGTACAATCAACTATTTCAACTGCATAAAAAAAGGCAAATAGGTGATAGACCAGCAACATCTGATTAGCTCTAGGCAGGCCCTGTTCCAGTTCTCGCTGAATTCAAGGGCAGTATTTCTGCTGGTTGACTTTGAATCAAGTTTGAATACCCATCCCTTCATCAAGTCACCTCAACATACACCTGACTTATAGCAGGAATCTGCAGCTG
Source organism: Lepidothrix coronata (assembly GCF_001604755.1). Taxonomy (NCBI): domain Eukaryota; kingdom Metazoa; phylum Chordata; class Aves; order Passeriformes; family Pipridae; genus Lepidothrix; species Lepidothrix coronata. The sequence continues at coordinate 186,265 of NW_016690306.1, forward strand.
TACTCAGTGTTTGTAAACAGTAAAGAATTATCAGTGCAGTGAACAACGAGCTGACATTTTAGAATAGAATAGAATAGAATAGAATAGAATAGAATAGAATAGAATAGAATAGAATAGAATAGAATAGAATATTTCTATTGGAAAGTACCTAGAAGGATCATCTAGTCCAACGGCCTGACTAATCCAGGGCTCACCAAGTTAAAGCCTGTTATTAAGGGTCATGTTCAAATGTCTCTAAAGCAGTGACAGGTTTGGGGCATCAACCACCCCTCCAGGAAAGGAAGCCTGTTCCACTGTTTGACCACCCTCTTGGTAAAGAAATGGATCTTGAGGGTAGTATTATATGAGCTACTTTAGAATGTCCCATATTCTAGGCAGATTATTTGACTTTTCCGCATTAAAATTTCCTTTTCCTGTTCCCCTAAAAAGTCTGTTGAGTACAGACAAAACATTAACCAGTCCTGAAGCTTCTTGTGACTAAGCTAATTTGGGATAATCTAGCAAAGAAATTCAACTCTCTAGCCCAGCTCTTGCATGTGTGAAGCATTCCCCATCACTTCTTTAAAATCCAGCATTGACATAAGCACTCTGACTGAAGGAAGTCAGAGTAATCAGGTCATCAGGCCAATCATCAGGTATCTTGAATCCAACTTTGAAGCATTTTCCATTCTCTGCTCTACATCCAATAATTACATATACTGACAAATATCATGGCCTTTACATAACCAAATTTAAACGTTACTTAGCCTGAGCCTTTCTTTCCTTGCTCCCAATACTCAGCTCATTGTTTTTTCAATTTCAAAAATGAAATTTTGTGAGGTTAATGAAATATGCAAGAGAGACTGACTCAGTTGCAGGAGCACTCACAACCTTTTCTTCATGCTGTCAGTAAGGGCAATTTGATTCTAGTCTTGCAAAGTACATGTGTTCTCTTGTCCTTGATCCCCACAGGTCCTCTCTGTTCTGGCCATCAATTGTGCACCTTCTGTCTTCACATGTGCACCAAGCTGGAGAGATTTTTGGTGACATGAGAAATCTAGCTGCTTCCCCCCTCCCCCCTCCACCAGCTATCTCTTTGGGGTATTAACCTTCAAGCCAGATTATCAAACCAGGAGTTTTCTCCCGGCTAGATACAATCCCTTAGGTATGCGCATGGAGTAGTGGTGCCAGAAATGACCAGTAGAAAGTTATGTGTCTCCCACCTGGAACTACCTGTGGCTGGAGCCCTCATTTGAGATGTAGGAGAACAGGGAAAAAGTCTTTATTGTAGTTCCCATACCACTGACTAATGTGAGGCAAGGTTTCAACATGAATCTTCTTTCTCACCCAGTGAACATTTAATTAATTTACAGAGTCACACATTTGCAAGAATAAAGGTGGTAAGCGAGGGCACTTCCCTGAGACATGAGATCAATCAACCAGAACGGAGATTTTAACCTGAATTTCCTGTGTGATTTAAAACCTAGGATGCTGATTGATCTCAGCAGCATTCTCCAGCCCTTAACAAACCCCTCATAGACATGTCTCAGAATTGATTCTTCGGTGCCTAAATAGCCTGGGAATTAGTCATTACAAAACTGCAATTATGTTTTGACAAGGCCATTTAAAACTAACCTCCTCTGAGAGCAGAGAGCTGGTAAAATGAGAACAAAACAATGACACCCCAGTGCTTCAAGCAGGTTTAGTTTCAGCTCTGAAAGCTAAATGAATTTGCAGCATGAAGGGTTTTGCTCAGACTGCTGCCCCTAAATTTCTCAGGTGTTTAAACAATCTCTGTTTCCCACATCTTTCTCTCTAAATCGTCTCCTGTATTTCATCCCCTTGTATCTATTTCCTTAGACAGTTAGGTGAGAATTTGTTGTCTTAAAATGTACTTCAAAATTGAATACCATATCCTAATATTAATAAAGGAAAACTCTAAAAATTGTCACAGGACATTTTGTTGAGTACGAATGTCAATTTTGCGTTTTACATAAACAACTGTATTTCCCTTCTCTCTCATTGCCCTTCTGACTCCTCTGATTCCATATTGGAATCAGATGCCACTTATACCACTTCCCATGGGTATTTGAACAATGATTCAAAACCTCTTTAGCACCCATGTCAGGAAATTTTCAAGCAAAATCCATGTAAGCCTGCATAAATCACATTTTGTTCCACTTCACCATGGTTTCTCAAGTTTTTTCAGTCTCTAGGAGCTATGACCTGTATTAATAGGTAATAAAATGTGCTACTTTAGTTTGCATGATTTTCTTTTGTTCACACTTAACTGTTTCAAAGTTTTGTCTGATAAAGACAGACATTTTCTTTTGCCTTTGTTAGTCCTCTTGGAATCAGAATAAACAGAGCTTCACTCCTAACACATTCTGCTCTTTTACTGAGATTTCCTTTTTTCTTCACACAAAACATATCCCTTATTTTATAGCCCAAAACTGGGCAGATGAAACTGTAACTTGTCTGGATTAATCCTTTCGTGCAGTCCCAGTGGGGTGCTATCCACTCATTCAGAATTATAAATGGGGAGCTGTTCTGTAATCAGTTATTAATAGAGCTCATTAGCCTTCCGAGGTGGCTGCAGAGCACTGGCACAATAGAGGGAAGCCTGGGATGCTGCTTGAAGGAAAGATGTGTGGAACCGCCTGACAGCAATTTCTACAGAAAGGAGCCAGGAGCTCTGCTGAGGGCAGCATGCGTGGGCTGAGTGGTGGTGGTGGGACATCACAAGTAATGGTCCCAGCAGCTGCTGGAACATTGTCCCTGTAACACCAGGGTCTTGGCTCAGATGGAACTCCCAGTGGACTCAGCCCTTCAGGGATGTCTGGGGCCTCTCACTGGGGCTGGGGTGGGAGGGGGGCTCACTGCCTGCAGAATGTGTGAGCTGGTGGAGAGCTTTTCTTGTCAACAAGCAGATCTTGGGGAGTAGATCTGCAGACTGTGGAGTGGCAGACATGATAAAAAGAAGTTGTCCAGATCTTCATGAAGACCCTGAAAAGCCTGGACATTCGGCTGTAGTGAAGGAGACATAGGCAGAGTCTGAGCTTGCCTAGTTGGGAAGTGGAGACTCCTACAATAACCAAGGCTGGAAGCTTCTGACTTGAGAATTATGAATTGGGATCCCAACAGACTGAAGAAATGGGCCAACAGAGCACTGGGGGCCACTCATGGTAGGTGATCACTCCTCTCTGCTCAGCATTGGTGAGAAACATCTGGATGTCCAGCACTTGGCTCCCCAGCACAGAAGAGACATGAAATACTGGAGTGAGTCCTCCACAGGGCCATAAGGATCATTAAGGGACTGGAGCATATGTCACATGATGTGAGGCTGAGAGGTGGAACTGTTCAGCCTGTAGAGGAGAAGTCGTGGCACTTATTTATGGCTCACCTCAAGGTACTGTAGGGTTGCAAGCACAGTGGAAACTGTGCAGAAGTTTTCTACTTTTAAAACTATTTTCTTTTGCTAAACTCTGCTTATGTAGGAATATAGGTACTAGCTTGGTTTGCTGGAGGTTGTTTGCCTGCAAACGCTGCAGCACTCCTAGGTGAAAAACCTCTGAAATTCAGAGACATGTAAATGCTTCTGAGGATACAGTAGCCTGTCTAAGAATGTGGGAATTGCAGACTGCTACTCAAAGTAGGTAACATGATGAATTTTGACACATAAGGGAGGGCCATCAGGCAGAATAAAAAGCACCAGGTTGAGGGACGGCCCCATTCTATAACAAGGAAAGATTTGTTGTCTTCAGCCATCAGGAGATAATAGGGAACTAAAGCTGTTTAAGACTTTTAGATGATTCCAGTCACAGCCCTTTTCATTTTTGTGATGGAAAACATCTAAAGAATCTTAAGATACATTGGTATATTTGACCATCACAGTCATCCTAATTAGTTTTCAGGACAGTCTTTTCCTGACTAACCTTAAGAAGCAGTACCTTAAGATCTTTATCCCACATCTAATTGATATCTTGAGTCTTTAGAGCATCCTGAGTTATGCTCAGACATATATATAAATATGGACTGAATTTTGGCTCATGCAGAAGAGAGGACTGTTTTTTCAATCCATCACATTTCTACTGTGCATTAGAACTGTGCTTTACTTATTATAGTTCAACCGACTTATAGAAAAAAACCCAGACATATTATTAAAGAAACTTTACAATAAACGCAGACATAAAAAGTTCTTCATCCTGAACGAAGTCTCTTACCATAACCTCTACAGACACCTGGCTCCATAAGGGATACCAGAGCATTTGGAGATTAACAAAAATTTTCTAGCAATGCAGCTTTTCATCAGAAGATGCAGATTTTCATCAGAAGATGCAGAGTGTGAAGGATTAATTTGTTACATTTCAGGTTTTACAGACCTTCATCAAATTAATTCCTGCTGGTCTGTCCTCAATTTAAGTATCTTAGAAACTGTGGCATCACTGATATGGGGATCCTCAATAAAACTAAGAATCTTGACATTTTCGTTAGAGTTAATATATGCTGAAATCAAGCAGCACATCAACTTCACTAGACAGAGACCTACAAGGTCTGGGGAGGCACCTTTCACAGATAGCTTGGGAAATTTATGTTTCTTTTCAGATTCAGCCTTTCAAAAAATAAAATTTCTCATAATGCAGAAACACTGCTTTTTGGCAAGCAATACTGTTTGACTTTGCAGTACACTGAACAGAGTTCCTGTCCAGTATTTCTGGACAGGAAACTGCCTTTAGTTTCCTGGAAACTGTCTTTCATTCTCATTGATGGTGGGATTTTTGCCTGAGTATAAAATCCAGTATTAAGCTAGAAAAATATAACATCACTAAATGCAAATTAATACATCTGTATAAGATTTATATTAACAATATATCTTGCATCCACAGACATTCTGGGGGAAAAGTGTCTATGATATACAGCTTATCAGGTAGATCCCAGCCCTGGGATCCAAAACACAAAGGTTTAATTTCTAGTTGTAGGTACTGCTACTTTGTGCCTCTGTTTTCCTACCAGAAAGACAGGATAATGAGCTCTTCCTCCTTTATAAAACATTTTAAGATCTACTGGAGTTACACTGATTAAGAAACAGATATTTGGGTTTGCTATTATTAAAATAATGAAAATTAATAAGACATTGAGTTAATGTGAATTTTCCGAACCTCCCAATTTGGATTTCTTTCTTATTACATCAGGCCTCTGCAGAATTAGTTAATAATGTCATGAATAAACAATATATTATTATGATTTTTTTAATATGGTCAATCCACAATAAATACAAGCCATGTTAAAAAAAACACATTGATGGAAATCTGTGCTTAATCTGCACAAAAATCAGCCTGTTAAAAAGAACTGAACCACAAACATAATACTCCTGAAAATGCAGAACTGACCACCATGACTTACAAATATGCCAAAAACTTCTCTGGCCTATTCAGGAAGCACATCTTGAAGCATTTCTGCCTACATAATGGCCAGTCTTCGCGAGCGAAGATTTGGGAAAGGTCATTAACCCTTCGAGCCTGCGCAGTGGATTTTTTAGGTGAGACCCAGCGTGCGCTGAACTGAGCCCACCCTTTAATCCTGAGGTTCATCTGCCGGGGCCGAGCAAGCTTGGACAGTGGCAGTGAGGTCCCCAGGACGTAGGTTTGTTTAGAGTGACCTTCTCTTAGATGGATTGCCACACAGGGCTGACGAGCTCCATCTGCCCGGGGGGCCGGGAATCGAACCCGGGTCGCAGCGGTGAGAGTCCTGCACCCTAACCACTAGACCACCACAGACTCCTAGGAATTATATTGCCGATTGCTAACCACAATTTGCTGAGGTATAATTCTGCTCAGAGCTGCCCTAAATTCGGTATAACCAGCACCCCTGCTAGGAGCAAGCCCAGAAGCTGCTCCCTGGTTCTTCCTCCCATTTTTCCTGTGCATATCCACCTTTTGACCCGTAAGTTCATGTCCTCGAGAAGCTGGCAGGAGGGAAAAGAACTTTTTTTAGAGTTGGCTCACATTTATTTGTATTAGGAAAGAGGGTATGGAGCAGTCTGGCCCACCTGAATCCAGTGTCAGTTTTCCAAGTGTAGCCCATCCTTGTACAGTTTACTTTATCACACTTCCAGCCCCCTCTTTATTTTTCAGCTATTGCTGCACACCTCTGCTCAGACCCCTGTGTGACAACTTTTATGTCTCTCCTCAGAGAGACCTTGAAAATTCCAGGCCTGTCAGCCTATCAGAAGCTTAGCCTATTTTTACTAATGTGCATTACCTGATGGTGCCCAATTATACTTTCATAGTCCCTTGTGAGGGTTCTTATCAAAAAGTCTTTTGAAAATTCAAGTATGCTGTTTCCACCAGGTCCCCTGCATTAACACTGAAAAGAGCTCTAACAAGGCAGAGAAGCATATTTTTTTCTCAGAGAAGCAGTACTGCTTTGATCCTGAGAAGCTATACTTATCCAAGCATTGTGCTATTCTATCCCTAATTGAACCCTCAATCGGGTTCCCTGCTATCATAATAAAGTTTAGTGATCTGTAAATCCTCAGATGGCCCAGAGCCTCATTTTGAAGATAAGCATCATGCTAATGAGTTTTAAGTTTTCAGGCTTCCTTGCTGTAAAGACTATAATATATCCTGGTCAATGTTGCTTCTCTTTAATGCTTTGTTTGTTTTTATATCCTTGGATGAGTATCAGTCAGTCCTTGTGATTTACTGCTCCTGGGTTTCACAAGTTGTACCAGAGCTTCAGTCTATCAAAGGCCACAATGTGATTTTAAGTAAAAAGTGCCCTTTTAACAGTATTTTCCCTATGTTCCGCCATAAAGATTGATGCACGAGTGTACTGTAATTCCTCTGCTTATTCCTATTATAGCTGATAGAAAATTAAAAAAAACACCACAGGAGTGGAACTTCATTTAAAAATACTTTTTTCAATGTACCACTGTCCTAGGATATTACAAAACTTACTGTGAGAGCTTGCTTAGCAGGACTGAAGCCAGCAATATGAAATCACCCAGGTAATTTTCAACACTTTAGTCCACGATGGAAAAAAGCCTCAGTTTATCTGAATCCCCTCTGCAAATGCTCCCCCTTCTTGCCTCCTCTGAAAGCTCAAGGCAACTCCAAATTTAGGTGCACCAGCTGAATTTCTTAAAGGAAGATGAGTGTGAGAAGAAAAAGCAAACAACTCTCCAGAGTTCAACTTGGAGTCCCTCAGTCAGCATCTGCTTCAAAGAGCATCTTTGTCTTCTCTTAAGAGCCCACTGCTTTCCACCCACTGTGGACCTGCCCAATGCACCAGCTATATCAGCTCCCTAAAGGACACATTCCTGTATATTTGGGAAAACAGTGCTGTGTCCCAGTATTCTGTATAGAGAGTCTCTCCGTGTTTCCCAAGGCTGATTTTTTTTTTTTTTGCTGGGAGACTTATAATGCTAGTGAACTGTCATTATTTTTAAGCACATCTCAGTTTGAACATAATTTTGTTCACAGGGCAGTTGCACAATTAGAGAAGAAAATATGAGCTGAAATAGTGACGCTGCTTTTGAACATAAAGTGCAAGAAAGACATGCTCTTTTGTCCACAATTAAAAACAAAAATTCTGTTAATTTTCTCTTTGAAAACCTCTGGACATTCATACCTATGAGGGAGGATGAAGGAAAAATAAGGAGAGGGAGAGAACTGACTGGAGATGGTAATCCAGGCTAGTGCTGTTTCCTGTCTTAGGGAATATTTACTGAAATTTGATCAAGGAGTATAAGACTTCGAGAAGTTATAATTTTCACATGGTTGGGAAGGAGGTTGCTTGAATTTTTAATATAATTGCCAAGAAGGCTTGGATGTAGTCAGTCTTCAGCCTAAGGATAAAGACTGCTGAACCCAGATACTGAGTATACCAGCTGGCTGTATTCTGGGCATGAATTAAAGTTGTACAATGGTAGCAACTGTTATTTGTCATGGCAATACCTCCCAACATCTGCAAATGGAGTGCATGGAATACAAGAGGATGGACTCATAGTTCCAGCAGCAGACTGTTGCCCTGAGAAACCAGATCAACAGGTGACCCAGCCACAGTTCTCCAGTCGTTCACTAAGCAAACTGCACACCAGACATTTCAGAGCCTCTAATGGTCTATTCTTCATTTTCTGGTTGGGTAAGCTTGCAGTGCTGGGGCAACGATCTGTGTACATGCCATGTCAGCTGAAATCAGCAATAACTCTGATCAGAGCACATTAATTAGAGGTGCTCATAATGTTTTGGCATGATGATGCTTCATCCAAGTCTAAATATTGCATAGGTGGCTTTAATGATCTTTATTTTGAGGAAAATAGAACCTGTTGGTAAGGGCATGGGCACAGCACAGTAGCAGGAGGGTCAAGTCCCCACTCTGTCAGATTTGAGGCAATAATACACACATGAAAAGCTTTGCTTTTTTAGCAGGCAGTTCAGCAGGGACATCAGCTGGAGGCTATGCTGACACGGGCACAGGATGCGGTGCCATGGGGATGAATATGTACAGCAGAACAGCTAGAGCTGAAGGACAAGGCTCAAATTAAAGGTGGTTCCAGGGTTAATGACAGTCTGGTTTGCTGGACTGAATGTCTATCAGCAGGCTGGAAAGCATCAGGTGTCCTCCAAAGCACATCTTTTAGTTTCACCCAAAAAGAATTCATTCAATGAGGATGATAAAGAATCACTTCAATTTATCTCTGACCAAAATTAAAACATTAATGTGGATGTACCCAGAGATTCCAACATACCAAGCTTGTGGTCTGACCAATAAGTATTTTTACTGCTCCAATTTTGCAGTAAAATTCAGAGTTTTCAATTCAGTGTAGGTCAGAAACGAATTAAAAACGTCAAAAGGCTCTCTGAAGCAGAGCTGTTGGCATGTGAGTAGTTTTACTCAGTACAACATGCTGCTGCACACTATGAAGAAAAGACATTGTTCTGCCTCTCAAGTTGGCAGGGAGAGTCATTGACATGCTTGGTGTTAAAGTCTCTGATTTGATCCTCCATTTCAGACAAGAATTATAGCATGTGTGACAAAACTAACTTCATAGAAGTGTGACAAAAACTAATGAACTTTTATAAAGTATTCACATACTATAGAGCTGAGAGGGAAAAATAAAGTTCAACAAAAATATTGTAATAATATTCTGTATTGAATAATATCACAATGGATAATGAAGGAAAGACAAAGTTTTGTATGCTTGTCTATTTGTCTATTAAGTAAGCATCATTTCTTCTGCATGGAGACAAAGACTAGGGCCTACAGAAAGCCAGTACATCAAAAAAGGCTTTAAAATGGTATCATCTGTATATACTACATAACTTTGTAGGAAATTATGCATAATAAGTAACATGCACATGGAGACTAAAGCTAAGAGGACTTCAGAATTATTGTGAAATACTTAGATTTGCAACCTTCAAGAAGGTAATGGAGATTTTATATGTAAGATATCTGTCTCTCTCTGTGTCTGTCTAAATATCTCTTCACTAATATAACATGCCAGTGACATTGCTCCTGAGGTTTGCTTACCTGTGAATTAATAGAGGATTTAAATATAAGAAAATACTAATCCCTCCAAGTGTAAATAAATTGTTAAATTTATGCACCCATTTGAGGGGATGGATTTGGGGGAGCTGGGGAGATGCCTCTATCTCTGTTTGTTCGTGTACTTCAGTATGAACAGCTCAGCATGACAGTGCTGCTCTAACTCCAGGAAACCTGTTGTCCTGCTGCTACTATGACTGACCGGCAGCAGCGCTGCAGGTCATGTTCACAGGAACAGCCTGTCAATACCCCAAGCTAATTCCTCAGCAGGATGTCAGTGAGGAAATAGGAGTCTCAGACTGGTCTCTGCACTCTGAAAAGAAATTCTGAAAATACAATACAGCTCTATTCAGGCTGATTTTTTTTCTGGGGGCAGGTTTCTATAGAGGCCATCAAACCAGCAACCCAGCTATTCTGTGTGTGGCTGCACTCCAGCACCAGAACACCCATCAGAAAATGCAGAACCTGACTGCAGCTTCCAAAAGCTTTTGTGGCTATGTCCAGCCTCAGATTCCCTCCCTCCAACCCCTAACACGCTAGGATGTGCTGATTCAGAAGGAAGGCTGTTTCTCTGGAAACTACAATAATGGAGCTTTGTTCAAATCCAGAAAATGAAATCTTGGGATGGCTCAGCGAAGAGGAAGAGTTGCTTAAGTTAGCAAACAAAGTGTAAGAACAAGGCAATGAACATATTTAAGTGTGAAATTGGAAAACTGTGATCTGAATAGGAGTGAGCTTGAGGAGTCACAGAAGCTAAATACCCAACCAGAACCCACAGATCCTAACAACCTCCTGAAAGGCAGCAGGTGCAGGGTGCCCTCAGAGCAGACAGCACATCCAAAGGGCATCCTGCCTGTGTTTCCCAGCCTTGTTCTCGCTGTGAGCACTGTGGATCACTTTCACAGCCATTAATGAGAAGTAATGCACTCTTCAGCCCTTCAAGGGTTTTGCTCACTCAGGATGTTATGTGCTTTGACAGTTTCTCAGGGGGAAGAGTATTCTAAAACTACCAAACTCTGCCAAAAATACAGTATGTATTTCTTTTCACAAATTCTTAGGTTAATTCAAGCCTCAAGTGACTCCTATTCAAGTGTCCTCTAAATGTGAATGGGATTGAGGATTTTATTTTTATCACTACAGAGCACTAGGCATTTTATTAAACGTTGGCCAAGCTGTCAGCAATGCAAAACTTTCCCCAGCAGAAATACAACACAAAGTGTAAACTCTTGTGTCTACCAGTACTTTTATGAGAATCTGAGTAAACCATGGAGAATTTATTGAATGAACTAAAATATTTGTGCCCCACAAAGGCTACCTGAAAAAAGCTCACTTTTTGCTGACAGGTAGTTGTTCCTGAAATGCAGGGTTGGAGGAAATACAATGGATACAAAGCCATGAAAACAAGTCTACCCAAAACTGGGTAGATACCTTGTGATCACCCAATTTCTAGCCTAATCAGGTCTAAAGTCTGGATCGGCTTAAAAATATGCAAGGATCTTTGGTTTTTATAAAATACGCTGAAGTTATTGATTCTATTTCTTACTTGAAGAATTGGCTAGCAGCTCTCAAACCTCGTGATGATGCATTGATTTAAAGCTTAGTGTGGTTGAAAAAATGTGAGATGCAATAGATAAACAATTCTCTCTCCTGTCATTAGCGCTGGTATTCTGAGAACAAGGACAAATGCTATCAATTCTGCAGAAGCAGGCAGAAATAGTGATAGAAGTTTCTATCTAGACAGTAATGCTAATAACAACTACTTGGGTCGTTAGGCTACCCTGAAAATTGTGCTGCCACATCTTCACTGTCGATCAGCCAGCTATATTGGGTTTTTAGTATATGTAGTCACATATCTTGTTACAATACTTTTGGAAGTCTCCAAGTCAAATATTGAGGTCCTTTGCTTAAAATGTGAAATCTGCTGCTTGAAGTACAAATGACACCTTAGAAAGAAAGAGAAGGCCAAGTAAGCAATCAGTCAGCATTCCTGGGAAAAGTACAGACAAATCCACAAAAGGTTACCAGCATGGTTATGACAATGGTACAGGAGGTTCCAGTGGCTTCAGTCCTGCTGCTGACTGCATGAGGCTGCCAAGAGCCACCTGTACCAGAACTGGCATGTCTCTTTGAAATTACTAACTTGGTTTTGCTACAACAGAAAATAAAGCTTCAGAATTTCCTGGGACAACTTATGCTTTACGCAGCTAAACAGCACTTGGTAGTTCACTACAAGATTTCCACTGAGACACCATCAAGGCTATGATCAATATTTGTGACTATTGCCTGGTTTCTGACACGTGGCCAGGGTCCATGGAAGGGAGGAAGACCTGGTGGGCAAGCGTTGCCATAAAAAGCATATCCTTTGTAAGTATTGTCAAAAGCAATTGGTCTGAAAGCAACAAATATTTTCCTGTGCTTGTTTTCTTGCCACCCTGTTGCAGACAACCCGAAGCCCAGATGCCTCAAGGCTGTCACAAATATCTGAAACCATATGTGAAGGCTGTGGGGCTCCTATAGTCTGGGGCACTCATTTCAAGCCCTGAGGCAGGAATATGTGTCAGTGCCAAATCAAAACTGGCCAGATATTGCCTTGAGTAGCAGTTGCTGCTTTGGACCAGGGACTAACACTGGGATCTTTCACTTTCATGAGTGTCCTACACTCCCATACAACTGTGGGACTAGGTCTCAATCTGGCTTGTTGAGCATGTGTTATACGCACTCCCATTAGGTATGGGAGGAAAAGGTTCTAGCCCTTGGTATGTATTTAATACTAAATGAAATCTCAACAAAGACTGTTCTATCCCTGTAGCTGCCTCAAGGTTAGGACACGCCTGCCATATGGTGGACTGAAGACCCATCCAAGTATTTTGAGTACCATTTAATTGCTTTTAATCAGCAACCAAAAGCCAACATCAAAAAGCCTTCCTTTGAAACAGAATACTGTGAAATCTCAAATTATTTCCTACCCAGATCGAGGTGTAAGACTGCAGAGCTAGAAACTGGACTTTTATCTAAATTCAGTTATCTGGTACCAGGCAAACCTAAGCAGTTGGGTTTTCTCTCAAGGTGACTGTGCAAAGGTATTCCAACCAAGCTGTAATAGTATTCACAGGCACTGAAGTTAACAATGTGTCAGCCATTAATACTGCTTAAACCTCAGATTTACAGAAGGATTTTCTTCTCTGTGCTTCAGAAGAATTCACTGGTTTCTTCTTGTGTAACTGATTACAATGGGAGTTCTTGACAGCTCTATCAGTCAGATAAGGGCACTTGAAACTTTTCTGCACTATTTCTAAGTCAAAAATACCTTAAGATGTGTACTACCCACCTACACAAAGGGTGAGATTTTATTTTTGAAAGGACTGCTTACTGCCAATCACCTCCTAAGGGGTAGTCACGAAGCCTCATAAAGGATACAGCTCCTTATGAAGTTTTAGGGGCAGCATTAACTACTAACAGAAGTCATCCCAAACACCAGATATTGCCAGCTGCCAGAGCCTTTCACTTCACCTTTGAAAAACAGCCGCAGTGTCACTTTGCAGAAAGACAAAAACTACATCCATGAGCAAACTTGCTCAGACTCAGTTTGGCATCACGTCTGTGTGGCTGTAAAGCACAGATCATCTGGAGCAGCAATTAAAGTTGGAGGAGGAGGAAGAGGTCAGTGGACCAGTCAATAATCAGAGCACCTTTTCCCCACAGCTGGCACACAACCCTTCTGCAGTTTGTTGCTTAATTAAAGTTTGGTGTTTTCTGCAGTGCACTTCTGCCATCTAGAGGTTTTCCTGCCCTGATGAAAATCTCTTCAAGAAGAGATTTTTTTCTCTTCTGTATCCCAAACATTTTTAATCAGGTATCAAACCTCTGATGAAAGGAGGGCAAGGCTAAGACTGATATCACATATGACTAAACTAGAATTAAGAATAGGTTGGAAATATGAAAGAGGTTTCTTTTGAATCATAGCTTTGATGGAGTGCAGATTTTACCATGATCCCTCTGAAATAAAACATTTTGAAGAAAAGGGGATAATGCAGGAGACCTAAATCAAAAATTCTAAAAACCCCGGTGCAAGACACCTATATTTTTAATGTTCTCTGAGTCTGGAAAAGAAAAATATTTATGCCATCACCCACAAAATAATTGTAAGTCAATACAATTATAATGAAGGTTGATTTGTGATCAATACAAACCTTTTACAAACTGCATTGCTGAGACACTGCAGTTAAACATCCCTAAGCAAATAAGGTAAGGGGATTTACGTAACGAATCTCTCCAGTCACCCTGTCACACAACAACCCACGTGGTTAACTCCAACACCCAAGATGTACTTAAACATCTTCCAACATCCCCAGCTGTTGATGCACTTGGGAAGACAGTTTCATTAGCTCAGCTACATACTATCTTGCAAGCTTTGAGTACCCCTGATATGCTCACATTTCCTATTTAAAAGTCAGTGTCTGCTCCTCCTCTCTCGTTAAGGAACTACCCCCTGCTCCATTAGGAGAGAGAATACACAGGAGAAAACTGAACAGGAGAGGTGAGTGTGGCAGGGTGAAAGCCCCAAGGCAGGATGCAAATCAGGATTTAGGATACGTGTTCACACTGCGATGTGAGGGCTGCCTCGAGGTTGCCTTTAACACCACTGTTTAATGGTAAATAGGGAAGCTGAACTCCAGGGACAGATAAAGGCTGTCCCAGACAGTGCTTGTGAGCCAAGTACATCTGGCAGCATGTTGCCAAACATACACAGAGAGTTCATGTTCAGCCTATGCATGAGGTAGTTTGAAGGCAAGTGGACCATGAGCCAGTATGCTCCTAGTTGCTCTTGTGCATCCATCAAATCCGTCCATCCATCAAATGCAATGCAGTATACTCACTGAAATGTCAGCTGCCTCAGCTAAAATAAACCCCCAAAATTCATGTTCAACAGATGCCTGAAAGTTCACCTGGAAGATCTGGATCCACTTGCAGCTCTGTGTCTGGAAACCTCCTGCTCCTCCTGAAGCCCTGCTTGAATCTCAAAGCTAATGTGAAGCAAGGCCCAAGTGCCCTCAGCAACCACAGTCAAGAGTCATGTTTGGCAAACACCTAACACACAACAACAGGATCGGGCTGCGGACAATGTAGGGCTGCAGAATCATTTTTTTGATAGAATGGGTGGAGGAAATTGTCTGAATTTTCAATGTAGAGTTGGTTTATACATAACTGCATGGTGCGAGAGGAAGGCTTAGGAAGTGATGCCAACCCATTGCACACCTTCCTGGGGCATGCTCTGAGCACCTGCACTATAAAAGTGAGCTCTGTTCTGTTTTTGGAAGAAGAAAAGCCAATATTCACTCTCAGGAGTAAATTATGGGTCCTGGACACCAGCATGCCTCCTCATATGGCTCAGTAACAGCCCTGTGTTATGGATTCCTGCTGGGATATTCTGCATTTCTCCCTGCTCTGGATATGTCCCTCTCAATAAATTTTCAGTAACTATACAGGATTTATTTACCTTAATACTGAACATTGGTTTCAACTCTGAAGACTACGTATGTCCTAAATAATCACTATTCAGGACCTGTTGATCTAATTGAAGTCTTTGATGACCTGAAAGAGTACTCTGAACCTGTTACCTATTTCTCCTGCCCAATAAATAAAATGCAGTCATCAGGCACAAGCAGTGCCCTAATGCTGGAAAGAGCTCAGAAGCAAACATGGGAGAGAGGAACACAAGGGTGTCAGAGTCTGAATTACTGGGGCGCTCCTGGGCCTCTGCTTTCATCATATGCCAGTCCCAAGGCAGCTCAGGTTCCTGAAGAAGCACAAGTGCCAGAGAAAGGCCTCACTGGTTTTTGCGTGATAGTGGAGGCAAGGAAAGGTTTACTAGCACAAAGCACATCTATTCCAGCAGGCATGAGGAATGGAGTCCCTGAGCTTTGTCTCTTTTGAAGACACCAAGTACTACTCGGTTGAGTGTTTAAGCTCATCTACTTCATCAGCCTTTAAAGGATTTGCTGTGCTATGGAGCTGCCTCCCAGTGCTCAGGTATGACTCCACTGAGTGCTTTAAAGTTTTAGTAAAAATTGACTTGCATCTTGACCCGTTAAGCACTTCAGCTCTTCTGCCAAGCAGGAATCCCACTACTGGTGTCCCAGGAATAAAGGCCATAAACAAGCAATAGAAACATCCTGCAGAGTAACCTTTTTGTTCAGTGCTCACAGAGTGGCTAACACAGTGGGATAGCAGCAACACAAATCATCATTATTATCATCCTGAAAGACAGAGGGAAAAATACCTAAAGGAACAAAATTGAAAAGGGAAGCATACTTTCCAGGTCAGCTTTTAAACTAGAGGCTGCACTCAAGTGTGTTGTGATTTAACTGAAGGAACTTTTTATCCTCTGTGTGTTATAAAATACACAGCAAGATGTGACTAAATAGATATAACTCAAATACAAACTTCTCCAGGGAAGCAGGAGAAAGGCACTCTGCTAGAAACAACAGCTGAAGACAATGCATTGAATTTCAAGACCTATATTCTGCTTTTTAAGCATTAATAAATGGAATGATGCTATTGTCACTGGTATTGATTTGAAGTCATTAATTTCATGAAAGTGATTGATTGGTGACAATGAAATAATTCTATATGGTACTATTAAAAATACAGACTATTTAAAAATACAGAATATGTAAAAATACTGAATCTAAGTCTATTTACTCCATTTGGGCTCAGCTGCCTGAACATGGTCCTCACATAAACTGCAGGGGAATCTCTGCTCTGGCACCTGGAACACCCCTTCCCTTCCTCCCTGACACTGGTGTCTGCAAGGCTGTTTCTCTCATATATTCCCACTCCTTTCTCCACTGCTGTTCTTCCCTTTCTTGAATACGTTGTCCCAAAGGCACTATCACTGTCCCTGATGGGCTCGGCTTTGATCAGAAGTTAGTCCGCCTTGGAACTGGCTGGCATTGGATCTGTTGGACATGGGGGAAGCCTCTAGCAGCCTCTCACAGAAGCCACCCCAGTAGTCCCCTCCTGCTAGCAAAACCTTGTCACACAAACCCAATACGTTATCTTTGTGTTTCATGCCAGGTCCTCCCTGGAACAGTGTTGGAGGTATAGAGAGGATCTGAACATTCAGGAGTGGTTGGTCTCTGGGGTGAAGCACTGCCAGCACAGGAGGTAGAACAAAGCTCGTATCAAACAGAGTGGTATAAAAAAAGGTGAGCTCTGTTTGGTACCACTTCTGGTTTTTCATATTCCTCATCTCAGACCCAGTTCTTCCTCCCATGTTTCCCACAGGCCTAGGGAAAAGACCAAGAATATCACACTCCATGTGGCTGGTGCCATGAGTTGATCCCTATTCAGCAGCCAAAGGAGATATTAGGGTTTAAATGAACCCTGTGCTTCGGAACAAATTACACCAGAAAATATATTACAGGTCTTGCTCTTACATTTGATGAACTGTATGTCTATTGATTTAAAAATATATTTTTCTTTCTTATTGTCACTTAAATGTATGGGATAGTAACTGATTCATGAAGCAGTACGTATTGTTTCTTTTAACTCTGATGATAATTACTTTTATTCAATGAATAAGGTCCAGGTTCAATAAAAGACCCATCTGGCTTCATATAATAAATTGATTTTATTGGGCTGCTGTGAAGCGGAAGCTAGAGAGAGTTTTTATTGAATCTAGGCCCAAACACAATATATCACAACTCTCATTTCATCTTATTTCATCTATTAATAAAACTCCATTTAATATCCTTGGATATTTTTCAAAAGGTTTGTCCTTTATCCTCTTTGTCATAATTAGCACGGAGGGTAATTAGTTTTTACATAGGCGTTTTCCTTCATCTAGATAAAAGTCATCTAAATTATTTTCATTTGCTTATGGAAATGAGAACACCACGTTTTTATTTCTCCTTCAATTGCTCCCTGGTGATTACCTTAATTGGAATTACTATTTCTATACTGCTGTTGTGGAGTTTAACTCTTCAGGAACTGTTGTGGTGGATAACAAGCCCAGCGCACTTGGGTGATGGCAAATGAACTGGCTCTGCACGAACCTAAAGCCTCCAGCTGCCATGTCAAATATCCATGGCAAGATTTTGAAGGTCACAGGACCCTTACGACTTTGCTCAGACTCCTGGGGTAGTCACTGGGGAGGGAGCACATCCCTGCATCCCTGTGCACTGCCTCAGGGGAGGCAACTGGGGTCACTTCCACACTGGGGTGTTCACACTGGTGTCCCACCACCAGTTTGTTCTCCTGACTCCAGCACGGGAAATCACGAGCCCTGAGCAACAGTCATTGCTCTGCCTACCTCAAATCCCTTGCCATAGTAACTGAAGTCTTTGGGATGCCCCAACTCGCAGCACTGCACCTGCAAACACAAGTAAGAGGAGAAGGTGAGGTGAGGCAGCAAAGGCTTTGCCCAGCTAAGGCTCACCTCCACCACAGGGTTTCCCTCTGCCTTCAGGGAACTTGCAAGGGAGCTGTCTGTGTTGCTGCTAAAACACTCTCTATTTGTTTGCTCAGGAAGGTTATTATGAAAAAAATGAAAAAAAATATATATCTGCAATTCATAGATTTTTATATATTTTTACATGCAATACAGTGTCACATAGAACTCCTTATTTGCATCTAATAAATATATATTTTCTAAAATGTCTTTTATTTGGGACAATATTTGCATGGAAGTATAAAGTAAAATAAATTAATATTAAATTATATATTGCAATAATAAAATTATGATAAAATATTATTTATTTAGTAAAAAGAATATTTTAATTTTTATTCCAGTTTCTGAATCAAATGGGCTAACAAGAATTCAGACTCCAAATTTATTCTTCTCTCTTTCTTTCAATATGAAATGAAAATTTCTGTTTTATCAAAAATGATGTAAAGAATTTTCAGATTTCATAAATATTTATCTTTTATTATGATTATTTTTAATTAATTACTAATATTTCAAGGACACCAACTCCTTAGACTGTTGTTAGTACAATTTTGCTGCTACTTTGGGTTAATCTTCATGGCATTCTGCAAATATCAGACTCTCCAAGAGAGAAGGAAGGTGTGTAAAAAACAGGGAAGATAAAATTGAAAAATATTGAATATGACTAGATTTAATACCTATTTAATACCTATTTGACATCTTTATGTCATAGACTCAGTGGTATCTTTTCTTTAATATTCACATCATTAGAAACTCACATCTTGACCCTTCTCACATCAACAAAAACACTTTCAAAATAAGTGTAATAAAACTGGGAGTGCAGGAAAAAGAAGACCCATAAAAATGAAGCACAAAATGAAAAACCTGGGCAAGCATATTCATTCAGAAATCAGCTCTGATGTGTACCCAAGGGCATATCTAAGAAAGGAAAAGATTTTCCAGCTGATGGCCACTCTTAGCCCCATAGTATGGGGCAAAACTAGCTGTGATGCATCTGTAACCATACTACAACCAACAGTCCAACAGTCCATACATGTCCAAGAAACAGAAACCAAGTTGTAAATGATTGAATCATATGAACTTTGTTGCTGAGGAACCAGAAAAACCTATTTTTCAAATACTCAGATTTCAGATTTCACACTGAAGGTGAAAAAACACTTCTAAGCATCTGAAAACTCAATAAGGAAACCCAAGAGAACAATGCAGAATATGAGATAACAGCTCAGAGTCACGCCTCAGAGCAAAACTTCACTTTGGAGACTTGTCTGCCTAAAATTTGAAACAAAAAAACCCAAACAAACCTCCAAACTCTACACTGGGTGTCAACTATTTAAGCTGTCTAATCACCAGAATATCCTACTCTGGGTTTCTGCACGCTGCTTCAGGGATCAGTTAGAAGTACAACATCTTCCTACCAATCCTGCAGGTTTCATCCTCTCTGCCACTTGGGCTCGGGAGTTGCCAGCTGCCAAAAGCACAAAGCCAAATACTGAATGAGATACCTATGGCACGATTAGGGCAGGAGGGAGAGGAAGGTGAAAGAAACATGTTTGCTGCAATTATTCATATAAGTAAAGCACTTTAATGTTCATCTTCAGAATGAGAATAACTAAGGATATTCCTGATGATGGCATGGTGCAGTAAGAACTGAGGAGGGCAGACACAGAGGGCTAACGGTGCTTCATTCCCTGTATCCTTGGGTAGGAATGGGTGCACTTGAAGTGATGGTGGGTAAGGAAGAGTTCAACTGTAAACAGCCCCTGCCCTGTGATGACACCTTTTCCTTTCATCCCATCTTTTGTTTTGCCACAGGCGTTAAAATGGAGAAGCAGAGATTGCAGGCTACTGGAGAAGACAGTTGATAATTAAGCAGTGCCCTTTGTACTGTGGTCCTGGAGCAAGGCACGAGACAAGGCTTTGCTAACAAGATACCACAGAAAACACTTTAAAAGTAAGAGATAATGAAGGATCAGCAGCTATAGCAGGGTTTTCAATGGAAAGGAGGGATTAATTCTGAAGGTACACTGTGGGCTTGGCACTTTAGAAGGAGGCTAACCTGGGGAAGTGGAAAGTCTTGGAGGCTGGAGGAAGAAGCAGATCTGAGATGGCATCATTAGTGTCAGGGAATTTCTGGAGATGAGGAATTCACATAGGGGTGATTGTTGGGAGGGAGTCTGAAGTAGTTATTTGCAGTGCAGCTAGGTTAGATATCCCTGAGAATTTCTATCCGAGGTGTCCCAGCGACTTGCATAAAAAACTTATAATTTGTTGTCTAATGGTTTCTGTCATAGAAATAATGTCATAAAAGCACAAGTAAGAACTCTCACCACCTAACCTTAGGTGTCAATGGCGACCGGAGGACTAGTTTCCAGTGTTCTCATGTAGCTAATGGAAATGGGCTTCTTGCGAGGGATTCAACAAAAGCCCACCACAGACAGTCTGATTTGTCTCTACAGAGGGAAGCTGGATGAGTATCATAGAGTAGCGACCTATCTTCTACATAGGTAAGACAAAGCAGACTTAAGCAAATAACTCAAGATGAGTTGATTGTTAAGAATTTCCCACATGATAATAATGCCTTCTTTGCCTCTGTCTTCAACATTGATGGACCCTGGACCCCTAGAGCCCAGTGCTGGAAGACCATGACTGGGGAGATGCCAAACTCTCAGCTGACTCTGAACTTGCTCAAGACTTGCTGCTCCATCTGGATGTGCATAGAGGGCCCAGCGGGATTCATCCCAGGGTACTGATAAACACAATCTCTGCATTATTTTTCAACTGTCCTGGGAGTCTGGAGATGCCCCAGTTGACTGAAAGCTGGCAGATGTTGTCTCAATTTTCCAGAAGGGTAAGAAGGAAGACCCTGGAAACTTTAGGCCTGTCAGTCTCACTTCAGTGCCTGGTATAATTATGGAGAATATTATTCTGGGAGTTACTGAAAAACATTTCAGAGACAATGCAGTTGTTGATCGTAGTCAGCAAGGGGTCAGGAGGGGAGAGTCCTGTTTGACAAACTTAATTTCCTTTTACAGCAAGGTCACCCACCTGGTTGACCAAGCAAAGCCAGGAGATGTGATGGTTTTGGATTTTAGCACAACTTTTGATACTGTCCCTCAGAGTATTCTTATGGATAAACTAGTCATCACACAGCTAGACACATCCATTGTAATCTGGTGATCAGTTGGATGACAGCTTGGGTCAAAGGGTTACAGTAAATGGGGTTATATCATGATAGCAGCCAGTCACCAGTGGGGTTCCACAGTGTTCCATTTTAGGTCCAGTTCTCCTTAGGGCTAGTTCTTTCTACAATGTTTTTATAAATTATCTGAACAGAGAAACCATATGTACATTAAGTAGATGTGCGGATAATGCTGAACTTTAAGGAATTGTGGATTCCCTCAAGGGTAGGGAGGTCTTACAAAGAGATCTAGATAGACTAGAGAGCTGGACAATCACCGACCATATGAAATTTAACAAGAGCAAGTGCCAGATTCTCCACCTGGGATGGAGTAACCTTGATTATATGTACAGACTGGGGAATGAGAGATCTTGGGGCAAGCTGAATATGAGTCACATGTGTCCTTGCAGCCAAAAGGATCAGGAGTATCCTGAGATGTATCAAGTACTGCATGGCCAGCTGGTCAAAGGAGGTGATTGTTCTGCTCTACTTTGCACTGGTGCACCCTCACCTCAAGTGCTGCGTGCAGTTTTGGGTGCCACAATATAAGGATATAAAGCTATCAGGGTATGTCCAGGGGACCACAACCAAGATGGTGAAACATCTCAAGGGGAAGACTTATGAAGAGTGGCTGAGGTCACTTGTTTTGTTCATCTTGGAGAAAAGAAGGCTGAGGGGCGACCTCATCACAGTCTACAGCTTCCTCAAGATGGGTAGTAGAGGGGCAGACATTGATCTTCTCTCTGATGACCAGTCATAGGACCAAAGGAAATGGAATGAAGCTGCATCAAGGAAAGTTCAGATTGGACTTAGGAAAAGGTTCTCTGAGAGGGTGATTGGTCACTGAAACAGGCTCTTCAGGAAAGTGGTTGCCACACTAAGCCTGTCAGAGTTCAAGGTATGTCTGGATGTTGCTTTTAGGCATATGGTTTAGTTTTAGGTAGTCCTGTGAAGAACAGGGAGTTGGACTTGATGATACTTATGGATCCCTTTCAGATATTCTATGATTCTATATGGGTGGAAGAGACCAGCTAGCTACCTGCTGCACCTCCGTTGAGTCAGACAATCTGTGTAATTGGTACTGTTCCAGATGAGAGCAATGGATCACCGATTGTCAAACATGTCATGTCTTAAACACGTGGGTTACTTCATAACTTTATCTTCAGACAATTTACTTTCTGATACTTCCAAAAAGTAACAAGTTATTTCAATATATGACAAAAATCTATCTTACCAAAGCCCATCCAACATCCACTACTTCCATTTATCTTTATGAAACCCCCCTTCACACAGCTGCATCTCTGCATGCTTCATAACAAAAATCACTTTCTATGTTGGTATCTACTAATGAATCTTCCTTAATTGCTGACAGGAGAATAAGCAACATCAGTTTCTCCTGTGAAGCCAAATCCAGGTGTTGCTCATTCTTCATAGTTGCTAAAGTAAATGGAAAGCACAGCAGCCACAATGATTTGGTACATCAAGCTTAAGCTGATGTTCCAGGTAATTTTCCTGTTGCAGCTAATTTGGTATTTTCTTGTTTGTGACTAAAAGCCTGTTGTTCCTTCAACTAACCTCACCGGGCCAGAGATGCTCTATGTGGTCAGAGAGTGCTAAGGCAAGGAGCACTGTGGAGTTTCTAGGGGATATGGGCACATACAGAAATAGCTGGATATGAAATCTTTAAGGCCCAGTTTCCCTCCCAGACGGTTGCTCCATACGCCTAGCAAAAATACATACACATAGCAGAAATGCAATTGATTGCTGCTGTGCAGGATGAGTACTTGAGTAAATATAATGTAAAGTTCATATACTGTAATGCAGGAACAGATATGAGTTACTACATAATACAATAGTAGTGTCCATGGCCTTTCAAAGATGATCATGTTCCTTCTTCAATCCTTTGTTAGTTCAATTATTTCTCTCTCTGACTTATCATTTTAATTTCTTGTGGTCTTACTGCTTTATGTAATTCAATTTCCAGTTCTCCATGTAACTTCAGTAACTGCCATTCCCACTTCCCCAGTTTTCTGCCATATAGAATACGGATTTTTCCATAGATAGATTAAAATATTTAAAAACTTGGAATATATTTCTTGATTTCATTGCACCATACAAGTTTTAGAAATATAGAAAGAAAATAACTAAGAAGACTTTTCAGTCAATTATTTCAATATTGATGAAGTTGTCTTTGCTCCTTTATCTTAACTTTTTCTAATATGCAGCCATACAGAAAATAAGCATTTTGGTGAGTTTAATGTAAAATATTTTTCCTCTGCCAGAACATGACGCTTCAATATTTTTTCATTAAAAAATCTCAGCACTCAATACACCTAATTAGCATTTTTATTTCCTAAAATTAGCATTTTCTGATAGAAATTATTGGCCAGCTTTAGTTATGTTTATTATTCCCCTGTTGGAGTGTCATCAATAGCAACAGTAATTTATTCTCTTTTAGAGACTGTAACTGGAACCTGAATACCAGGTGTTAAGCCTGGTTAACACCATGACCCACCGGGGAAGCTGGAAAACATGGATGTTCTGTAATTTTCCAGGCCAAATCAAACCTTTTGAAAGTTTTCTGCTATACTTGAGACAGATCACAAAGTTCAGAACAATTCTTATTTCACTCAGCTGTTTGCTTGCTAATTGGTGTCAAGTCCAACGTTTTTAAGATAAGACTTGACATTGGAAAGTGGGAGGCAGAGATTATACCTGGAGATTTTCCTTGTTTTGAATCTTCTGTGCCGGTGTCTTATGCTGACTTCAAATTAGTTAGGAAAATGTTTAGCTCTGAGAAGCCTTTCATAGCTTGGGTCATGAAGAAGAGGTAGCTGCTGCTACTGAGAAAAAGAAATTAAACTCGGAGGGTTTGAACTTCTTGACAGCAGTGGGATTTTTTTCCTACGTGCTGTTTCAGTGAATTTACTTTCATTAGGCTGCTCTTAGGCTGTTTGGTGAAGTGCCTCCCGCCATCCCTTCCGTCTCCCGTGTTTCCATCCCTGTCCCGCTCTGGGCAGCGCTGGCACCAGGTGGCACCACCGCCCCGCGGTTCTGCAGCCGCAGCGCCCGCCTCCAGCCCCGCTGGCTCCAGCTCCCCGGGGGAGCGGGGGCTTCTGCCCTGGCCGAAAACAGCTTTTATGTTTTGGAAAGGTGATCAGATAGAAGCCTCTAGATAGAAGTACTCTAATTCAGATTAGTGTTCTATCTTTATCTCATGGGGAACGTATAGGATACAAAATGTAGATAACTTCCAAGGCCAGATCTGTGAATAGGACTTGATAGTTATTATTGCTGTTATTATTTCTCTTTGTGCTACTGTTAGAGGCTCATCCCTCAAGAAGAGAGAAAAGAGACACACTAACATTTTTCAGGTACTTAAGAAATTCCTACAAAGCACTGCAGGGATACCTGCCCCTTGCATTTACTGTGAATAGGACAAAAAGTAATATAAGGAACATTTTTAGGTTAGACAATAGAGAAAATGCTGTAACAAAGAGATTAAAGCATTGGAAATTATTGCACATGGTGACTCTGGAGACCTCATCACACTGGTTTTCAGAAACAAGTGAGGCTAGTTTAGGATGAAGAGCAGCAGAGGAAGGACTAGAGGACTTGTCAGGGTCCCTTCTGGTGTTGCTTTCTACAATTAGGTGAGATAAAGATTGTACTCAGGTATTCAAACAGCATCTTGCCCAATGGTACAGGCTGCATAAAGTCTGATGAAATTTTTGATAAACACTTGGTAATTGCAGCTCTTCAGATCCAAAGGCACTAACTGAAAAGCTAACTCAGGTATGTCAATACTAACGGCAATCACCCTTTTGGATTGCATCCCATTCTCACCTTTAGATTTGATATTCAAAAGAGAGATTAGGCGTAAAGAAGCCTCTCCTTCCTCTTGTAAAGAATTTCTACCTTTCCCTTTGGAGACGTTGCTTTTTAAGATCATTTTTGCAAACACATGCTTGTCTGATCAGCTTGGTTTGTTTCTTCAAGCCTTTCAAGCTCAGAAACAGACATTGTTGTAACTAAAAAAAAATAATCACATTTAATAAACAATGTATTCTAATACTCCTATATACCACACATGTGGACATATTTCATATATTAACAAACTCAGAAATAGTAAGATAATTTTCTGAGACTGATGAGGTAAATCTTCATTTTACCAGACAAACATGATGTTTCTGGATTGGATAGAAATTCAAGACTAACAGATAAATTTGGGCATTATTTAAAGGGGTGGGAGGAGGTGTCCATCCTCTTGAAACTTGGCAGAGCCTTCCAAATTGAGATCCTCACTAGCTTTTTCACAATGTTAGGGACCTTTATTAAATAAGAGTCTGAATTTTCTTTCAGTGGACAGTCTTCGCTTTTAGCACAGTGACCTTCCAGCATGGAAGCACATGTGTCTTTCCTCATGGAGAAACTTTCAGTCCTGTGATGCCTCTTCTGTGTCAGCTGGTCTGTGGTACCTGCAATTGCTGCCACATACCCCTCATGGTGAGTATTTCTGTTTGTGACTGTCTTCTCTTTAAAAATGGCCGAATAGCAATGAAAGGAAATGATATAATATGAAGCTGCAAAGAGCAAAACGGTCTCTAATTTAAGGCATTGGGAATGCCGGTACTTCAAAATGCCTTCAAGATATTAACTAATCCACAGCAAAATACATGACACAGGTAGAGACTGATTTACAAATTGTAAGCCCCAGGCTACCTGGATTAAAATAGTGACTCCAGGCTCTGTGTGCTCCAGTTACACTATGTGGAGGATAGTGAGTACTAGAAATCACATCTGTATCTGTCCACCTTTCATTTCTGCTGTTATTTTGGGAGTATGTCTAACTCCTCATGGCAAAGTGGAAAAATCTCTGTTCCTCTTCTTGATTTCTTTCCCTACAAACATATGTATGCAAGGAAGCACAAGGTGAAATTGCCTGCTATTGAAGATGCCAAGTCTCATACTATGTTTCAGTTTTGCACATTGATTTTCTTGTGTGTTTCTCTGATTTCACTTGTGCAAACTGATCACTACTATACCTTACTCAGCTAGGACTCAGCCCCAGGTTGACTGTAAAGCTGCAATAAAATAAATAAAAGAAAATGAACAGCATTTACTTTTATTATGAATAATAGATTTTTCATTAAAATTCCTCCCATCTCTCAGTCCCCTTCTGGATGGATTAACCACGTCACCCATGCAGATTGCTGATATGTTGTCTCTGATGTCTGAAGCAGGAAGAAATGAAATCGAGCAGTCCCAGGGAAGCACTTGACTACAGTAAAGTGGCAGATTACAGCCATCAAGAGATTTTCCCATCAGATGCAGTAACCAGCCACCTTGAAAATGGTTAATAAAAGAACTTGACATGAAATCCACATTAGTATTTAGATTTCAGAGAAGCAAACACATTTGCATGTAGCCATTTTAGTCTTAATTCTGAAGTCCCACATTCTGGTACAGTCTCCCTCACTAATGCTCTTGCATCTTTTAAGAAAACCATCTCACTTTCTCACCTTTCTTAACACTAGTCATTCTGATGATCACAGAGATAAAACTGTAACAATTTTATAAACAGCACACCAGTTAAGATTTTTAAATAAGTTACCCATATTCATCACTGAATCAGTTTGGAAGGAGACGTAACATATTTTATTAGCCCAGATGGTGCAATTAAGGAAAAAAGAGAAGCCTGGATACAATGTAAAAATTGAATATTTCCCATTATGAGCAATAAATGCATCAGTTTTACTTTTCAAGTCCTATTGATCTTTAAACAAATTCTGGAGAATTAAGATTGTCAAAATTGACACTGAATTTCTGACTTACTGAAAAGAAATGTGTCGGTGGGACAGAACAAAATATTTTTATTAAGGGAAATTTCTCTTAATTTGCCATTTTTGTTCTGATTTTAAAAGAAAAGACAAAATACCCAGTAAATCAATTCCTGTACAGCTCTATCTGTCCCAATTCAACAACATCAGGCAATATATAGACAAAACCCACTAAAACTGAAAGGGAGATGATTTGGCTTATTAGTCTTAAACAATAAGTTATATTTCATATTACCTTGAAACAGAGTGATGGGTTGTTGTTGCTTTTAAATGAAAGCAGTGAAAATTTAAGCAAAGAATCAGTAAGAAAACCAAAGCCTGGCAAGCAGATTTTCAAACCTGTCTGTTGCACAAGGGCAGGAGAGGCTGCAGAGGAGGAGGAGGAGTAACAGTAGTAATAAAATGATAACCCACATTCTGAAATACAAAAGGTGAATCACTTTTGTTGTCAGTCAGCAAAGTGATAAGGACAAACAAGCCATTCAATAGCGACAAACTTCTGTGGAAAGTTTAAAAACATCTGAAAATTGCTGGTGCTCTGAGATTCAGGCTATAGGAAACTGAGAATATTAAAACCAAAGAAGAATAAAAGGCAGAGGAGTTTCAGCTGACATTTTCAGAAATGCATTTAGTACAGGAAAGAATCCCTTTGGACTAGAAAGTAACTAACATAACCTTTCAGAAAAAGAGTCAAGGGACCCGACAGGAAAATACAGAGCAGTCACATTCACAATCTACTTTCCAAGATCAAAAGGAAGAATAGTTAAAATAGCCAGACTTCTTTTGCTTCAAATGCATCCTTTGTTAAGACTTCTTTGAAGATCCCTCTGACACACTGCTCATGAGAGATGCAGCCCTTAGCTAAGATGTCCTAGAGCACTTGATAATAACACAGCCCACCAGCAACAAATGTCTAATGTGAAGAAAGAAGCATCAACAGATAAGAAAGTAGAACAATGGGATAAGAATAACAGGTTGTCATAAACAAATCCTTCGTGTGCTGAAAAGAATGCCTGCATACCTTAGAGATCAGCGTTAGAACTGGTTCATTGCTTTGTCAACAAGTAAAGAGAAAAAAATAAAGAATTGAAATAGTTTATATATTGCACAGTAGCAGAAGAAAATGCACATTAAGATTGAAAATAATAAACTATGTTAACAGCGATTTACTCTCCAACATACCTGCCCTGGAAATGGCATGCAAGGCGTATTCCAGCTTCTTCTGCTAGGTAATTTACAAATAAACCCTAGTGACATCAACAAAACAGCACAAATGTTTGCAGATGTCTCTTCAGGACTCAGCTAAGGTAGGTAGTTTGGGGGTTTCTGGTTTTAGGGACAGATCCTCAGCTGCTGTAAGATGGCACAGGTCTACTGATGCCAGGATGCCAAAAATTAAAACTAAGCACATACTTAAAACCTTATCTTGAAGCACAACAACAGTACACATTATGCGTTGTTAAGGCTTGAAGACGAGATTTATTGAAGACTCAGCTGTTAAATCCAGCTGTCTGGGGCTGCAGCCTGAAGACTTTACCCACGGTCACCATAAAGGATGTCCTTAAAGCCAACAGCATTAAATCTTTCTTGCTTCCATGGAGCCTTGCATGACTCAGTTCCTCTTTAGCGTTATTTGTCCCTGCACCTGCATATGTCCGCTAATCTTTTATATATCATAGCAATCTAAACTGGCCACTATAAGTGATTCAGCAGAGGGATTTCATCTGCTCATTTGTTAGTAAAATGCTATGTATACCTTTAGTACTATATAAATAAATAATAAGGCTAACAAGGCTGACTCTATACATAGGGACTTATAAGTCAGACAATCTTAATATTAACATCAATCTGCCACTTTATTAGCAGCCCGTGAAGCTTGCAGATTCCTGGCCTAATGTGCACATGCCAGCCAGTTTCAGTTGGCAGCTTAGCTACAGGTGACAAAACATCTTTTCTGACTTGCATAAAAATATGTGTGTAAGCAAAGAAAAACCCAAGAAAATAATATCTACTATAAAGAAAAATGATACAGGACAACAAAGATATTTAGAAACTGGGAGGGAGATGGTGTATAAAGTCCCTGATGATTCAAAAGTGCAGAAAGATGTTGGATTCAGTGATGCTGATGGTGATAGATTGGGCATTTGGCAACGTGTATCTCTTGTCGGTCCAAGCTGCTTGTCTGAATTCCTGTTGCCTTTGCTTTGTCTCTTTCATCTGAAATAATCTGTCAATACAGGGAGCATGGGAATGGAAACTGAATCCCTTACCTGACCAGGACTGAAAGAGCACTGCCAGGAGCGGGAAGGGCAGGAGATGCAAGGGATGTGTGGGCTTACGCCAGATGTATCTGTTAAATAATGCAAACACATTAAACAACACAAACTGTGTTCTTTGTTCAGTACCATGTGAACTACACTCAGAGATCCTGTTTCAAACCTCAAAACTCATCAGTCTAAGGCCAAAACTCTCAGAGTTGGTTTTCAGAATTACTGGATTTGAGGATTTCCAAACCCTGGCACACAGAAAGCTGGTACATTTAGAGAGGAGCACCTGGCACCTCCTGAAAGAGATTTGAGTCTGGATATACTATCAGGGAATCAAATCACACCATTAGCCCCCTTAAGACATCCTTGAGACAGATTAAGCATCTTATGAGACAAGATAGGGGAAGTGAAACAAAGGCTGGACAAGGTACCGGCAACGACACTGATAAAAGCAAAATCCTCATATCCCCACACTGAATGAGGCATTTCCAGTCACTAGTCTCTGTGTCTCATCTTTGCTAGATGGTCATTTGGAGGAAGTTTTGTTGTTACGCAGGTGGATTCTCCAGCACGAATCCCACTGTCTCCTTGATCAGCTCTCTGAAAATACTAGCCTTCATGTCAGAGTAATACAGGGTTATCTACACACTTTCCTCTTCTTCTGGTGCAAGAAAAGTGAAGGACTTACAATGACCGTGAAGACCACAGTGAGCACCTCACAGTGAAGTCCCCATTCCAGTGACAAGCATCAGAGCTTAAGAGAATTGTCAGTGACACACTGTAAGGGAGAATCCTCACTGCACTGAACCAGAGTACTCAGGCACACATTCATCCCATATACAGGGACTGTCAGCTGTTTTGTAAAGGAAAACAACTACTGTACAAGTGGTGAAAAAACATTGTTCCACAGAAGACAGAACTGAATGTAACTACATGGCAGGGCAGGCAATACCAGAAAACAAATAAAATTATATCAAAGAAACTGCTCCTGTATAAAAATCAAATCTTACTCAGATATGAATCCTGTTAACTTCAGCCTGGCGCAGGAGTATTCAGTTTTTCAGATGAAAGAAGGCTGCTGTAGGCATTTCTGTAAATAGGTTCTATTTTATCACAAATGAACTTAAAATGATTTTACAATTCTTTTCTTAGTTTTGCTACGCTTTTACTGACATTTTATTTTTTCACATCTTCACTCTCCTTTCTCTTGCCTGCATTCCATCTGGGTAAAAGAGACTAAGTAGCAAAGTGCCATTTTTCCTTTGGTATGACGGTCTTTCACTTTGTGATCCTTTGGAGGACACCAAGTCTTGTGTTTAAATCACTAATCCCCTTTGGAGAAGGTCTCACTTTCTGGGTGGCTTCATCAGTCAGACCCACAAAGCGATCACTTCTCAATTTATATTATTTCAAATTACACTCCTTTATCTGTCATTGTCATACAGCACAGTAGGACATCTTTGGAAGATGAGGGGGACTGTCTGTTTTGTCACATTCAGCTCTCTACTGCAATTAGAACCTGCTTGTCTGCTAACTAATCACACTTTGTCTGCCTCACAGTCATATTTTCACTTCTTCAGTTTCCACACAGCCTTCAGAATAATTTCAAATCTCTGAAATGGATATGATTTCTCGAGATTAAACTTCAGATCTATGCTGATGACCCCAGTTTTGACACAGCAGAAATCTTCCTCTTTCATCCTTCTTTGTCATCAAACATTAATCTTTCAAAATAAAGGACAGCATTGCACACAAGACACTGGATTCTAGATACCTGCTTCCAATTTTCAGCTATGCCACAGCCTTCTCCAGGAGGTTTGCCACTGTCACTGGGAATGGGGCATGCCTTCCCTGACTCAACTGTTCAGTCTAAGCTGTTCTCTACAGTTGAGAGAGAGGCATGACCAGCAGTCCTGAAGGCATCACTCACTGCAAGTATGTTTTACTTTCCTTTGACAAGTGGGAGAGCCTGGACAAGAGGGTTGACCACAGCTTTCAGATGCCTAATATTTATAAGGAAATCCTATCCTTACCTACTCTCCACCCCAGATCTCAAATACAGTAATAACAACCAAGGCCTTCTTTCAGCTGTTATCAGCTGTCTCTGTTCAGGATATATAATGTTGTAACACTCATATTCTGTGTCTGAAGAGTGCCCAGTTAAATAAAAGAGGGACTGTACAAGCCTCCACTGCAGGAAAGGTTGAAGCATCATTCTAGGTCCTGTTAAACATCAGGCCAAACAGAGGAGGACACAGCCACCCTCCAAAGGCAGGTGAAGAGCTCTGCCAGCAGTTGACCACATCCATCCTCTGTTAGTCAATAGGAAGATTATTTGAGAATGATTTTCAGTATCCTTTCTATTTGGCTATATTAAGCTTATATTCCACAAATCTTTCATATTTACTGAATTTGTTAGTGTCACAGCATAGATTCATCATTTGAATACATGCAGTTGTTTGGCCTGCTATGCCCAGCTGTCACTCTCATCACCTTCCAACATCATATTTCCTCATCTTGACGTTACGATTTTGAGCCACAAAGCTCTGAATGTTCAGAAACATCTGTAATTGAACTTTTTGATTCCAATGACTATCAAAATTGAGGTTAAATATGAAATTCACATCCACACCAGGTAACTGGTTGTGAATATCCAAATTTCAGAAATGTCCATCTTATACCACATTATTAAGTTACTCAAGAGTTAGTTACTAAGAATAGATTCAAAATGTTTTGGATTTATCCACCTAGGTTAGAATTTACCACTAGCTTTTGGTTCACCCTTTCAATCAGATGGTAAGGAAGAAGAAGGGTAATCTAGTTCAGATCTTGTGACTTGTTAATATTGCAAGGATCAGGAGTCTTGGGCAGTTTGGCCAGAGCTGATCTCCACTCTTGGTCCAATGTTGAGAAGATTTAGGAGTCCAGAAGCAGCAATTATCACTATAACAAAGTTTATGGCATCAGGAACAACATAACAAGGAGAGGCTGCTGAAGTATTTCACTCACTTTTCACCAGGAAGACAATCTGTTCCTGGCTATCGTGCTCATATGAAGGCTGTGTTCGAATTTAGGTCTTGCCTTATATGGTCAAATAAGGATTCTATCTGTGCCTAAGGAACATTTCGTCTGAAGCTATTTTCTACTCTTCCTTTCTCCTTTAGCTAAGGCACACTTCAGTAGATTCATTCTGAAAATGTTGTCCCCGTTATAAACGCAACCAGTATACACTGGCATCTTTTCATGGTACACATATCACTGCACAGGCATTACCAGCAGTAGCACAATTCCTATAGATCAATTATCCTCCTGACATTTACTAAATGACCACCAGACAAGACAAGAGCTGCTATCATTCTCCTCCTAGTGTGATGACAGATGGACAAATAGTTTTGTTCAGACAATTCTCAGAATTTTAGTCGAGCAGTTGAAATATATGAGGGTCAGAAAGAATTATTTCCTTCATCAACATTTTTAATACAATGGTTTGCAATACACAGATAACGGGGCAGATGTATACATCAGGCAGCTATCAGTAAGACAAGAGGGCATGGTCTTAAGCTCTGCCAGGGGAGGTTTAGGTTGGATATTAGAAGGAAATTCTTTACAGAGAGGGTAATCAGACATTGGAATGGGCTGTCCAGGGAAGTGGTGGATTCTCCGTCCCTGGAGGTTTTTAAGATGAGACTGGATATGGCACATAGTGCCATGGTCTAGTAACCATGGCAGTAGCAGATCAATGGTTGGACTTGATGATCTCAGAGGTCTTTTCCAACCCAGCTGATTTCATGGTTTTATGATTTCATATGGATATACGGTCACATACAAACAGATACAGATATACACATACACATTTAACATGCAATACAGAATATGCAATAGTAGCTTATATGGTTCATACGTTTTTATAAACACATGTAGATAAATGTAGATATGTGTATGGAATATATTCTTAAGATGTGGCATTCAGTTGCATATAACTCATTTTAAATTTATTTATGTTGTCTGTTTCTTCAATTTTTCAGAAATCACTTATGTCCTGAATGACTTCCTAACAGCCCTTACTTAGATGGTTCAATACTAATCCAATTTTTTTATAGACCTTACAGCACAAAGCATGGCAATTTCAATAATAAAATTACTTATTATTTTTACAGTTCTCCAAAGTGTGATGTTGACCTGAGTTTGGAATGCCAATTAACTCAAAGCTAAGCACATGTTTAAGTACTTTCCTGGATCAGAGTCAATAAAATCAGCTGAGACAGGATTCATGAAAGGTGAACTTATGAATCATTAGCATGGAAATGGTCATGGAACCTTTTTAAGTAAATTACATAGGGAGACTGGACACAAACAAAGAGAAGAGACACTAATAACTGGCCCTGTTGGATGTGGCAGGACGCTGAGATCAGGAGAAGGATCTGGCAAAAGTATCCCAGTAAGAACCTGTCTCCGTTCACTCAGATCATATGTAAGATTGCTACTGCTTTCCCATGACCTTAATATGGCCCCAAAAATGGGGAAAGGAGCCAAGCCAGGAGATTCAGGTGCAGTCTTGCAGTACTGGGGACTGCATAGGTGTTTGCATCCACCACTCAAGTCAATATTAAGGGACTGCAAAAATATTAGCATGTTGATGGAAATCAAGTCTGGAGCTCCCTCAAAAAACCCAAAACATGCTGCAGCTGTGCAGCTGGAGCGATGCAACAGCATCACCTTTTAGTCAATATAAACAATTTTATATATACACAGTATAAAAACATCAATCATGTTCTCTAAAGCAGTTTGGATGCAGCATTATTTCAGTATTTCAGTATTTTCAGTAGAATAATCACTAGCACTGTCCTTAGCCTGGATTCCTGTTTTGCTTTCAGAGATTCCATGTCCCTCCTGTTGCGGATCTCCTGCACCTTTGAAAAACCCAGGGTGAAGGATATGCAGATTAAAAAATTGGTGAAAATGATGGAAAATTGGATGAACTAAACATGTTCTTCCCATAAGATCTGTACTGTTCATATGAAGATCTTGATACTTAAATTCTAAGGCTAAAGACTGAGGCACAGCAAAGTACTGACTCCTAGTATATTTACTATATAAGGATGAAAGATTGTTGGTCCCTCTGGGATTATGAGTCTGAGAAGCATTGTTATTTCAGACCCGATGTTAAGGCCATTAATGATTCAATGCAGCCTTTTCCTTTACTTCAGTAGCTGCAGTTCTACCCCTAACATCATTTTTTTCCCATTTAGCCTGAGGATTTGATGTGATTAACATCTGAAATATATTACTTGTGTTGGTGTTAATTAATTTAGCTGATATATTACAACTTTTAAACGCTACTGGTCATGGAAGGCAGAACGATAGGGTTAATTAATTCTGAAGAATTTTAACCATATACAAAAGTATTTTTAAAATGAAACAACATGAAATCAGAGAAAGACTTTTCTCTATCATACTTCATTAGGATCCCTTAGGTCCTATAAAGAAGACAGTATTCTCCCAGTAAACTTGTGTTAGCTGGGTAATACAGGAACAATGTGCTCTCAGTCCAGATTTCAAATAGTTATCTCAGCAAAAATATGCATCTTAGAAATGGCCCTGAATTTACTCTTAGCGGGACCAAGTTCATCAATCCCACATTCTAAAGTCTCCCAAACTAAGACTTAGATTCTGCAGTTCGCATTTTGAATCTGTATGAATCAAATCTTTTTAAGTTTCTCCCTCATTAATTTTCAGTCAGGATTGTCAGTTAATAAAATACAGCATGGCACAGATGCTCAACTCATGTAAATTTTCCTGACTCCTGCCACTTGATAGCTGTCTCTTTGACGTCAGTGGAACCATGACAATTGCCATCAACCCCAATGTTCATTTTTTCCCTCCTGTTATCCACTTCCCCAAAGACATGAATCACTAGATGCTGCCACTGCTGTCATATAGTGCCATACAGACAAAAGATAAGTCACCTAGAAAACTTCACAATTCACGCTATCAGAGGATATGGATTTGAAAAAGTAGTTTGACTGAAATGACAAATGAAACACTGAATTGACCTTTGCACTGTAGTTTTCTTCTTTTCACGCTTGAGTATAAGGTTTTAATTCTCCTCATGCTTGCAGCTATTACTCAGCAGATATCAGCTGCTGAAGGACCTCTTCCTACCCCCTCAATACTGTATGTTCGCTCTGTCACTTCTGGCACTAATGGAAGCAGCATCCCTAAATACAATTCTATCATTAAACATTAAGAAGAAAGATTGGATAGCAGGGTTGCATCTCTGGTGGGAATATCTGCACAGGCTGACAGAATAAAAAAGAATATTTGAAAGACGTCTTTTTAAAGCTCCAAGCAAAGCGTGTGGAACGCAGACTGGTATATTATAATTTTTCTACATGAAATTAAAAATTCATTTAATTTCATCTGAAGTAGCAACAGGGCACAGATTTAATCTGTAAGCATTCTTTCTAGACCTAGACTTTCATTCAGATTTTTCTGCATTATTTATGCCTTTTTTCCATACACTAATTTGGCACCTGCACACGAGAAATAAAGACATATGGGCCTGAAGATCCTCAGCTCAAGCAATGAGAGCTAAGGATAATACCTCTAGAAATTAAAAATAGAAAAAGAAGCCTACAATAACATTACTTTCATCTTTTCTTTTTTCACAGTGATACATGGATTGTTCTTATTGTTACCAGCCTCACAACAAGACAGCATACTGGGTCTTTCTTTTGTTGATAACAACATGGTTGGTATTTGCTAATAATTTCTAAAAAGGCATCTTCTAGAGGGTTAGTAGTGATTAAAATAACATTATTTAAAAGTCACACTTCTTAACCCCAAGACTGTAATACTTGTCACATGTGCCAACAATACCCTTACAGCATTAAAATGGAAGAATTTTCAGATGTCTAGTTGAACAATAAATAGCAAGCTTGAAGGTGTTTGGTTATCTTGCTTTATTGTGGTTTCTTTGCTTGAACAATCAAACTAATTAGTCATGTTCTCCTTTTCATGTTACTACTTTATGGTCTGTTTCACTTCAGGCTTTCTCTCTAATTATTATCAAAAATATGACATGTGATATGTCATTCAGATAGTGCTGGCCAGAAATTTTCCATCAAAAACTTTCATTCGATGAACAGCTTCTATTCAGTTAAATGAAAACATCTGTAGCTAGTTCTCACATCATATATTAAAAGATGAGCACTTTCAGACAGAAACCTCCCTCTTGCACATCTCAGAAGTAAAAAATCACTGAAAAACAAACAAAAATAACTTAAATCATTTTACTGGAGTCACTGGAGATCAAGTGAAAGGAACTGGGAATGAGGAGAACATGTTTTTTTAACAAATTCTGTTTGCTATCACCACACATGCAGTTCTCTCGAAATATTGAAAATCCCTGGTGGAAATGTCTTAATTGACTTTTGGCATAGTTTGGTTTTTTAAGGCCTACATTTAGGGCCTTTTTAATTATTTTTTTTTAATGTGGTCTTTTAAAATCCAAATCAAATCTTCCTGCATTACAGGAAGCAGGTAACTGCAACTGAACAGCCAGATAATGGTTGCTTTAAGATCTATGAAGGAGGTACAGAATGGTAGCAGCCTGCTGCAACAGTCAAGGTGATTTCTCAGCACTGCCAGTCCAAATAAAAAGCATATCATGCCACCTGCTAATGCAGCAAGATTGTTCTGCGGAGGAGCTGAAGACCCATTTGAAGGACTCAGTAGTAAGGTTTTACATGAGAGGGGACTTACACTTTTTCTGTTTCTCCTTTTCTTTGAGAATTCAATACATTGGTTGAAAACATTTGGATTTTCTCAGAATTCTTCGCTATGATACCATGTAATTTTAACATATTCTGCCTCTCTACCCTTACAATTTGTCTGTCTGCATTCTTGCTCTTCCCATATCTGTAAAGCCATGAGAGTTTTCTTAGGTTTGAGACAGCTCCTCTGCTGTCCCTGCCAAAGTACCACCACCAGCAAGTCTATGGCAGCTCCCTTCAAAGGAATATCACTGTACTTCTCATCTGTAACAGCCTGATACAGAGGCAGAGACTGATATTTGAGCTTTCTGTGGCTGACACTCCTTTCTTCCTCTTGTTGTCATTATTATTTCAGCAAAAGCATTGCTACTAGCTGTGGTCCAGTCTCTACTCACAGCCAACTGGAAGTAAGCCATTCCAATCCAAAGCACAAATTCTCCAAATTCTCCAAGCATTATCATGTTTGGAAATCCTCATACTGTCACACTGCATGTATGTTCACTCTGCTAATAAGCCTTTTTGAGTTGCAACCTTAGAAAATGCTTAGATCTCAGATCACTAATTATCATCTTCATTCCAGGAAAAGCCTTGTTCCAGATACTGACAAACCTGTCAAACTGAAATAACACCAGACTTTTCACTCACTTCACACAGCATTCATGGAAAAAGCACTTGCTCACACCACATTTCATGTTAGAAAAAGCCCCGATAACAATTAAAAAAACAACTCCACTAAATTCCATTATTCTCTTAAAATTGACATGGATTACAAGATGATGAGGTTTCTTCTTCAGTAGTTTGCTTTTCTTCCATTCCATTTTTCCTTTTAAAGATTCTAGTCATAAGAACAAAGAAAAAACATGTATTTGTTATGGTGTACTCATAGGTAAGAAGAGTAGACTACCACGGTCAGGAGCACTCTGCCACCAATGGTCTGGGAGGTAACAGGAGAGAGAAATAATTTCCAGTAGGCAGCATGTGTGTTGCTGCCCTTTTGCAAAGTTTAAAAGTGTCAAATAGTATGCATATGGACTGTTCCACACCAACTGACCTTGAACCCAGAGAACAGTCTGATGAACATTTAATTTATTAGTATAGTTGCAGCTATACAGAGTTTACTGAGCATGTTTCACACACAACACACCCCACAAGTTACAAAACACTTTCCAACATGCCATAATTAGGATACACAATGTTTAAGAAAAAAGAGCTAAAATGTAATGTGCAATTAGTACTGATCCAGCAAGACGATGAGCTTTGCCATCATCCAAGCCTGCACTAGTTGGGAATGTAGTCAGTAAAAATGGCCAGATGTTGTATATAGATTTCAGGTTATAATGAGAAATATACTGCTTCTAGTAATTGTGATATACATCTGGAAGGTTATATAGGAGCAGGATGAAAAACTCTGGGGAAATAGAGGACATCCTCCATTCTGTAACATACTGCTTGTAATATTAGACAGAAGGAATGTGGCCAGAAGTTTTGCATAAATAATGACAATGAGTCAATCCAGGAA
Organism: Lepidothrix coronata; assembly: GCF_001604755.1. Classification (NCBI taxonomy): domain Eukaryota; kingdom Metazoa; phylum Chordata; class Aves; order Passeriformes; family Pipridae; genus Lepidothrix; species Lepidothrix coronata. The sequence goes on from NW_016690306.1 coordinate 224,821, forward strand.
TCCCGCAGTAATGCATCAGCTTAGAGGGATGATTTGTGTTCGGGCATCTGCCTCCAGCTATGCTTTTTTCTTATCTATTATTCCATTCCCTATTTCACATAGTCTTATATCACTGGGAAGACACAAGTGGCATTTGACTTGCATCGAGAGATGATGGCTTTTGCAGACAGGATCTGCACTGTAGATCTTTCATGCCCTTATAACTTTTCCAGCATTGCCATCTACACTGTTGATGACTTCATGGTAAATTAGGACACTCCAACCTCCTTATCCAAAAACCATTAGGTCCCTTTTTAATCTATCTTCTTCCTTGTTGTGAAATATACAATCTCTAAATTGTAAAGCACCGAAGATAAGGACTATTTTCTTCTGTGCTCACAGAGCAGAATGAAGTTATACTCTTGCCTGGAGTCTTCTGCTGCTACCACAACATATCTGACATGACCACATAATGTATGTCTGGGTTTCTTCAAATCATTCTAAAGCTACTAAAAAGAAAACAAGAAGAGCAAAATTTACCTTAGGATGAATATATTGTGTGAATGAACGTCTAAATGAGAGAGTGAACAACAGAGAATGAGTCCATGAATGGTTACACATGCAGGGGAGCTACTGACCAGAATGCAAAAATTCCCAGGACTAGATTTGTAGCACCAGAAGGGCTGATCTTACTATCTTGTTAATACCTGCTTTACATGCCATCCATGTGTGCATGCAATATCTGATTCACATGCAGAATGGGTTGTGGAATCTCTGAATAAGAAATGAGGCTAGAGAATCTAAATTGATTGACACTGAATAAATCACAAGTAATTTTGTTCATAAGAAGGAAATTAAGGTGAAAGAAAACATCTTTTGCCACAGATACAAGAAACAACAATGAGCCTTATAACACTTCAAGAATACAGATATTCTTTGAAATCAGCTGACAGGTGGTCAGTGCTCTCCCAAATGACAGTGGGGTACGCTTGTTCCCTTGAAGTCACAGAGAATGTTTTCACCTATGTATTGGGTTTCTGTGGCCAGGTTTTGGTAGTGGGGGGACTGTAGGGGTGGCTTCTGTGAGAAGCTGCTGGAAGTTTCCCACATGTCCAGTAGAGCCAATGCCAGCCATCTCCAGAATGGACCCAGTACTGGCCAGGCTGAGCCAATCAGGAATGATAGTAACACCTCCGTGATAACATATTTAAGAAGGAGGAAAAAAAGTTGCGAGACAGGTGAATATTGCAGTCAGAGAAGAGCAGACTGAGAACATGTGAACAACTTTGCAGACACCAAGGTCAGGGGAGAAGGAGGGGGAGGAAGTGCTCCAGGTGCCAGAGCTGAGGTTCCCCTCCATCCTGTGATGCAGACCATGGTGAGGCAGCTGTGCCCCTGCAGCGCATACAGGACCGTGGGAGTGCAGAGACCCACCTGCAGCCGATGGAGGAGCCTGTGCCAGAGCAGGTAGATGCCCAAAGGAGGCTGTGACCCTGTGGCAGGCCTATGCTGGAGCAGGATCCTGGCAGGGACCTACTGATCCATGGGGAGAGAAGCCCACGCTGCAGCAGGTTTTCCTGGTAGGACTTGTGGACCTGTGGGGGACCCAGGCTGGAGCAGCCTGTGCCTGAAGGACTGCACACTGTGGAAAAATGACCCACGCTGCAGCAGTTTGTGCAGAACTGTTGCCCATGGGATGGACTCACGTTGGAGAAGTTTATGAAGGACTGTCTCCCATGGGAGGGAACCCACAGGATGCAGGGAAAGGACTCCTCTCCCTGACCAGCGGCCGAAACAACAACTGACCGTAACCCCCGTTCCCTGTCTCCCTGTGCCACTGGAGGGGAGAAGGTAGAACTTAGAAGGAGGGAGGGGAAAGGGTTTTTAAGATTTATTTTTACTTCTCATTCTCCTGCTCTAATTCTGTTAGTAATAAGTTTAATCCATATCCCTACTTTGAGTCTGTTTAGCCTGTGATGGTGATCAGTAAGTGATCTCTCCCAGTCCTTATCTCAACTCATGAACCCTTCCTTATATTTTCTCTCCTCTGTCCACTTGCAGAGGAGAGTGAGAGAGTGGCCTTAGTGGGTACCTGGCGTCCAGCCAGGGTCAACCCGCTACAGCCTACTACTAGAGATTTACAGTTAGAGAGAGAAATAAAACATCAGTAGAGGCAGATGAAGAGAGAAACCCCAGGCTGCTGCACTTTTCAGGGTCTAGGAAAATAAGCCATGTACTACAGAGCAGAGCAGGGATGCCCTCACACAACTAGGACATGTTTTGGGAAGGAAAAGAGCACAGGACCTCTCTCTCTGTCCTACTACGGAATGAGTCACAGGAGTATCATCTGTCAACACTTTAATGAGAACTATGCCTCCAACTGTGGATCAACAGTGGGAAACTGCATACTGGCAATGACCCCTGAAGAGAAAAACCACCCTTGCACTCCTGCTTGTAATGTTAATAGCACATAAGCAGTCAAACCACAGGGCAGACTAGCTTTTCTCCAGTATTAACTACTGTGAAGTCCACCACAAAGTCATTTGTCACCAACATACTTTCAGCATTGGTGTAACAGCTGTGAAAATATAATTAGTCCCTCCATCTCTGTCCCACTGTGTACCAGTCACTGCTTCAGTGGTCTCTTTAGATATGTTTCTGTCCTCCACTGGCCAGAGGTCAAGTTTCCCAGAAGCTAGTTGCCTGTATAAATTACAGTGCACATATTTTACATCTCATTGTAATGCTTTCTTTTGCCAACATCCGCTTCTTTGCAAATGTTTCGTTTCCAAGCCATTTTTGTGCAAGCCCCAAGAGAAGCCATCCAACAAGCATGCTGAAAATTTATCTACAGGCATCATTAATGCACATTTGGCTGATGAAGACACAGAGTTCATATAAACTGCAATTTAGAATGCCTCTTCTTCCAAACAGCTAGTCCCACAAGACACCATTTGCTCAGGAAAAATAGGACCAGGGGAAATATCCGAAAGTCCAGTACAAGAAGTCACAGACTGCCCACAGCTATTTTGGGGCAAAAAGAGAAACTTGGTACTGTTCTGTGTGAACAATTTTCAGTGTCAGCGTTTGGAGCACCAACACAGTGGGAGGCTGCAGGGGAGGTGCTGGGTAGTGAGACCAAAAGGAGACATGATACATCTGCTTCTAGGCTTGGGTCTGAAGCCACAGTGTCTAGATTACATTGGGACTTCCAGATGTCTCTTTGGAGACAAGCAACTGAACGACTGCAAAAGCAGAAGGATTATAAGGATGAGATTTCTGCACTGGGATACCCAGGAAGAAGTCTGGGGACTTCCTGTTACTCCTTTTCCTTCTGTCACAGTTACAGGGAGAATACCAGCTGCTGGGCATAACAGCCCATCATGTAAAATGCAGGGAAGGATAACAATCTGCATGCCAGAAAGAACTGAGTGCGAAACTAGTTCTTTGGTGTTTTAAGGAACAAAGGGGCCAAGGGCAACATTTCTGGGCTGAAGGTCAAGAAGCAAACTTTTTAGAAGTAGAGAATTGATAATACAACACATCTGTCAATATCAAGAAATGGGTGTGTAGGATCCTCTGCAAAGTTAGAACCAAAAAGCTACATCATGCCTAAAGCCCCCCACATGTAAGCTGAACTATCACACTTCATCTGGCTCCCCCATCCTTTGTTAATGCTTGTTTTTATATTATGGGAAATTGTTGGAGGAGACGAGAGCGAGTGGCAGAAATACCAAGCCTGGAGAAAAGCCTATGACCCCTGAAAAGACACTCACATACTGGAATGGACATTTATGTACTGTTATGGACCTTTATTCACTGGATTTGACAAACCACCGGATTGACTGTTCTCCCCTGTCTACCCCAGTTATACCCCAGTTCTATGTTATATGGTTGTACAGTTCTTTGTACCCCAGTTTGTTGTTTAAAAATCATGTCCACCATATTGTCTCCTTCCTCCCCTCACAGTTTTCCCGCCTAAACCTGTTGTCCTCCCCTGTTTTCCCGCTCTTCTGCCTGCCATTGGTTGAGGTTTGGTGCAGTGCAGAGGTAGCTGTCATTGGCCCATTCCCACAGCAACTCCCAAACTCCACCTACCCTTACCCTGTTATCCTATCCCTGGGACCCTTCAGTTGTCAATCCCTTGCTCGTCCCTAAACCTGAACCCAACCCCTAAACCTACACTATTTAAAGCCCTGTTGTCTTAATAAAATCGGCATTACCTCACCAGACCTCAAGTGTGTTTGGACCCCTTATTGTAGTGCCCGATCCCATTCCTTCATACCCCGGACCGCAGCAGGAAATGGATGTATGTATATTACTGGAAATGGAGTACTGCCCTCTGCTCTGATGGATCTGACCCTGACTTATGTGGGCAATGCAAGTCTCCACAGTGTCCAAGCTGTAAAATAACACCTGTTGTAGTGCCATTTGGATCAGTCTATGACAGGACTATGCTTCCACATTCAGCCTTTACTTTCTTTTATTAAACTGATTTTATCTCAACCTATAAAGTTTTTCATCTTATTCCCCCCCACCCCGTGCTGCTGAGGAGGGGGAGCGAGGGAATGGGGTAGTGAGGGAGTGTGATGGTGGGGCAGCTTGGTGGGCATTCCACCACATAAGGCCATTCTGAAATTAGGGATTTACAGGTCATTTTTTCTGACCACTCTGTGAACATTCGGAGGCTGGGCTGTGGCAAACCACTGAAGTTGGTTACCACCTGTATGAAACCCAGTAGACATGACACTCTGCTTCTCTGCACCCCCACAGAACGTGCCATTAACACATTTAACATATAGACAAGTCTGCTTATGGATATACAGATCATGAAGGAGACGAGGCAAGGAAGGAAGCTGAACCCCTTCCATCTCGCTCTTCTTGTCCTTCTACCACCTGCAGCACTAAGAGCTGTGTAACAGAATCATATAAAGGCAGAGAGGTCTTCATTGCTCAACCCCAGACTCCCTTTGGTCCAGAAAACAGCTGTGTTCATCCCCTACTGAGCAAAGGCATGGAGTACTGCCCTCTGCTCAGATGCTTTGGGCTCTGATCCTATGTAATTTATCCCATCTTATCTAGCACTACCATAGATGATCCTGCCTCCCTCTAAATGGATGCTTTCATAGTTCATGAAAATACCTGCCTGAATGAGGAAAACACGATCGGAAAAACACCCATGTCACACACAAAAAAAACCACCAAACCCCCAATCCTCCTCATGTAATCACAGCCATTAACTCTTTCCTCTGGCCTATAAACATAATCCCTGATGAACTAAACTCCACCTACCTTGACTGTCTGTGTTGGCCACATACTAAAAAAGTTACATGCTATGCCTTTATCTGTCACAGCTTGGTATCAGTAAAATTGTGCCTTGTCTGTTTATTGTTTGCAAAGGTTCCACTAAGTCCCATTATTTCTCCTTGAAAGAACACATAAACACTAAATGAGACAGGGTGGAGAATGAAAGTCCTTTCCTGGCTAACACATTTCCCCCAAGCCCATCTGTCACCCTCAGAGCAGTATCAAACCACTGCTGCTAAGGAGTAGTGTGAGGAAACTTGTGAGAGAGTACACTCTTTTATTCGAGGAAAAGAGAGAATGATCCAGGGATTTCACCAGTTCTGTTTATTTTTAAATAGAATGATTCATATTGCCTTGCAAGCACATCAACTGATTTAGAGAAAATTATTTGAAAAAAAGCAACAATTATCCTCTTCACTCACTTTTGAGGATTTTTATTCTCCTGATGGAACACAACTATACCACCTTTGGAGTTGCTCAGGGTATATGAGTGAGAACCTCTTAAAATAGAAAAAAATCATAAGACATTATTATTGTGAAAACAATGAGTCCTAATCTCAAACTTGGGTTAAAGCTGATTGGACTAGAATATTACATACAGACATAGGCTCTTTGTTAGGTTTTTGGTAGCTTCTTTACAACCCAACAACAAAGGCTGCAGAATGCTAAGACACTGGTTGAACCGATGCCACAGATATTGAAATGGATGTGAAAGATGATCTCTGATTTGGACACCTTCCAGATGAAAGCACTTGGCCCAAACTGAAGTCAGACAGTGGTTGCTTAACAGATTGCCTTTAAAAAGAAAAATACATATTAATCTTTTTCTCATTCAACCAAGAAAATATTCTTACCTAAAAGGAAGAAATTCCTTTGTCTGGGAGTGAAACATCAGATTTAGATGGCTCTGCGGACTGGCAATGAAGAACATTAGGCCTCCTAGCAACGTTCTTCAGCACTCTCCACATGCAGACTTGGCTTCATGTTTCAACTGCCTACTGTACGTGACAGCCCTATACTTCAGGATACACCGCATATGGAGTCTGTGTCTGGCATGCCTGAATAGTAGGTGGTCTGAGTTGTTCATTACTCTCATGCCATCGGATCTGGGACAGCAAGTTAAGCACTGTGAACAGAGCTCTTGGCCAAGCAATCGGAAGAGGAAACCGTTATCCTTTGTGCTCAACCCTTGAATAGTTTTTGCATCTTTTTCTCAATGTACAGTGAACTGAGATGCAAGCCTTCAAACAAGCCCTTTGAAATTCTCCAGGGGCTGCTCTTCCCAAACACTGTCTAGCCAGACACCATGGGATGTTCTTTTGCTGTCTGAAAATATCCCCCTCTTATTTTAATAAACCATTTTTTCCTATCTGTTTAAGAAATCACTTTTGTATCTTTTATGCTAAGATCCTCGTTAAAATATAATTATTTACATTGCATCTTGGCTAGGGCAGAGTGCTAGAGAGAACTTAGCCAGGCAGTAAAAATCTTCAGTTTAGGAAAGGGGGTGGTGTTTACCCTTATTAGTCAGTTTCTGAGGTAAAAAATGTTTTCTGCAGCAAAATGCCTCTGATAGCAACTTTGTATGGTTCTGTTCCTGACTGTTCCTTGACTGCTTTTTTCTTTCTTTAACAAAGATTGTATATCACATGTATGATTTGATATGCACGCAGGCAACCAGAGAACTAAGCCATTAGCTCCAGCATTGAAGACAGTTAATTTCCAAATTCAGAAATGCTAGAACAGACTGTGAGAACTCACAGCCAGGTGGGAGAGAACACACACATCCCGCAGAGCTGGGCTCCTGCCTTATGTGTCAAAGGCCCAACACATATGCAGAATACCCTCTAGGCTGGTTTTTACAGTTTTCTCTTTCTCTTATTGTTTCCCCTCCCCTCAGTCAATGGGAAAGAATGCTTTGAAGTTTTACATAACTTGTAATTATTTCTCTTGATAGAAACTAAATCTTTTTTGGCAAAAACAGCCAGAGGGAAAAACAGAATGTTGCTGCTTCCCACATTATTTCTTCTAGACTTAAACCTTCCAGCTGCGGAAGGTCTCTTGAGCAAAGGAAAACCCTTAAACAGCTCAGCTTTCCTCCTCACCCAATTTCTTGTGCTTGTCACCCCTTGCCTCCCCACACGCGTCAAATTTCTGATTTATTTTTACAGCATTACAAATGCAATGCATTTCACAAAAAAAGATAATTTGTAACATCAGTTTTAATAGATCACAACTATCTTGACAGGACTTAGTAAGAATTCATATTTTGTCATGATTTTGACTAGTTGTCAAACTCACTCAAATACAGAGTTCTAGGTATGACATCACCTGGAAATAAAAAAAGAGAAACTTTGGTACTTACTGATTTTTGCATATGAAGAAATTTTTCATTAGGCAGACAGTAAGCATTAGCTACTGCATAGACAGTTTGTATCTATCAGTGCCCTGTTTGTTTTTGAGGGTGTTCCTTTTCCCCTCACACAGGAAGCTTTGTCTGTATTTTGAAACCACCTCAACTCAACTGTATTAGTGTGGTACAAGCACTCAGAGACATTTTACACCCACACAAATACTGTGACACAGGAAGGCCACGTGTTAAGGCTTTTCCATATTAGCAGTAATATTTCTAAGCAAGAAGGAGTAGCAGTACACCTATAAAGCTGTAAAATTAATCCAGGTGTGCATGTGTATACCAACATATACACTCCTACCTTGCAAAAAAGATTTTCAGCCATTTATCAGCATGATTGGAACCAGATCACCTCCCCTACGAAGACAGGCTGAGAAAGCTGGGGCTGTTCAGCCTGGAGAAGGTTGTGTGGAGACTTCATAGCAATCTTCCAGTATCTGCAGGGCACCTCCAAGGAAGATGTAGAGGGACTCTTCATCAGGAACTGTAGTGATAGGACAAAGGGGAATGGCTTCAAACTGAAAGACAGTAGGTTTGGATTAGATGTTAGGAAGAAATTCTTTGCTGTGAGGGTGGTGAGGCACTGGAACAGGTTGCTCAGAGAACCTGTTGATGCCCCAACCCTGGAAGTATTCAAGGCCAGGTTAGACGGAGGCTCTGAGCAACCCAGTCTAGTGGGAGGTGTCCCTGCCCAGGGCATGGGCATTTGAAACTAGATGATCTTTAAGGTCACCTCCAAGCCAAACTTTTCTGTGATTCTATGATGTAGCACAGGGGCGGTGGGACTTGTGTGAACACGCTGGGGGATTCTGACCAAAGTTTTCAATCTCAAGAGACCGCGCGCAGGGCTCGGGGCCGACACCTCTACATGCTGACCAGCCCGCAAGTCCTCACTGGATTCAGGAAGCCAGGAAAACGACCCAGATCCCGACTGAAGAGACCGGCGGGCACAGGGACCGCACGGAGCGGCCGTGACAGGCTGCCCGGGCCCCGCCCGCCGCTCCCGCCTCGCCGGCTGTGACGACACCGGGCGCCGGGAAGTGCTTCCGCCTGCGCCTTCGCAGGGGGCGCGGTGCCGCGGCCCCGGGAGTGTCCGCTTGCGACGGGTCGAGGCAGTGACCGCGCTGAGGGGACGGAGGTGCGTGAGGAGCACCCCCGGTCCCACCGCCCGGCAGCGCTGCGGTTGTGAGGGAGCGGTGTCCCAACCGAGGGGTTGGTCCGACCCCGGGGGTGCAGCGCTGAGCCGGCTTCGTCAGTTGAACGGTTCTGTCTGGGATAGGGCCGCGTGCCGAGAGAAGGAGTGGGATAGCTGCCCTTCAGAAGTTTATTAGGATAGACTCAAGTACTTGATCGTTCCATCATAACCTCCTCTTTCTGCTCGGCCTAGTGGGACTGGTTAAGGCCAGGAGATGTCGACCCCCCCTCTGGCTGGGGCGGGGATGCCGCCGGGCGCTTTCTCGGGGACTCAGTCTCAGGCGGCCAGGGAGGTGAACACGGCTTCCCTCTGCCGCATCGGCCAGGAGACCGTGCAGGACATTGTGTTCCGAACCATGGAGATCTTCCAGTTACTGAGGAACATGCAGGTGAAAAATAGCTTTTTATTTTCACGGCCCTTGCTTCCTGTGTTGTTATCACTGACAGCCAGTATATACAGACAGAGGTGGCGGCTTAGGACGTTTAGATAACTCCATCAAACTGTTTTAAAAGGGTGGATTGATTGGAGAACTGAATTCTACTCTTAATGTATTTGTTTACTCCTGTAGATAAAGTGAACATGTAGAATATTCAGAAATGCTGAATTGCTGTTGCCCCCACAATAGATAAACTCTAAATACACTTTGTAACTGTGTTTTCCTTTATGAATAGCAAAGTCTGTTTATATGCCAGTTATGTTTCTCTATTTATGTTAACATACAGGGAGTAATTTTAGAGGAATTTTCATTGATCTTTTTTGGTAATATTTCCCACCTAAAACTTCTTTTTTTTTCTTATAAAAATGGACATAGTCCTTATTTATGGCTACTTACTGAGAAAACATACAAACATTTGTTGTGTTTTCTCTCTGTGGAAAGTAGAAGATAAATAATAACCCCCATTCTTTCTGTTTTCATGACTCTGGTGTTATTGAATTTTGTGGCCTGGGGTTGAGACACAAACTCTCAAAGTGTAATACTTGGATCACAACGTCATACTTAACCGTTGTGAAGACACTCACTGAAAAGAGTTAGAGGGATTGGCAATGACCAAAGTATAGAATACGTGAAGCTGTTTGACAACAGTGATTGAGCACATAAAATACAGAATTTTACTGGTAAAGAAAATAAAAAAATCAGTGATTTCTGTGGGAATAATGTGATTGTCTGATTTTAAAATGTACAAAACCCCATCTGATTTCTTTTGGTCTGGTTATTTTGTGGGACAGAAGCTTTAATATTTTTAATGTTTTGGTTCTCTTAAGTTACCAAATGGTGTTACTTATCATACTGCAACATATCAAGACAGATTGGGAAAGCTGCAGGAACATCTCCGTCAGTTATCAATACTCTTCAGAAAACTGAGATTAGTCTATGACAAATGCAATGAAAACTGTGCTGGGCTCGATCCTGTTCCCATAGAAGTAAGTATCTTTATGCATATATACATTACAGCTCGGAATAACCACTCTCTGCATAGCATATCGTTCATTCTCCTCAGTTGCAGGAGACTCATAACAAGTTTTAATGAGACAGGATATTAAGTGGACTGAATTCTGTTTATTAGTTAAAGCTGGTTGAAAAACTGCAAAACTTTCAGATTATCATCATCAATTCTTGCCAATTGGGAGGGATCCAATTTTGAAATTGAATCCCAGTTTGAAATTTTCCCTCTGTACTCGGCACTGGTGAGGCCACACCTCGAGTGCTGTGTCCAGTTCTGGGCTCCTCAATTGAGGAAGGACATGGAGGTGCTGGAGCGTGTCCAGAGAAGGGCAATAAAGCTGGTGAAGAGTCTGGAGCACAAGTCTGACAAGGAGTGACTGAGGAACCTGGAGTTGTTTAGCTTGGAGAAGGGGAGGCTCAGGAGGGACCTTCTCACTCTCTACAACTCCCTGAAAGGAGGTTGTGGCAAAGTAAGGTTCAGCCTCTTCTCCCAGGCAACAAGTGATGGGATAAGAGGAAATGGCCTCAAGCTGTGCCAGGGGAGGCTTAGGTTGACATTAGGGTTATTAAACACTGGAATGGGCTGCCCAAGGAGGTGTTAGAGTCACTGTCTCTGGAGGTGTTTAAGGAAAGACTGAATGTGGCACTTAGTGCCATGGTCTAGTTGACAAGATCTCAGAGGTCTTTTCCAACCTAATTCATTCTTGGATTCTGTAAAATCAAACTTGATTTAAAATTTTAGCCTTTTTCCTCAAGCTTCTTAGTTCCTTCATCAATTTGTTTCCCCTAGGAAAATGAAAGGATCAGGGTAGATTTTTTAAAAGAAGTGGGAAAAAGTGGGGAACAGCCTGCTTCAAGTTCTCACCTGTCAGCCTTGCTCCCTCACTAATAAACGTTATTCACTTTCTCTGACCATCAATCTGTGCCTCCTTAGTTGCCTCATTCTGCTGCTCCTAACCTGCTGGGCCAGTATGAACCAAAATTAATTGTGCAGTGGTGATGAAACAGTTACAGCATTGGACTTCCTGGAAGGAGGATTGGCTAAAGTTTTTCCTAATAAAACTGCTATTCCTAGTAAAATCAAAACTTTGTTTTCTCCCTCATAAGTTAAGTTGTTTCTAATTCTTAGTAATACTCTTAAACCCTGTTTTGTGTTATGACTCAAGTTATACTGCGCTAATTATCCAGAACTGTGAAGTTCTTTAAATATTGACCTTTGGATTCAGAGGCAACTTTATTAACAGACTTGTGATTGTCCGTTGAATTTTAACCATATAAGCATTTTATTTTGTATTTGAATCTCTTCAATGAATAGCAATAAATAAATTAGGTTCATTCATTCATTCTGTACAGTCCAGTCTAGACTACTACTTCTAGACTACTACTTCTGTCAACAGTCACTACCAAGGGTTTTAGAGAAACCTGACAGCAAGCAAGGGAGTAGGATAACTTTCCCATTTTAAAGAATAAAACTTTTTCCATGGTGTGTTGACTTGTGTGCAACAGAGTAGAGTAAGCTTTTTTAATGCAATGTCTGACTGATAACTTAGGCACAGCAAAATTTTGTATCAATAGTTGGAATTCTTTCTTTTTAATCTGCTGTCATGGTTTGAGATAGCTCCAAAAATCCTAATTCCCTAGTCTAAACCCCCCTCCCACATCCCAACCTAATGTGAGATGGGTTTTCCAGACAAAACACGCCAGACTCAGAATGGGGGAAGGGGAATATATTACAATGACTGTTACATATTACAATGACATTAGTTTGGGATGTGGGAGGGGGGCTTAGACTAGGGAATTAGGATTTTTGGGGATATCTCAAACCATGACATCTGCGTAGTCTTTTCTGCTCTGAAGTTAGGAAGTGCCTGCCTGTCTCGTTTTTACTGGTTAGGGTGAATGACAGTGGCACACCATTCGTCTTGGATCAGTTTTCTTAAATTCTTCTTCCAGTATTTCAATAATAGTCTCAATCATATTATTTTGTGGCTGACATTCTAATCATACCTTTGAGAATATTTACAAAGCTCTTTTTTTTTACAGAGTCAAGAGAAGTCGGTACCTACTAATATTCCTTAGTCTATTATTATTGATATAAATGTTTTCACATTTTTTGTAAATGTGTACTACCAATATAATGACTAAATTTCTGTTAACCAATGTAGCAAGGCATGAAATAATTGTGAAGCAGATCTGGTTTAAATTTCCTGCTTTTGTGTGTTAAGTGTAATTTGGCTTTTCTTGGTGGGTTTGGTTTTTTTCTATTACCTTTTCTAAAAGACAGGAGGTTTTCAAAGGAAGTGTTCTAGTTTGAGTGCTACTTTATTTTTCCATCAGAGAGAGGAGTTTTTTTCCAAGAGTATTTAGGAGCCACACTACTTCTTTTTTTATGGTTTGCAAATGTAGTAAGTGGTTAACCTTTACTACGTTTTCATGACAGAGTTTAGTGTGGTAGTTTTTGTTCATTTTCATAAGCTTAATAAGAATGGACTATGGAAATTTTTGCATAGAAGGACATTAAATTTTCAGTGGGTTAAATCAAAGTAAGTTTTCTATCAAAATGCTGAAGGAGGATGCTGAATGCTTTGAAATATTACACTCCAGCCTAAGTAACGACTTAATATGCACTTGGTGAGCAACTTGCTCCAAGGCTTTTGAACTAATGTCTTCTTGCTCATTTTCATCAATACTAGTCTTTCATTTCTTTGTAGTGTGTATGGGAATGAGGATGTAATTTTGCTTGGTTCAGGACAGAAAAACAATGTTGCACTGTGGACACTGTGGATGTATGCTATGTATAAAATGCTACAGCTTATTAATTTTTTATTAGTTGTTAGTAGCTTGGAAGTGTTCTGACACAGAAGCATGTATTTGTTTTATACCTGCTATATTTACTGATTCTTTTTAATTTATTTTCTTTTTAGGAAGGAAGCATACAGTAGTATTCATTTAGGGATACTTCATCAAAGATTTTTGGCTTTGTACAGAAATGATAGTACAATATGGTCTTTTCCAGCCTAAACAAAACTATGATCCTGTGTGTCGGAGAAGATCACAGTGGGAAATACTTAGGGAAAAACTCCCTTTAGGTAACTATAGGCCTGGTCTTAAGAACAGCCAAACAGAGGTTCACTAAAACAGCAAGTCATAGCTGGAGTATTAACTAAGTAGCTATGTAAAGCCAGTCATAATTATGGTTAGTATAGAACCATAGAATATAGAATCATAGAATCAATAACCCATCAGGATCATTGAGTCCAACTCCTGGCCCTGCCCAGGACACCTCAAGAATCACACCATGTACCTGAGAGCATTGTCCAAATGTTCCTTGAACTCAGGCAGGCTTGTGACCTCTTCCCTGGAGAGCCTGTTTGGTGCCCAACCATCCTCTGGGTGAAAAACATTTTCCTGATATCCAACCTAAACTTCCCCTGACTCAGCTTCATGCTGTTTCCTCGAGTCCTGTTGCTGGTCATGAGAGTGAAGAGATCAGTACCTGCCCCTCTGCTAAAATACTTTATAATAATGACAAGCTGTTGTTTGTGGTGTTTCATAGTGTGGAATGGTAAAATGGAAAATCACAATCTGCATAGTTCAAGAATACAAGATTTATCCATGATACACATCTTGAAATGGAAAGTGTGGGGTTTGCCTGCAGTTGTGAAATTGCTTGGATCTAAGCATGGTAACAGGTGGGGTTGTGTCCTTTTGAAGCGCATCATTTTCCTGGAGAACAAACTGAGGTCATTCCAAGGCCTTTGGGTTTGAGGTGACGAGCTTGTGTCAACTTTCGTTTGAGCGGTTTGAACCTGCGGAGAAAATGGTAGTACCTTATGTATCTCCTGCATTTCATTTCTTTTTTTTTTAATTTCTTCTTTTAATTTTTCTTTTTTTTTTTAATAAACCTAATATTTCTTGTTTTCACAGCAACTTATTCCGTATGTTGAAGAAGATGGCTCTAAGCATGATGATCGTGGTGCTGCAAGTCAGCTTCGTTTTGCTAGTGAAGAGAGAAGGGAAATTATGGAAGTAAATAAGGTAAGAAAGTTAAATTAATATGCATAAAATAGGAAATGGCACTTTGATGTCACAAAGCTTAAATTTCTAGATTGCTTTACTAAATGCAGAATGTCTGATGACTACCATCAAACCTGGGAATAATTACTTCTTGCACTTAACTATTTCAGAATTACCTTTCAGGAAACAAATTTGAGAGGAGTTTTTTGTTTTGTTTTTTGTTGGTTGGTTGGTTTTGGTTTGGTTCTTTGTTTGTTTTGGGTTTGTTTGTTGGTTTTTTTTAACTCTGGCTGTAGAGTTTGGGTTCCCTGACAGTTTTTACTTGTGCCTCTTTTAAAACCAACATATATTCTTTTGAATACAGTGTATTATGTTTATGCTTAGCCCACTAGATATCAGCACTATAGAGTGAGGTAAGGTGCCTGTTGAATTTATTTATCTTCAAAACTTACCTCAAAAAAATGTGCTCTGAATTATAAAGATGCTGTTAAATTTTCAGTTTGAGTGGCAGTCTGCAGTTAGGGACAATTATTAAAGATGGATTCAAATCTAAAAATAAATAATGCTAGAGTAACTGCAAATATAATATTGAGATTAAAATATGAAGTTTTGCCAGACCACAGTTTTGAACATTGTTTCTTCAATCTGTAAAGTACAAAGATAGGATTAATTAAATATTTCTATGGCTGTAATATCTGTAAATACTTAGTAAAAAGGAAGTATAATCTACAAAAATAACTGAACAAAGGAAATAAATAGATGAAATGTTTAATTTAGAGAATAATTGGTGGATTTTTAACTTTTAAAATATTTCCAGTATTTTAATTTGTCTTCAACACTCAGAGATGTATTGAATTTTTCATAACCCATTTATGTAGAAAAATGGGGACTACTTGAATTTAGAGAAAAGCAGTTGTCAGCTTCCCTGTTGTAATCGTTCTCCTAAGTGCTGATATAGCATAGTTTTATATATTATATTGTATGCAGTGTTGTACTCTGAATTTATGCACATTCATTTGCAATCTTTAAGTGTTAATAAGTTTAACTGTCCATATTTGCTGTGGGTTTAATAGTTCTGTGACGTGGGTTTGCCCTTGTTGTTGTACTTGCATCCTAATGTGTTTTTAAACCTCCTTGGTGAGATCTTGTGAAAAGAATTTCATAAATTTTTATGTTGAGTTCTGAACCTTAAGAAGGTTGATGGTGTTACAGGACCACTGGTCGAAAACTGGTAATTAAGAATGCATTAAAACCTTCACTTAAATCTGCTCTGAAATCCTGTATTTACACCTAAATGCCAGACCTAGTTTTCCAGATTTTCCATAGTAAATCTTCACAAGATAGTTGAACTTTCTCTAATCTTCCTGTGGACAAATACTTACTAACTACTGCAAAAGGAAGTTAAAACGTCTTGTTTTTTGGAAGTGCACTGATTTTTTTCTTTTGTCTCCCTCCAACTGTATTAGCACATCCAGTACCACTTTCAAAGCTCGAATTTTAGTACTTTTCAGAATAGGAAATGCTTTGGGTTTTATGACTAGAAATAAAGAAATTCTTCTTTTTCAAAGAAAAATCACTAGAATCATTATTAATGGATTTAATTTCTGACATTGGCTGCTGGGCTTAACTAGCCCTCTCTGGTTCTTAGCTGGCATTCCTGATAGCTTTTCAGTTCCCCTATGGTATGTAGCATCCAACTCAATTGGATTAATTTATTTTAGAAAAATTTCATGATGCAAAATGTTGATGAAGATGCTGTGATAGGGAAACCAACATTACAGATGAGGAAACTTTTTATATTCTTGACCCACTGTCATCGTTCAGCTGTTGTCCTGTTCTCACCTAATCCTTTTTGCTGTGATAGGTAGCATTTTTTCAATCTTGGCTGTCATTGGTACCAAAAAAAGCATTGTTGCAATTTCCCAATACTTTGACACTATTGAGATATTTGAGTTCTTAGACTTGCCATGGGTTGCTTAATTTTACCCTTCTTCTTGTGATAACCCAGCCAGTCTGATTTCTTTAGTGGCTCTGGATGTATGTGAAAGGCACTCCTTGCCCCTCAGTGTAGAGCTCAGACACAGCTAGGAGTAGCTCATACAAATCTTGTGGATCATATATTCTCACACAAAAATGTCCCTCATTCCATGAACCACTGACCTGAAACATGGCAGCTCTGCTTTGCTGCTGCAGTTGTCTGGGCAGGGCATCCTCAGTGGAGGAGGAGAGGAGCATCAGGTACTTCCTGTACTCACCGTCTCATTCATGGGGCAGGAGAATCTGTTGATGTGATCCTAAATACTGCAGAAGCTTTTGGTATTGGTTTACTGTGTAGTGACATCCTTCTGCTGTGTTAGGCTTATATTTTTAGGTCAGAAAGTTTAATGCGCTCACCTTGGCTGTGGAAGTGCTTGTCTGTTAATTTAAAATATAGATCAGTTTACAAGGTAATGAATTTCTGTCCTAGCAATTCAGTAGTAATTAGCAAATGTAGGTTTAAATAAAACCCATTAAGCTTAATACCAGAAGGGTGTTTTGCCAGCACTAAGAAACATATACCGTTATTACAAAACAAACAAACAAACCATTTCTTGAGCACTGAGCTACTTCTACCTTTTGTACTAAACAATTCTCTGTTGCAGTTCCCAGAAATGTAGCTTATTCTTTTTTAACCATATTTGCTTTCTGGGCTTGTAAATTGTTGGGGTGGTTGACTCTCTTTTGGAATAAATAATTCACTGTTCCAGAGTCAATTAAGCATTTGCATTGGTTTACTAGTGCAAATCTTGACCCAGTTTTCATTGAAATTAATCTATTTGCAACAAGTGGAAACTGTTAACAAGATTTCCTCACTTGTCTTCATATTTTTCAAGTGTTTAATGTTCAGTCTACAGATTTTTTACCTTCTAAGTATAGCATCGTCAGTATTATTTTCACCTAAGGCTCACCTTAGGTCTGTAGTCTTGTAGTACATTTGACAGGACTTAGAAAATAGCAAATCAGAAACTGAGAATACTTTAGTCTGTGTGGAGCAAGTACAGCTTAGGTTTCTTAAGTGCTGTAGGTCTGGTTTCAAATGAAGCACTTAGGAAAACTGTGACGTAATTAGTAGTCTCAGTACATTTGAATGAAAATGAAATGATGTGAAATAGCATTAGGACATTCCAGGTGACCCTTTAGAAAACAGTCATGTCTGATATTCTTAATTAACATTTGCTAAATGTTTAACAGTGATCTTGCTAAGAGAGGAAAAGACAATCTATATGACAGACTTCTAAGTTAAGCTGTTGTGAGTTTAGCTCTTGGCGCTTTTTTGATAACATAAACATTGTGCACTGCAGCTGATGTTGTTTAGGGAAGTATTCTTAAAATGACAGCAATTTGCAATTAGTCTTTCTCTTCAGAAAGCTTTACTTTTGAAGTATGCTGAAAAACTAAATTCCATTTAAACTACCTTTCACACTATTTGCATGTACTTTTGTTTTATATGTGTAGAGTACTTTTTCACCCAAAATACGAATGTGCACCAAGGAATACTTCGCAAGAGGGAAAGAATTCTTTATTTGGACACCTTATCAGTAGATTAAGCTGCACTGGAGACAGTTCCATCATGTTTTGAGTACCCAAACTGGCTCTCTGCAGTGGTAGAATCAGAGGAATTTAGACTCAGTGGGAGGTCTGGAGGTTATCTACTTCAGCCTCCAGCTCAAAGCAGGATCAACCAGCAAAGTTAGATCCTGTTGCTCCAGCTCATATCCAGTAGCATTTCAAATATCTGTAAGGATGGAAATTCTGCCTTTTCTGGTCCCTTCTTAAGGGTTGACTTTCACTGTGAAATTTTTCCTAATGTTACATTGGAATTTTTTCATAACTTATATATCCACTTTCCCTCATCCTTTTGCTGTGTACATTCAAGAAAAGTCCAGCTTTGTCTTTCCTATGATCTTCAGTATGTAGCTGAAGACAGTGATGTAGAGAAGCAAGATTCATGATGGGAACAGTTAAAAGCATACAGCAATTGGCAGGACTTTCATATGGACTTTACTGTTATTATGTGGTTTCTACACAGTGCACAACTGCACATGCCCAGGCTTCCTCCTCCCCCTTTTGCCTGTGCCCTATTCTGATTTGCTCTGTCTGATAGCCCACCCTATGTTCTGCCCCCTTTTCCCTGGCGGGACAGTTAAGAATCGGACACACGCCTGAATAAAGAATTCTGCTTGCACCCTTCCTCGTGTCCTGTCCCCTCCTCCCTTCGGACCGCGACAAATGGCGCCCACCGTCGGGCAGAGGTTTTTGCCTTAAGAAAACCTCCCCCACGCCACGACGGCTCGGACGGCGCAGAGAGAGGCGTTTCCGTCCCGCTGGTCCCTCCCGGTGAACTCCAGTTTGCGGCATAAGGCCCTCGCACCGAAGAAGGTGAGCGCCGGGGAAGCTCCTGATCCCTCACCCATCTCCCACCCTCACAAAATCAACTTTAAAACCAACTGCAGACTAACAGAAGCCTAAGTAATTTCGCAATGGGCCTCTGGTTATCAACCCCTCAAAAATTTGTATACAGCAAGCTAAAAGACTTTATTATTGAACATGGGCACCCCTTAGACAAAAAGTCGGCGAAATCGCTTGCAAAATGGCTAGAAAACCGCAGCGAAGTGGTCTCGGACGATTTAAAAATACAGGACTGGGAAAAAATTGGACACCACATATGGAAACAAAAGGACAGAGGGGACAAAAACGCAGCCGAAGCACTAATTGCTTGGAGATTGATTTTGATGGTGCTGCAACACCAAATAACCAGTTCCAATGAAAATCTCCAAGAACCTGAGCAAAAATCCAAGCCCCCATCCCCGAAAAAGGACAAGCCCTGAGGGTCCCGGAGGGGGCGGGGGAGACCGCGGACGGCGGGAGGGAGAAACAAAGCACGGAATACCAGCATCATGGCGCCGGCGAGCTGAGAGACCGCGCGGGCGAAACCCAGGAGAGCGGGGAGCACACACGGCGTGGAGAAACGGCATGCAAAGATTTCGCGCCTCTCCCGCCGGCACCGCCCCCCAGCCCGCCCGTGGAAGCTCAGCCGGCACCGCCCCCCAGCCCGCCCGTGGAAGCTCAGCCGGCACCGCGTCCCCACCGCCCCCTGAGCCTGCCGCCATCGGCGCCGGCCCCGGCGCACGGCACGGCCCCCGGCAGCCCCCGTCCCCACGGCAGCGCTGCTTACCCACCGCGCCAGCAGCTGGCGCTTTAACCCCTTCAGTACCACCACCCTGCGAATGTATTTGTCCCTGCCCATCCAGTGCCCAGAGGAGCAGATGGACTTACATAAAGGAACAAGCGTCAACAGTTGATGATTTGAATTTGGTTAAAGCATTTCCCGTATTTTATCATCCCAACAATCACCCCGTCTGGGAACCAATCCCCCTCCCAGTTCTGAAAGATACAAAACAAGCTATTACTGACTATGGGTTAAGTTCACCTTATGTGATAAGGGTACTTGGTTCACTTTTTGCTGCTTACACATTCACTCCAAATGACATAAGGGATTTAATAAGTGCTTTCTTCACTAATATGCAAGCAACACTTTTCCTAGATGAATGGCAAACTCGTATTCGCCAGCACGCCCAGCAAATCTCAGCAATCACAGGGACCCCAGTCCTGGAGTCCTTTAATAGACTTTTCGGAGTGGGACCTTATATTTCCAATGAGGCCCAAATCAAAATTCCTATGAATGAATTGGACATCTCAAAAAATCTAGCCTTCCAGGCTATTCAAACCATTGCTGAGGCTGCTGAACCTACACCTTCATACACACAAGTACAACAAAAACCAACAGAACCATTCATAGACTTTGCAGAAAGACTAAAGAAAGCCATTGCTAAACAAGTTAAACACCCAGAAGCTCAGGATGCACTATTTTTAAGGTTGGCTATAGAGCAATCTAATGATGATTGCCAACAAATACTAAGAACTCTTAGGGATCCTACCCCTATAGACATGGTCAAAGCATGTCGTAATGTGGGGTCTAATTCTCATAAAGCAAGACTAATAGCTGAAGCTTTAGCTGGACCACAAACCTGTTTTCACTGTGGTGAGACAGGACATATAAAAAAAATCTGCCCACAATTAACTACAAAGACTGAGCTTCCCAAGACGCCGTGCAAACGATGTGGGAAAGGCAGACACTGGACTAAAGATTGCCGCTCCCTTACTAACATTTACGGACAACTGCTACCCCCAAAAAAGTCACCAGACTTGAGGAGAAAAGTGACTTTTAATTCAATGCCAGATCTTAAACAGTGCACCTGTGAACGGTCAAGAAACAAGGCAGCACCCCCTCAACTACGTTCCATCCTGCTTAGTGCATCCCTTCAGCAAGTGCCAGGAAACCACAGCAATCCCTGCAGTTCAGCTCAAATCAGATGAACTGATTATGCAAGTTATGCCCTTATCACGCGATCCCAATCCTAAATTCTCCCTTCTAACATGTTCTGCTTACTTTCCAGGATCTCGTAGTCCACAGAAGACCACTATCACTAAGCCTTTAGACACCATGGAGCAGTGGCATCTCGGGCTGGAAACAATTTTTAGGGGGGGAGTCGCTCAGCAAATGCAGCTGTCCACTTGCTTTGAAATTTTGCTTTGTCTGTTTGTTTTGTTACAAACTATTTCTTGTATCACAGAATGCTACAAGAAGGACTATCACAACAGGCATTTTTCAAACTAATAAGAAAGGGTGAGATGTAGAGAAGCAAGATTCTACACAGTGCACAACTGCACATGCCCAGGCTTCCTCCTCCCCCTTTTGCCTGTGCCCTATTCTGATTTGCTCTGTCTGATAGCCCACCCTATGTTCTGCCCCCTTTTCCCTGGCGGGACAGTTAAGAATCGGACACACGCCTGAATAAAGAATTCTGCTTGCACCCTTCCTCGTGTCCTGTCCCCTCCTCCCTTCGGACCGCGACACAGTGATCATGCCTTTTGGCCTTCTCTTCTTGAGACGAAACAAATACAGCTTTAATCATCTTGATGGCCTTCCACTAGGCATTATTCAGTATGTTAGTGCTTTATATTGATCCCCAAATTGGACAGTTGTTCTGCAGAACCAAATAGAGGGGAATAACAATTTCACTTGACCTGATGGGTGCACTCTCTCTAATATAGCACAGCGTGCAGTTAGTCTTCATTGTTGCAAAAAGATCTGCAGCTGACTCATGTTCAACTTGTCAAAAAGTATCAAAATTACCCCAGATCCTTTTCTGCAAATGTGATTTCTATTCAGTCAGCTCTCTGCTTGTGCTGTTGTGTGAGTTTATTGTGTGTGCAGATGTAAGATTTTGCTTTAATTGAAGTTCCCAAGGTCCCTCTGAACCAGATATCCTACCACTGAGTATATTTATCACGTTCCCCTACTTGGCATTGTCCACAAATTTGATACAGTGATTAGGTCAGTAAGTGTGGATTAATCATTAATGAGGATATTAAGAATACTCACCTTAGTATCAATCCTGAGAAACTTCAAGAGTGACCAGCTACTATTTTGTCTTAATACTGATGATCCCAGCATTTAGAATTCCATAGCCCTGACAGATTTCCATCAATCTTGTAATCCACCTATCCAAACCACACCTCTCCAATTTGGCTACAAGACTATGAGAGATTGTGTCAAAAGCCTGACTAATATGAAAGTAGAGAAAAGCCCCTGCTCTACCCTTGCCACACAGCCAGTCACTACTCAGTAGAAGGATGTCATGTTTTTCAGGCACAGCACATCTTTGGTAAATCCAGGGTGACTGTTTCCAGTCACCATGACTTTATCATCCATATGTCTGGACATGACTTCCAGAAAGGTTTGCTGCATAGTCTTTCTGGAGTCAGGGGTTAGGCTAACCAGCCTGTAGTTTTCTGGATATCACTCCTTGACTTTCTTGCAGATGACTAAAGATGTTTCCTTCTTCATCAGGAGCCTCCTCCCCTCTCCAGTAGAAGATTGCATAGAGTGGTCTTATAATATCATCAGACAGCTCCCACAGCACTCAGATACATTTTATGCCAGATGATGATATACTTCCTTTTCAGTTTTGTGTAAAGTGTTGCATGCAAAGTTTTTCACATTACATCCTATATCAAAATAATATCATGGTAACAACGTTGAAAAAAATTAGGAAAAAGTGAGCTTAACAATCCTAATTGTCACCTTTTGTCCTCATATAGGTGCATATTGTACAACCTTTATTGCATTATCACATTTGGTTCCTCTTCCCCTCTGCCCACTTTTCTGGAAGAGTCCTTGAGTTATTCTGCTTTTGTTGCAGATGAGGCAGTGTTTAGATTGAATCAGTATCGTAGTAAATAAGATTATAAAAATCCTGGTTTGTGTGTTGGGTAACTGGTATGAGGGTATTGAATAAGTAGGGAATTTGGGAATGAGAAGCAAGGATTTATTGTGAGCAGTGAGTAACTAACTGAAGGCAGCTCCTGAAAACTGGATTTTTTTTTCTCTGCCACAAAACATCCATGGCAGTTGTTCATCCTTCTCCTTGTGGTTCATGGTAGCTTTGAATATGTGGGAAGCTGTTCAAATATGAAATTTAGTTATGAACTTGAACCTGAAGTGTCTCTGGACAAAGATAGTAGGCACTCCAGTTTTATCTCTGGTGTTCATGTCACTTAGTTGTCCATCTGTAACTGAGGATCATACATCTGTGTGATTTTCCTCTTAAGAAGGGGGATGTAACACTGAGGATTGTGGTGGAGAAGCACCTTGGGGAATGGGTAATTCCATTACAAGCTACATAGTCTAGATGGTACTCAGTAAATAAGACCTCAGACCTCATTGTTGAATGATAAATAATTGGTATGGAGCAAACATCGATCTACTTGAATGAACGTGCTTCCTCCCTGACACTGCATACGTGCAATCCCGTCTGGGTCAATGGGTGAAAAGTACTGAGCATGCAGTGGAGCACAGGCTGTCAGTGGTGCCTTTGCATGTTTTAGGAACACACAGTTACACATGCAGAAGGAGCAGTTTTCCCTTCAGCTATCAGGTGAGGAGCAAGGCAGAAAACCCAGTCTTATTTCTGGTAGGGGTAGAACAGTTATGTCTGTGCGTGACATCAGGAAAAGCTGTGTTAATGTTTATTGCACAGCAGTTACTATATTAGTGATTAATATTTTTATCCCTTTGGAAAAAAATTATACATAGATTGATATTATGATGAAAAGTAGGCCTTGGTATCAGTTGAGCAGACATAAGTTAGAATATCATCTGGCAGCTTTAAGAGTGTTTGACCAAAGTGTTGAGGACATTTTTTGTATCATATTTTTTTCCAGCTATATGCATATAATACTGTCATTCTTTTGACTATAAAACCAAAAGAAAAAAGAAAGGAGAAGGTTTTTCGACCTTACTTCAGAGATTTCAATATAAAGGACTCATTTTAAAAAGAGACAGTATAAATTTCACTTTCCTATCACAAACATTGTGTTTCTGTAGAAATTTCTTGGCTTTGACTTACATGGAAATGTGGAGGCCACTGTCACCTTCATAAGGCTTTCAGCAATCACTTCCTACAGCAGTTTAATGGTCAGAAGGAGTAACATGAGTTCTATGTCCAGCTCTGGGATCTGCAGCACAGGAAGGATATGGACCTGTTGGAGCAGGTCCAGAGGAGAGCCACAAAAATCATCAGAAGGATGGAGCACCTCACCCATGAGGAAAGGCAGAGAGAGCTGGGGCTGTTCAGTCTGGAGAAGACTCCACAGAGATATTGTAGCAGCCTTTCAGTACCTAAAGGGGCCTGAAAGGCTTCCCAAGAAAGGTGGGAACACTTTTTAGCAGGGCCTGTTGCAATAGGACAAGGGTAATGGCTTTAGACTAACAGAAAGTCAACTTAGATTAGATATAAGGAAGAAATTTTTTATGCTGAGGGTGATGAAACGCTTGTCCAGAGAGGAGGTAGATGCCCCATCCCTGAAAACATTCACAGTCAGGCTGGATTGGTCTCTGAGTAACCTGGTCTAGTTGAAGATGCTCACTGGGGGGTTGGACTAGATGACCATTAAACATCACTTCTAACCCAAACTGTTCCATGATTCTATGCTAATGGAAAAGAACATGATGCCTGTTCTCTGTAGTAGAGTCATAATCAACAAAGTAAGTATAATTTTTTAATTCTGCCAAGATTTATGCAAATAAAGGTACTACTGTTACTAATATTTAGTGTTTTATTACACTGAGATGTCCTTCTGGCCTGTACAGTTGTAGATCTTCAACAGAGCAGGTGTAAACTATAGCTGTCACAGCATTCAGAGGTATGGTCTTTTATATAAGATTTTCAAGGTGGAAAGCCCTCTTTGTTTATTTTTTTCTTAAGCAGAAGGAGAGCCTGTACAATATAGGCAAGTACTGTTGATGTTTCTACAGGCACCAGTTGGAATATGATCTTACTCGTCCACAGTGTTTACACTATTTTCTTTGCCTGAAGAAGGGACTTCTAACAAATAGCTTGAGTGCAGCATATGACTCATGTTTTGGTTTTAAAATTTGAAGGATAGATGAGCTTAAAATGAGGAGAGAGATGGGAACAGTGTTGAAGGAAAGTTCTGATGTATCTCTGGTAGTAAGTTGTGAATTGGTCTAGACAGCACTGATTTCAAATGAAATGAAAGTGAACCAAAAATTAGTTTTAGTAGAAATTTCGTTTCAGTTGAAGTTGAAATTACTGTGTCCTACTGAACCCAAATCTGTATGAAACGTGGCAAGTTCTTTATGGCAGATTTTCTTTTCCTTGAAAGACAGCTATTTTCTACATGTATGTTACGGTTCTCCCACATAATTTCATTTATGTGGGTTTTGTGCTTCAGTACCTGTTTTCGTGACTGACTTACCTGACCTATGCCTACTGAGGTATTGTTGGTTACTGGAAGGTGCAGTCCTTGACAACTCCATCCTGCTGGCCATAGTGCTTGCAGGGTCAATCAAAATGGGTAGTTAAACACATCGAATATTAGTATCACCAAAGAAGACCTCTTAGGATTGGTTTACAGTCACATCCCTTTCCTGACAGAAAGGGACTAACAGAAATCTACCTGTCAAATGTAACTTGAATTTAGGTCTCTTAAACTCATTATAAACTTCCAGTCAGATCCCTTTTCTGACAGAAAGGGACTAACAAAAACCTGCCTGTCAGATGTAACTTGAACTTAGGTCTCTTAGATCATTATAAACTGCCTCATATAAGATAGTTTCCCTGTGCTATCTTAAAACAGATAAAGTCAGAAGCTGTAGCATATATGTGGGATGAAGTACTTTTTCTTGTTTCATACAACTGCTAATCCTGAGAAGCAGTCCAGAGTTCAACTAAGTCATTTCAATAGAAGGAGGAAAGAGTGGGAGACAACTTGCAAGCAATCTGTTCAAACAAAAATTTGTCATTACTGCAGAAGCTGCTTACAGAACTTGCCCATTTCCCAAGAAGGCCATTTCACCTGTCTTTCCAAGGTTAGACCTGGGTTGAGGTGTTCTTACTGGCTCAGCAAAGTCTTAAACAGAGGCCAGCACTTCCAGTGGTGTAGAACATATTAATTATGTATTACTTTGTGGTGTGAGCCACTGCCTGTCAAAGATCAGTAACAAAGATCACTCTATGCATTTCAATTAGGAGACCATGCTCTCTGAAGTGGATATTTTCTCCTCTCTTTATACTTTCACCAGCCTAGCAATCCAGGGATAGTGCTTCATCTTAGATGCTTTTTTCTGTCTCTAGAAAAAGTAGAAGAGCTAAAAAAATAGGTCTTCACTGAAGACAAGGATCTAAAATTATCTTCAGATAAATAAAGAAACAATTTTATACTTCCTGTCTTTACAGATGCTTTGAAAACAAATGAAATCCAGTTTGAAGGTTCCCTTGTCTAATATCAAATAAAGATCAAGCAATTTACAGTGTCATAATGCTTGCACAGGAAAGGAAAACAGTCTTACAGAATGAGTCTTTTGGGCATAACTTGCATAAAGTTCATGTGAGCTTACCTAAGTAACAGTATTTAACAATACAATTAGACATGGATGAAGAGAGAACACGGTCTGCGTATCAGAGGTCAACGGTTCTTATTTCTGTCTGACTTGAATAACCAGCACTGACTGTTCACCCTTCATTCCTATTGATGAAGGTTTTGAAAAATCTTGAAATGACATGCTCTCAGTATCAGCCTGCATTAAACTAGTAGTTTTGATGTAACATTCACTGATTTCTTTAAGACTGAATGTTGAGGATGGCAAATAGAAACATGTTTAAAAATGCCACAGGTATGAACATGCTTGTTTATCTCATCCCGCTTGTGCTTTCTCAAGCATCAAGACCTTTGTAGGAAGACACTTGCAGTTCTGTCATTTGGGTGCTGTGGTAACTACATGATTCTTAGTTTTCTCTCTCGTCTTTAGGAGTTGGGTCTCTGATATATATTATGAAGTCTTGGATCAGCAAATGGAAATGAAAGAAGCATTAGATAAATGCCCATAGTTATCTTTAAAACACTTTTTAGTCTGTCAAATGCTTGATTATGTTCATGCTTATTGCACATGAATTGTCCTACCTCTGTTTTCACATCCTGCTCAGGAGTCTGGAACTGCATGTTGACTCTTCTTCCAGGAAATGTGTCCCCCAAAGTCTGTGTTCAGTAATATTTCCCTTACTATGTTCCGCATATAAGCCTAATTACTATATTACTTCAGACTGTTTTTACAGGTCTGAAATTAATGGGCTTACTTTTTTACTCTGGACTTCTTTCCCAACTGACCATCTGGGCATCTTAAAATGTTGTTGTATTGTCTGCATCAAAATACGGGAGACAGTTTTCAGGACATTGCTTCTTTTGTTGCTTCATTTTAGCACTGTTCCAGTTGCTTTGGCTGTATTACTGATCTGAGTTGCCCTTTTAATGTATTGCCATTTGTGTAGTGTCAATAACAAAGTTATGTCAAACCTGAAACATTTTGTTTTCTTTTGATGGTAGCAAGTCTTTCCTGTTCTTTCACTTTACTTGGAACTCCAGACTTCCCTAATGAATAAGTAGTTTGATCTCTAATGTGAGAAGGCTGACATCTTGTTAAATCAGAATGAAATGAAGGACATGCTGTGTATTGTTAACAGCAACCTAACTTAGTTCTCAACAGCTTCAATTTAAGCAGGAGAATGAATAAATGAGACAATAAATACGGGGATTATTGTGAAACATGAAAGGTTAAGGAAATTGTATGATGTCTTAATGCCCAGATCTTTCTTCTGTAAAGACATAATTTCTAAGTTTTGGTTATGCAACCAAATAAAAGCAAGTTGGCTGTTCTTTTTTTCCTTCACGTGCTTCTGCAGTTTGCAAAAACAAATACATAAATTTAAAGAATTCAGCATGATTGGGAGAACCTTTTTCAAGACAGGACTCTAAGCACATCACAGTTGACCTACATAGGCAGAAGGGCTGCAAAAGCTTGATTTGCTTCACCTATACCTTGTGCTCTGTTTAAACTTCTACTGTTAATCTCTCATTTTTCTGCAAACCCAAGTTACAAAACATATATTCCCATAAATTTACCTGTTCCCTGAATTGTTTCTTCCTACTTATGATGCTCTCCTTTGGACTTTGAAAAGTGGGGAATGATCTCCACAAACCTCCAGCTTATGAAGGTGTCAGGTGTTCTGATAAAAAGAATGCTGTGAAGAGAACAGCATTGACCCTGTAGCCATAATCCTTAACTTTTGAGGCTTTCTTGTATTTTTAGGATGTGATTTTAAGGGGATGTATTATCCCACTAATAGTGCTCACAGACAACTGAGGAAAAGGTTCATATAGCATTTCATAACACTGTAACTTTTGTTGAATTTTTGAGTGTGTTAATTGAACTGATCACAAAAAAACCTGATAATAAACTCTTTCCACAGAAGCTGAAACAGAAGAATCAGCAGCTGAAGCAGATCATGGATCAGTTACGGAATCTTATTTGGGACATAAATGCCATGTTGGCAATGAGGAATTGAACAAGGAAAATCAAACTTTGTATTTGAAGAAGATACAAATCTCATTGGATATGCTTAACTTCCTTGTAAGAAGAAACATATTTTCCTACAATCATATTGCAGTAATGTTTGAAAAGTCTTCACGATTAAAATGTTGGTTTTTTTCTAATAACTTAAATGGTGTTGGGTTTGTTTTTATAGAAGATTCATTGTACAGGTTTTACCTGAGTGTTTCCCTTAGGCTGTACAGCATCAGTAACTTACAGTAATAATTTGTATTGCTATGCAAATGAGGGGGTTTATAAATGAAGTGTTTCTGGATTTTCTTTATAATACAATTAACAGTTTTAAAAACCTGTTTGTATACATCAAACAGCCTCTACAGATAGGAAGGGTTGCAAGACAGGAAAGTCGCTCCAGAAAGCTACAGGGCCAAAATCAGCAATCAGATACTGCAATTCGATATGTTCTCCATTGTGGGAACTTACGCTGCAGGCTGCTATACCATACAAGTTCATCTTATTCCATATCCTATCACTGGATATATGATACACTAGATAAATCGGAGCAAAATTCAAAAGCTACATAAAAATTATATCCTTATGGATATAATTAAGTCTTTTTAAGGGAAGACTACCTTAACTTCTTTTGCAATTACATGTTGTAATTTCTTGAGTACTACTCTAGGTGTTGTATGGTGAATCATAGAATATGCTGAGTTGGAAGGGACTCATCGGTATCATCAAGTCCAACTCTTGCCCTTGCACAGGACCACCCCCAAGAATCACACCGTGTGCCTGAGAGCACTGTCCAAACGCTTCTTCAACTCAGGCAGGCTTGGTGCTGTGACCGCTTCCCTGGGGAGCCTGTTGTGGGTTCCTTCCAACTTGGCATATTCTGTTCTGTTCTGATATCTGACCAAAACCTCCCCTGCCTCAGCTTCATGCCATTTCCTCGAGTCCTGTCACTAGTCACAAGAGATTGGTACCTGCCCCTCCTCTCCCCCTCATGAGGAAGTTGTAACTGCAATGGCTTCTCCCCTCAGTCTTCTCTTCTCTAGGCTGAACAGACCAAGTGACCTCAGCTGGTCCTCATAAGCCTTCCCCTCAAAGCCCATCATCATCCTCACTCCTCTCCTTTGGATGCTTTCTAATACCTTAATGTCATTTTATATTGTGGTGCCCAAAACTGCACACAGTATTCCAGGTGAGGCCGTACCAGTGCAGAGCAGAGCGGGACAATCCCCTCCCTCGACCGGCTGGTGGTGATCCTTTGCCTGATGCCCCCCAGGACACGGTTGGCCCTCCTGGCTACCAAGGCACTGCTGACTCATATTCAACTTGCCATTGACCAGGACCCCCAGGTCCCTTTTCACAGTGCTGCTCTCCAGGCTCTCATTCCTTGGTCTATACACACAACCAGCATTGCCCTATCCCAGGTCTAGAAGCCAGAACTTACCCTTGTTAAACTTCATGTGGTTGGTGATTGCCCAGCCCTCTAATTTATGAAGGTCTCTCTGCAGGGCCTCTCTGCCTTCGAGGGATTCAACAGCTCCTCCCTACTTAGTGTTGTTGGCAAACTTAGTATTCCTTTGACTCCTGGGTCCATGTCATTAATGGAGATGTTGAAGAGAACTGGGCTGAGGATGGAGCCCTGTCAAACCCTACTAGTGACCTTGCACCATCCTGATGTCACCCCATTCACTGTAACTCTTTGTGCTCAACCCATGAGCCATTTGCTCACTCATCACATAGCATGGTTATTCAGCTATATGCTGGACATTTTGTCCAGAAGGATCCTGTGAGAAACAGTATCAAAACCTTTGCTGAAATCTAAAAGGATTACATCTACTGGCTTTCCTAGATCAATTAGGTGGGTTATCCTGCTGTAGAAGTAAATCAGGTTCTACAAGCAGGACTTCCCCCTCATGAAGCCTTGCTGGCTGTGACAGACTGACCAGTGATGTATTCCTGTAGCATTATGTATGGCTGGAATACTTTGGTTTTCTTTACCAGAATGCACTGGTATGCTTTTCACAAAATCATAGAATGGTTTGGGTTGGAAGGGACCTTAAAGATCATCTCGTTCCAACCCCCTGCCATGGGCAGTGAACCTTCCACTAGACCAGGTTGCTCAGATCTTCATCCAGCCTGGCCTTGAACACTTCCAGGGATGGGACATCCACAGCTTCTGTGGGCAACCTGTTCCAGTGCCTCATCACCCTCACACGTGTTTTATTGTTCTGTCAGTCCTTTTAATTTTGTTTTTTAATAATTTCAACCCATTTGTCTACTCCTTGAGATAAAAGTCACTGGTAATAGATGTGCTCACAGCTGGTTAACAATATGTGCCTTTTCCCTAAAATTCAGTACAATATAGTTGTCTTTTGTTTCTCCTTTTGAAGGCTGTAAATATTAACAGATGAATGGATGTCCTGTCTTATAATTGCAAATAAAGTGTTAGAAAATGTTAATTTTGATTAGTTTATACAGTGTTGAAAGTGATCTGTAACTATGACAATACCTAGATGTGAGTAGATGTCAAAACACCTTACAAATAAGGTCTCTCTTTTCTCCCACATTGCAAAAGGAAGACTGGGTATCTTACTCCACTTATTCCTAGCAGCAGAACTGTTCTTTTCCCATTTAGATTGACCACTATGGCAGACTTGTTGATCAGAAATAATAGTTGATTTCTGCAGCTGTGAGAGTCATACGCAAAGCTTTTGAAAAGGAGATGACTGCAAGTAGAGATTTTATTTTGGTTTTGGTTTAAAATGCATTTTTCTATTTGCTAGGTGTGGTGGCAGCTTTCTGTTTTGTGCATGTATAAGTATGCATACAGCCTAGAGGAAGTATTTGACGTGGATTTTGAAATGGCACGATCATCTTAATTGGTAGTGTAAAATTCTCAGTTCTTCAAATTTTTGTTCTATTTTTGGAACAATTATGGAAAATGGAAATAAGCCTAGACTTCGCTCTACTGCTTGTATAATATCTATGTCTTTTTCCTAAATGTTTTTAAAGTTCGTTGACTTTTTTATTGCATACAAACAGTACGCAAGTAACCTAAAATGTGAATAAGAGTGCAGTTATTGCAAGTAGATGTCTGGCTGATAAAATATTCAGCTGTCTCTGTGCAGCTGCTAGCAGTAGCCAAGGTCTATACTACAATTTTTCATCGGAGAGGAGAAACACTTCAAACCGCTACCAGAATAGATGGGCAGTAGCTAAATTGCAAAGTGCAGAAATTGACAGAATTGTAAATTATCACAGTAAATACTGTCAAATCAGGAACTTTGCGAGGTATTGGACCAAAACCATACACTTTGACTTACACAGATGAAAGTAAGGGTAGTGAACGTAATTCATGTGCTAGCAGGTCTGTGAATAAGTATCGGATTTGGCCAAGAAGATGACAGTTTTAAGAAAAGTGGCAATTCCTGAGCTGTGAAACACTTTTGAAGGAATTACTGGGCATCAACATGTGCTGAAATTTAATATTTTGGTTAATGCTGACTGAACTTTAACTGCTGGTTAATGAAATGGCACCAGATGAAGTATTTACAAATACCAGTAAAGCAATACCAACACAGATGTTTCAGTGTTTGGTTTATGTATGTATAGTTGATTGTTGTATCATTATATATCATTGAAATTGTCTTCATGCTTCTGGCATTCCCCTACTTTCCTCAGCAACCTGGTGGCTCTCAAAGTTGCTGCCTGCAGCAGTGTTGGGACTTGCTGTCCCTCCTGCACGCACAGAGCTCTCTGGAAGCACACCCTGTTTACTTTGAGGGTCATCTTCGTGTGACTGGTAATAAGTATAACTGCTTATTAGTGGTTGGACTCAATGATCTTAAAGGTCTTTTCCAACTTAAATGTTTCTATGATTCTATGGCTATATTTGTATTTTTGATAAGGCAGAAGCTGGATAAACATACAGACAATCCCAGAAGCAAACACCAGAACATAGGGTCATTATATTTTTGGAGTATAAAAATATTTGAGGGGCTTGGGGTTCTTAGGATTCTGTTTTGCCCAAATAGGACTTGGGAGAGTGGAGCTACGATGTGGAATACTTTATAGCATATTTGTGGGAGCACTCCAAGTTAACACACACTCTCAAAATGCAACCATTCATCCAACACCTTTGTAGACAAAATAGCGGATATTGAATGTGCGGCTCAGTGTCACAACACAACAGCAGAAGATGCCTGCTAGGCAGGTTTTTCTGACATAAAAAGACAAAAGTGCAGAGCAGATTTATGCCTTGTTCAGGAAAGATGCAAGGAGTTTACCTTTCCTCTTGTCTTCCATAGAGGCAGCAAGGCAATACCCAGAGTGCTCTAATAAACCATGACCGTTCTTGTTGTTCCATAGAGAAAACCCCTGCTCTGATTAATATTTCTTACTGAGGGAGAAACTGGAACTTGTGCACAAATGCTACCTAAATTAATCACTGTAGAGAATGGATTTATAGGGAGAAGGACAAGAATTCTGATCTCATAGGAACCAAGATTTCGTTGGTGTATGAGGTGGCTGCAGAAAGACTACAGCTGAAGGATGACTGACAACTGCTGTGGAAAACAGTAAGCTCCACATGTAGATTTGAAGACCTGAATTTAAGAAAAAGTGTCAAAAAAAAAAATTTGAAGACACCCAAGGACGCTGTGAGTCAACTGAGGTTCACAGAGGATGGATTAGTTTAATTGCTTCAGGCTAACAAAGGAAATGGGGGATTATAAAGGAATTTACAAATACATCAGTGCAGAAAAAATATTTGGGGAAGGAAGTAAGTAGTTTTCTCATTTTCCTTATTTAATAGCAGCAAAGACTGATATGGCTGAGCATCAGGCCTTTAAAAGAGAAGGGGTTTTTTCTGAGTTGGAAGGTTACTCTATATGTAAAAATAACAATCTGGCTGATATGTATTGCAGGATATTAATGAAAGTGACAAAAATTATGTACCAATGTCAGTTTTTATTTAAGAAAATGTAATGAGTAAATTAAATGTAAGAGGTAAATTAATACAATATAGTAAAACTTTTGTCTTGTTAAATCTAACTTCTGTGTAAATTTAAAGGATTTTTCTTACTCATATTGCATAAGGGACACATTCTGGCACCTGTTACTACAGAACAAATAACACTACTAACAGGCTGGAACAGTGTTTGTATTGATTGAATGTAGTCAGAAGCTGAATCCATGTTTTCCAGCACTTCTCACCAGACTAGGCCCAGTGAGGACCATCAACATATTTGAGGTAAATAAGCAGAGGCGCATTTTCATATGTCCCCTTTACCCTGGGAGCATCACAGCTCATTGTCTGCCTTCATGTTCAACTTACAGACCATCTAATTGCTTAGAGTTCTGCTTCTGCACATGTTCCCAGCAGCTGATGATATCTGACAATCACTGCTGAGGTTGTATAAACTGTGATTTTTCTGCCCAGATCCTATAAGAGACCTGATGTGCTGAGGCTCCATTTGGCCCCTTGTGCTCTCACGTTCAGCTGACTGCCCTTGCTGCAAAGCTATAGAGCAGTGTTCTAGAATGGAGTTGAAACTGAGTGGCTGAAAGGAATGAGTTACGTACACATCTGTGCTAAAATTTTTTCCTAGGCCTGTGTGTGCTTATTGTGAAATCTTGCTTGAGAAATAAATTCAGATTTGTGTAAATAGGAAGAAAGATTGGTGATTTTAAAGTTGTCTCAGTAGCAATGGATAGCAATGCAGCTTTTTTTTACAACCATGTAGAAGCTTTAGTGGTATTTACAGTCCTGGGGAGGGTGGAGGAGGATCATGAAGACAGTCCATCACTGAAATACATTGTTGGAGTAGAAAGACTTTCAAACAGTAAGGGGAAAATACAAAGAAATATAACAGCAACCATCAAAACTTAGGTGAGCACACACTTGCCATAAAATAGAGACAATGAAAGGGAATTTGGGAAAACACATTTTAAACCTGCATTAAAGAAATAAATTTGGACGCTGTGAGACAAAAAAAGCCTCTGCGGTTTTGGGGTGCATGTCCAAATATTGCATAGTAGGGAGTGTGAGTGTGAGAGCTCTTGCTCTGAGACCAGTAGTTCTGATACATTAGTTCTGCATGAAATACTGCATTCGTTTTTGGGTCAGCATGTTACTAACACAGCAGAAAAGAAGAATACTGATGTGCTACCATATGCATAATCATTAGAATAACTTGTGAAAGTGAAGACAAGGCTCGAATGTAGAAATTCTTGGGTAGATGCAAAGGGGAGGTAATTAGAGTGATTTGGAGTGGCTGTAGTACAAAACAGTGAAAGAAGGTAAGCAGGAACTTATTTCACCAAGCAGCAATGAAGAGGGATGGGTAAGGGAAACCTCTTAATGCCAAGATATGAAATACTAATTTCTGTAGTAGTTTAGAAGGTGCCTCTTGGGTTACTTGGAAATTTTAAAACTAAACAGCACAAAAAGGCTAAACAAATGCATTGGGAAAAGGAAAAAAAAAGAATATCTTGTCTTGCACTGGCAGAGCAAGAGGTGGATTGAACTGACCAAACTGGTTTTTCCACCTTTAGATTGTACGGTTGTAGAGCATCTATTTATTGGATGACTGTCAGATGATGAGCTCCTGTGAGCACCTGGACTAGATGCCACCTGCAAGTATTAAACAGGCTTTCATGGCTTCTTTGTGATGATTTGCTGCAGAAATTCCTCTTCTGGTTAACATGCGTTCATGGAAATTGTATTAGAGGAATCCTAGCAGACAAAGAAATGAAGCAGTACCTTGTTTCTCCCTCCCTACTTCCCCACCCCACATCCCAAGCCTCCCATTCCTAATTTTGATTCATTTCCTAGTGAAGTAGCTGATACCTGATTACTGTCTGTTGACTTTGTGGAACTTAGGAAGCCTTTTACTAATGGGAAACATGATCCTGTTTATCCACCCTTCCCCAGCTGATAACAAAACCAGCCGTAGTGATTGCATGCCTTGCAGTGTGAGCTGATGTCACAGTCTGCACCAAGGGAGCATGTTTGTTCCAGCACAGACACACAGGGGTGATCTAAGAGCATAAAATACATGATCATATTTTGCCTCAGATATGAAGTAGCATTATAAATCGTTATGTAAACCACATATTACTTTTATAGCATTTACGTATGTTACATATATTTTTGTTTGGTGTGGGAGTTTTCAATTACTTTCTAGGAAATGAGAAGATTTTTTTAAAGGTCTTGGATAGTCTGAGCAACCCCATCTAAAATGCCCTCCAGCACTCACAGAAGACAGAAGAAAAGGAGGAAATAGAACATAGGCACTGCACTTTCTCATAGGGTAGAAAATGGGGTTATATATATGTAATTACTACTTCCACAGTCCTGATTTCTCATCATAATCATTTGGTAGCTTAGTTTATAAAAACTACAAGTCCCACCGTACCATTTGGAAAGTAATAAGCAGATTCAGTAGTTAAGCCAAATACAATTAGATTTATTTATTTTACACCATGAAGTTGCAGAGACCACTATAATTTAAATTAACTTTACAAGGCCAGAGTGGAATTGCAATTAATTCAACCAAAGAGTATGTAGCTTTCAGATTTGAGCTTTTGAACTTGACTCGAACAATTCAGCTAGTTTTCCTGCCAAACAGAAAAAGCAAGCAGAGAAACAGTAAATCCTTCAGGTCTGCAAACTCACGTCACAGACAGGAGTAAGGAAAGCCGGTAGAAATTTCAACCCGCTGATGCTCTGAAATACAGTTACCGAGCAGATTATGGAACGCACCACTACCATTTTGCTACACATTAACACAGCACCTACCAAAAAAAAGTGGTTTCAAGGACAGAGCTCAAATTCCTAGCGTGAGGCCAGCAACATTCACCCTCACGCATGTGTGCTGGCTGCATTCAGGTTTGAGGCACAAATATTTATTCCCGAAGTCGATTGCTTCCATGAGCCATGCATGTAAAATTTCAGAAGCCCCTTGTATTATAGTTTGTGCACTTTTTTAAAGGCCTTTCACTGACACTTAATAAAGTTAAGTCTCTGGTGATCAGCCCTACAGTGGTATGCCAATAAAGATCTCTGTTTGTGTGGGTGGAGATGTACAAAACCAGTGATCATCTCTGTCTCTGAAGAAAAGGGTAGATAAACAGGAGGGAATAATGACAGAAATAGACAACAAAGAAATGCTTCCCCCAGGACTGAAGGATTTGTTTTTTCCTTGTTTCACATATTTTTTGGTCAGTTTTTTCTTTAAATATGTGAATAACTCTCTCCTTTCGGTGCATGCAAGTTTCCATTTCCAGCTACAAGACAATTTGCATTTGAAGTTTGGGTTCAGGCTGTTGAGAGACAGGAATTATCTGCAGTGTGCAAATGTGAATGTGGAGTGCAACTGCCCAGGAGACTGGTGATACATCATCTCCAGGGTTTTTGTCAAGGTCTTATATTTTAACAGTGTCAGCCTTCCCAGTCTGTTGCAAGCACAATTTACACCCCTTCTGTCTCCTAAGAGGAAAGGAAATAGAGGCGACAGAGATGTTCCCAGAGGAGTGACTAATCTTTACCCTTCAGGAGTGTTCAAGGATAGCCACCTCTACTAATCATTAAATAGTTGTTTTAAAAACAAGGAAAAAAAAAAGCAAATCAGTTAATCCCATTTCCCAAATGTTCTGCAGTGCACATCATTATCTATTCTGCTTCTTGTAGTCATTATCAGAGAGAAATTAGGTCTAGCAATGAATGGTCAGTATGATGCTGTCAGTGACACACAGTTCAATTTTAAATTTAAAATAGACTCTGTTGTCTGCCTATATCAGCTATTAACTTTAGTGTCATTGTCACAAAGCCATCAATCTCAGTCTGTCCCAAACCTATTTTATGTGTAGAGTCAGCCCATCTTCCTTATTTTCTACACATGCAGATTTTAAATCATCTTGTAAACCTTGTACTGCATGAAAGGTTGAAGGCTGCAAGACTTGGCAGATTGAGGTTTTTTTTAATTCCCCCCTCCCCCCAACATACATTCAGTATCCACCACCAGATGACAGATTGCAGCTACTCTCTGAACTGGATCATGCCAGAAATGGGAAAACAGAAAAATAAACAGCCCTAAAGCTGATACGAAATGGATGAAAGCTGGTTCCACTGAAGCTGATGGCAAATGCAGTAGAACTTAATTTCCAAGTAATTGCTATAAAAATTGTTTCAGAGAGACACTGCACAAAGTCTCCTTTGTAGGCTGAATCTTGTACATTTTAGAGATGATTTCTGCTTGTGTAGCACCAAAGCAGCTGAGTGCATCAGAAATGCCTCAGTTAGTTGTCATCTAGTTTAATGTGGGGGAGTTTGTTACTGGAACGTTTTAAGCATTTAATTGAAAGAGTCTTTTGTTCTGGATTTTGCCTCTCTTCTGGGTCTATCAATGTCTAAGAACATCGGCTTTTAAGGCAAATAAATTTCCTCAAAAGTTCCAGAAGACACAGCTTTGGGAACATATATGTGATTTGTAAAGGATAGCTGTAATAGGACAAGCTGCTTGACTAGAGAGCATATTCTGATATTCACTTTATTCTATCAACATGAATCCTTCAAACAAGAGTCTTTCTTAAATACCTAAGTAGAGAAGGGGCCCCCTGGTGGTCTAGTGGTTAGGATGCAGCACTCTCACCGCTGCGGCCCGGGTTCAATTCCCGGTCAGGGAAACTCCCCTGGGCAGATGGAGCTCATCAGCCCTGTAAGGCAATCCATCTAAGAGAAGGTCACTCTAAACAAACCTACGTCCTGAGGACCTCACTACCGCTGTCCAAGCTTGCTCGGCCCCAGCAGATGAACCTTAGGATTAAAGGGTGGGCTCAGTTCAGCGCACACAGTGTCTCACCTAAAAAATCCACTGTGCAGGCTCGAAGGGTAATGACCTTTCCCAAATCTTCGTTCGCGAAGACTGGCCATACATACAAATAGAGAAGTTTCTGCCTCTTGAGTCCATGACAGAGTTGCTTCATTAGCCTACATCTCACTGAAACAACTGTAAAGGGACCAATTTGTTAAATACAGTAACTGTGATGTTGTGTTGCATCAGTACATAAAACAGTAAGTAATGAAACCTGGGTAATTCTGGCCATTTATGTGTGCAATTACTTTGTTGTTAAAGTGTTGGGCACTTGAAATTTGAGTACTTCAAGAGCTATATGGCTGCTTTGAGTGCCGTGTCCAAGAACTACAGTGACACCAATGCTTGTTGCAAATCTTGTGTTCAGATC
Organism: Lepidothrix coronata; assembly: GCF_001604755.1. Classification (NCBI taxonomy): domain Eukaryota; kingdom Metazoa; phylum Chordata; class Aves; order Passeriformes; family Pipridae; genus Lepidothrix; species Lepidothrix coronata. Next base: position 263,441 of record NW_016690306.1, read on the forward strand.
CCATTTTAACCTGTAGATGTCAATATTAATGTAACAAAGCCTAGGTTTTGTTTACAGGAAGTCACAGACTTGCTAAGCCTTGATGTAACTGACCTGCTCTGATCCCTAGATAGTATCTGAGTGTTGGCAGAACTCCCGTACTGACCCTTTTGTCGCTTCTCTCATGGGAACTGGTGCTAGTAGGCATTTTGTAAGTGAGGCATGAGAGACTGCACAACGAGATGCAACACCCATCCCTCTGGTGACTAAAGCACTTCCTTGAAAGACCCAAACTCAGGTCTTCAACCTTTGGGAGCACATCAGGCTCAGCTTGAGGCAAAGAGGGCTGCAGCAGCGTGAGTCATGCCAGAAAGGAGCCAACTTTATGTCTGGAAGGTGCTCTCTTACACAAGTCTTTTTGTTTTTTGTCTTTTTCATACATAGAAGCCTCACTTCTATGAGAAGAAGTGAGAGATGAAAACTGAGAGATGACACAGAGTACGTGCATAATTTATATTTGTTGGAAGATACAGCTCCTGAGTACAAATCAAATAGCTGTATCCAGAAAAGAGTAGAAAATACTGCAGTGTTGGGTTTGTGTGGCATTGTTTTTGCAGCGGGGGGCTACAGAGGTGGCTTCTGTAAGAAGCTGATGGAAGCTTCCCCCAAGTCTGACAGAGCCAATTCCAGCTGGCTCTGAGACAGACCAGATGCTAGCCAAGGCTGAGCCCAACAGCTACCTCTGGGATAACGTATACAAGAAGGAGAAAAAACTGCTCAGAATAACAGCAGTGAACAGAGGAGCGGGAATATGTGAGAGAAACAGCCCTTCAGACACCAAGGTCAGTGAGGAAGGAGTGTGAGGAGGTGCTCCACGCACCAGAGCAGAAATTCCCCTGCAGTCTATGGTGCAGCCCATGGCGAGGCAGCTGTGCCCCTGCAGCCCATGGAGGTCCACAGAGGAGCAGAGATCCACCTGCAGCTCATGAAGGACCCCATGTTGGAACAGGTGGATGCCCAAAGGAGCCTGTGACCCCATGGAAAACCTGTGCTGGAGCATGCTTCTCTCAGGACCTGTGGATCTGTGGAGAGAGGAACCCACACTGGAGCAGGTTTGCTGGCAGGACTTGTGACACTGCAAGGAACCTACCCTCGAGCAGCCTGTTCCTGGCAGACTGCACCCTATGGAAGGGACCCATCCTAGAGCAGGGGAGGGGATGAGTCCTTCTCATTGGACTCATTGGAAGAAAGGAGCAGCAGAGACAAGGAAGAAAGGAGCAGCAGAAAGGAGCAGCAGAGACAAGGAAGAAAGAAGCAGCAGAGACAAGGTGGGATGAACTGACCACAGCCCACATTCCCCATCCCCCTATGCTGCTGTGGGGAAGAGAGAGAGAACTTAGATATAAAGTTGAGCCTGGGAAGAGAGGAGGAGTGGGCGAAAGGTGGCTTAAGATTTTATTTCTCACTACTTTACTCTGATTTTTACTGACAGTAAATTAAACTAATTTCCCCAAGTTGAGTCTGTTTTGCCTGTGATGAGTGAGCTCTCCCCTTAGTGATCCCTCCCCTGAGTGATCTCTCCCCCTCCTTATCTCAACCCACAAGCCTTTTGTTATATTTTCTCTCCCCTGTCCAGCTGAGAAGTAGTAGAGTGGCTTTAGTGGGCATCTGGTATCCAGTCAAGGTCAACTCACCACAATTACGGAACGAGAACAACCAAGTGCTCCCCTTAGCTACAGCAGCTAAGGCCAAAGGAAAAAGAGAGAGGTGGTATTTGAGTAACTCTAACACTGCTTCTGTGATGGCAGAGAATTTGCAGTTATGAGCTTGAGCATGAGACATGGCTGCAATACCTTCTCATCAGATCTGTGCAAAATTGTAAGATAATGCTTCATTAGAGAAAATATACAACACATCCTATTCCTTATGCTCTCTTCACACGCTTGTAAATGTTGCATAAGGAACAGAGTATATATATAACTATACCTACAACTCCTTGTCACGTGAAAGGTGGGAGTTTGGATTTTTGCCTGTTGGTATCTCTGGGAGAGTCGAGACCCTGGTGCCTGACAGTCTATCAGCATCCTGTAATGAGACCCTTCACCAACAGATTCACAAGATCGGAGGGTACCTCAACCTGCCTTGTTAGGGGAAACTCATCAGAGCCAAGACCCCTCTGCAACTGGTGTTAAGCGCTGCCAGCAACTGCAAGGACTAACTTTACAGTTCATGGTATAACACTCTATTAATACAAATTGTGACAGATAATTAAGGTTTGAATGTTGTCGGTGATAGTGTCTACTGCAAGAATATGGCTTAAAAAAACCCAATCTATTAATACATATATTAGGCAAGCACAAGTTCTGATACAAAGCAATCTACTAATATGTTGTGGGGTAAGCACAAACAAAAGCTTTAGTCTTCAAAGCAGCGTTTAATGCATGTAGAGTATATTTCTCACCCAAGGCGTCCCTCTGGCGGGGGAGAAGATGGACTCAGCCCATTGACTGATCCCAGCAGTTTCGGTGGAGGTCTTCTCCCACTTTCCCCTTATCCCCAGCTTACTTTTATACTATTTGCTTTATGTTTGGGTGGAGTTTGAGTGGCTTTAGTCATAAATACCTTTTATTTCTGATTGGTGTATTTAATGGGAGGGGGGTGGTGGTTGTGGTTTGGCACCTGAGGAGGGAGTTTGACGTTTGTTGGCTTCAGCAGCAGAACATCTTGATTCTTCCTTGTCAGACGGGTACTGTATGGTCTCAGTACCACAATGTTCTCCCATTCTGCTGGGATTAGAATGGAGGGGGGCCACGTAGTCTCCACTTCGTTCCACACTCCGTTCTGTTTCTCTGAGCAGATGTTTATTGTTGTATAGGAGAGGATGTTGGTCTCAGTCCATCCAGGTAGTTGCAGCTGCTTTTTACCTTAAAATTCTGAATTCTCTCTAGGTTTAATTCTATCCATCATCCCACACTCCTCTCACTACAAACACACCTGTAAACCACCAGCTGCACACGTATAATCACAAACCCAGCCTCACATTATTCACATTTTGTGTGGCTGGAAAAAAACATCCTTCTCCAATGACAGTAAACATTCTTGGCTAAGACACTAGGTCTGACAGGACTCCAACAGCCAGGTGAGATCCTTCACCACTCATTGAAAGGATGAGCCTGCAGTGTGTCTTGTCTTCTAGGAGTTGTCTAAATAAGGAAGAAGACAGCTAGGACCAAATATGAGAGATACTTTATGGCAGGAGAACAGAAGTGTCCTGGGTGCAGCCTCAGCCAGCCAGTTAAGGATAGAGGAGTTCTCAGGAAACCCTAATCTTCACTTGGACTATTTTTGTACCTCGGAAGGGTCTTTGATTTGAAAAGGTGACGTGAGTCCATCTGTAAAATAAGAAGGATAATAAAAATTTGTTCCAGGCATCTTACTTTTATTAGTTATTGATGTCTACAAGCAGGTTGGCATGGCACAAAGCTTGAATAATGCTGCTTTTAACCAATGAGTTGTAAATATAAGTCTGGAGCTCATCAGTGGCCTGGAGTGTGATAGTTTTGGCAATGTTTGCCCTTGTCTGAATGTCATAACGGAGCAGGGAGGGCTGAAGGAGCACATATCAACACAGGAAGGTGTGCTTTGAGAAAGGATGCATGAAAACTGCAGTGCATGCCTTTCGAAACTGTATAAAAGAAGAATTCAGTTGTTGAGGATGGTCTGAAGAATGGAGGAGACGATAAAGGCATCACCGAGGTGTGATGTACTGGCTGAGTGGAAATGAGAGCAGGAAATATTGCAGTTGCTGCTATAGGTCAGAGCAGTGTTCTGGGGATCCTTGAAGGGAAGCACAAGTAGCTGAAATTTAATGCAGGAGGCCAAAGGAAAATGATGGAAGAATTCAGAGGTGCCGCTGTGGAGGCAGATGATTTACTGAGACATTTGAAATAGGTTGCAAAGGAAAAAGGTGAAAATGAAGAGGAGGCTCTAGTAATCTTGAGGAGAAATGATCAGGGCATGACCACAATTTTTGTCACATGGCTGACACAGGTGAGACTTCAAGAAGTTGCTCATGGTGAAGTGATGTAATTTGGCAAATGTCTGACTCTTATTTCAGACTGGGAGAGATGAGTCTAAGGAGATTTAATTAGCATGTAGGACTCCTTGTAGGAAATTGCTAAGTGTTGCTATACCCAGAAGTTTCTCAGGAAATAGAAAGCAAAATGAAAAATGGTCACGATTTCCTCACTTCACAGAGAAATTGTGCAAGAGTCGCAATCTGTTCTTGCTGTCCAGGAGATGAATATTCAACCAGTTGTCTCCCTATGAATAGAAAGCTCTAGAAAGATCAAGTCTTTCTTGATCCTCTAGAGTGTTCATGCTGAATGATGGTTGAAACATAGCTCAATAAACGCTTTATGAAGGAATAAATTCTATCTTGATTTCATATTGAATTGTTATAGACAAGCAACTGTTCTGAAAATATTTTCACATATTCATTCATCTCTCTTTAGAGAATGCAGTGTGCCAGTTTCTGAGAGAGAACAAAATTATCATGTATTATTTTTAGATGTAAGCAATTTGTGGTTAATGTTACTCTGCCAGAACAGGGTACCAATCTCCCAGTTTCAAAACCAGGCATGTTTATTGGATAGCTATAAAACTCAGTGTGAAGGAAAGAGGGGAAATTTTCACCCAACTCAAATAATCTGACATGTACTTCCAGCCTACAAATAAGACTGAAGCTGGAGTAGCTCAACAAGAGAAGATGAAGAATATTAATGTACTGAAATGTCTATACGTGGATGCAAGGAGCATGGAAAATAAGCAGCAGGCACTAGAAGAGATACTAAACAATGAAGTTTATGAGCTGGTGGGCATAGCTGAGGCAAGGTGGGCTGATTCCTGTCAGTGCTTTGAATGTCAATAAAGAGGCAGACGTCTGCACAGACAGGCAGAGGCATGGTGGCAGGATGCAGCTATGTTTTCTCACTGGTGTGGTGCATGCAATGGGCTCGAATGATGTTCTGTTTTCTTGAAAAAACTTTAACTTGGTAGATTAGAAGAAATAATGAACATGATGGATCCAGTGCAACTTTTTTTGTTCATGAGCTTTTGGAAATCCACAGTCCTGAACAAATTGGATGTTTGTGATAAAAAACAGTTCAAACACTTTTAGTTAAATTAACACTGTTAAGTAGTGTAGTAAAGCTACAAAACACTGGATGCTCTATTTGAATGTTGGGTGTATTCTTATGAAGCTTCCTAATTGCAATAATTAGTACCAGCCTTGGGACAGGCCACCCACTTCTCTTTCCCACTTTGATGTCAGCTGCTGAAGGGAAGAATGTAAATAAAAGCTGGACTGTAAACAGAAACACTTGCTGAGACCTATGGTCCCAGTACTGCAGCCCTATCTCACTGTTTTAGGTTGAATAGCTCAAATATATTCGAAAGAACTATCCGACGAAATATGTAACCATAAATAAGACATTTTAGCCACCTCTAGGCATGGGTAGTTTGACCATCAGCTGATTTGCACATCTCTTTTGCACATGGAATGTTATCACAGAAATCCTGTGTCCATTACCTGAACTGCAGTGTTTGGAACCAGCTGGCACTAGGTGAAGCCAGACTCAGCTTTCCCATGGAGCCACAGTTGACTCAAACTGGCCAAAGATATATTCTCTACCATATAGTGATTGACATGCTCGGGAATGAAAACTAGGGTAAAGGAACAAAACAGTGAAATTTTGGCTTCCAAGGTGGCCTTTGCTCAGCTTGTCTGCCTGTGGGCCAAGGTGAGTAACCTCCTTGGTCTCACTTGTCTTCTTCTCTTTCCCTCACCTGTTAAACTATCTTTATCTCAACTCATGAGTTTTGTCTCTTTTGGCCTACTTGTTCTCTCTCAGTGGAACTGGAAAACTCAAGGAAAAAGGTAGTCTCATGAGCATATCAATGTGAATACAACATCATGGGACATTGTGCTAGCCACAAGGTTAGTGCCAGGGCTATTTCTGAGGCACGTCAATAACGACACCTTCAGCCTGATTTGGCACCTGCTTTCCTGCTCCTGGAGGGATGAGATATCTCAAGAGCCTGTGTGAATTATGGAGTAAGACATTAGGTACCCAGAATGCCACCTTCTGCTAGGAACCAGGGTCCTCAGGTCCCTTTCAAGTTAGCTTCCCACAGATGTACGCACTCCTAAATAACTGTCTAAGGATAGTTAATTCAGAGACACTTCCACAGGTATTACAGACAAGATTCCTCCAAGTTTGGATCTGTCCACTATCCATTAGTTACCACTATCCCAGAAAGTCTTGAAGCTTCCCTTGTCCTCCTCAAGCCACAGACCACACCATACCAAAACACCACTGTGGGAAACAGTCACTCTGGGAGGAAAAACACCAAAAAATTATCATATATTAGGTCCTCCATGAAGAGGTGGTGGAGACTGAGGCTATATGCTAGATGTATGGATTACTAGTTGCCTCCAGGACAAGCCCTGAACCGTCAGGCTGCAATCCACACCGTGCCACTGGCCAAGTTGCATGCAGCCTGTTGCACATGCCTGTAGGCAGGTAGGCACAGCCTAAGCCTTGTTTAAACCAAGGTAGGAAAAGCCAGGCATCTGCTGCAGAATACCTGCAAGGTGAGGGCACATCTCCAAACAGGCAGTTGCTGCTGTGGATGATCCTGGTCTGAATAAAGCAATGATGGGAATTAAAATAGTATCATCTGTCACCTCCTGTGATCAGCATCTTGGCTACCTAGTCTCATTTCCTCCTTGAGATTTTGGCTTTGTGGCTGGTGGCTGTGGGGAAAAGATGATGTGAAACCACCATGTTTCATGGTGGCTGGACAGTGCACTAAAATACATGGAGAAAGATTTCTGGGATGGTAGGGACAAGCATAAAAGAGTTCACAGGCTGTTTATCCAGGAGTTAGCTTTTTCAAAGGCATCTACAGCCTTTGTCCCCAGGCAGGGCTTCCTGGCCTTGGGAGAGAGCAGTGCTGCTCGCAGGTGGCTGGGGTCTTCATACCCAGGACATTACTGCTGTCCCTTCCCAGCACTTTTTGTGGCACCCATATGCAACCCAGAGCTGAGAGAATGAAACCACATGTGCACCTGGTGCTTCAGAGTCTTCCAACACGTTTCGCTCTTGGGGAACTCACTGGTTCCCCATGCAGGTGCTTCCTACTCTCTTCCCATCACCCCAAAAGCTGATGTCCCCACTCCTCTCCCAGCAGTCCCGCACCTGCTGAGCCTCCCTCCCAGCCTCTTTCAGATTAGCTTAAATGCTTTTGAGCAGTAGATGCTTCCTTGCCCGGATCAGTTGAAAGACAGGGAATGCTTGTTTGACTAAGCTGCCCCTTAAGCCTTTAACAGGAAGCTTTTATCTAGCAGAACCAGGGACTGAAACACACAGGACATAGACTTGTTAGCAGAAAATATTGCACCGTTGTGGTTTCTTTGGCAGCTTGGCAGCAGACTGCAACACTTTATAGACACGTGTGTGTCAAAGGAAGCCATGTGGGGCTGGATGCAGCCTGCTGGGAGCAGGAGAGGGAGAGGAACTGGAGATGGGTCTGGGATGAGATATTGCAAGCTGCAACTGCCCTACATGCATCATTAGATCTACACTTTTAGATATAAAAACAGTGTGGGACTGTCAACACTAAATATGTCACTCACAGGTAGAAATTGCCTGGCATCCTGCAATTCTTATTTGCATGAAATCAAAAATAGTAGGAGGAAATCTGCCCGCAGCAGACTTTCAATTTACGTCAGTCTGCCAAAGTCTTAAGTGAAAGCAAGCCACTGTGTGAACACTTAGTCATCGCCTTCATTTAACATCCAGTGGGTGTAATGTTTGGCAGCCTAGCCCTCTGAAGAGACAGCCCTGGCATCTCATTTTAGCACATTATCCCATTATATTGTGTGCTGTAGTATCCCAGTGTATGGAAAGCAATGAAAACATGTAACTATGCACAAAGGCCACACAATCACAGATGGCTCATCTGGGGCAAGCAGAGTGCCTGTGATTAAAACCTAGAGGGTAAGGTGAGGTGAGAGCTCGGACTGCCTGAGCAAGCTGGGGTTTGGAGACCAGCACCCTCTACAGTTGAGGAGCCTATTTCCAAACCTGCTCCTGGAAGGAAGCAAAGAAGACTGTTCACGTGACCTGATGTAGTGGTTGGCATCCCTGCCCATGGCAGGGGGGTTGGAACTAGATGATCTTTGAGGACCCTTCTAACCCAGACCATTCTATGAATCTATGAGTCTATGAAATAGGAGTGGCACTGCTCTGCCACACACAGAACAACTTGGAAACTTATTTTCACTTCTTTCTTGTTTTGATGCTTTGTATCCTCATGTCTCCTCTCCTTAATGGTGCTCAGGTGATTTGTTCTCTAGCTACATGGAGCACAGCTGGTTCCTTGGGCTTTGCCAACCCTTCCCAGGGATATGGGTGGGCCACCCCATAGCTCACAAAAACAGTCTGATTCATGGAGAATGGACGTTGCCCAGTGCCCAAGCTGGGGGATCTTGGGAATGTCCTCAGAGTGAACTTAGATATCTTTTTAGACACAAAAACTTATTCCAAATCTGACCCTGCTGGGAATCAAAGACAGGATTTCAAGAATACCTAGGTAGATGCATGATGCCGAGGTCAACTGTAGAAAGTAAGAAGTGCACAACACTGATGTTGCTAAATCTTCATCAGCTCTTTTTCAGCAAACCCTATGATATTACATTTATATCTGCAAGTACTAAATATGTGTTTTGGTCTTTAGGTGCTTAATATCTCTGTAATCAAAAATCCAAGGCCCAGTTGGATCCTCAAGAGCTCCAAACTTTCAGTGATATTGATGTAGTTGGCACTTAAGAGCAAGACTCATGCAAGTGAGGCACCAAAACACCTAGCTTTTAGATCTTCCTGGTGCAGAACCCAAAATAAGAGTGGTCATAGAGAGACTGCAGCCATCTGGTACATTAAATGTCACCAGAGGCATGCTGCCACAAAGGCCAACCAACATCAAAGCTTTCAGGGGTAGGGAGCCAGAAGTAGACTGACTTCTTGGAGAGGACCTGGACCATTCCTGCTCCCGGGCTGTGGCTAGATGGTCTTTGGCAGACTAAGAAGTGTTAAAATCCCCCCAAAAACCAAAGCAGTTTTGTATCCCACAGTCTGTGGAGCAGTGGCAATGAACAGTTGGTAAGAAGCCAGGTGGGATGGGGCCCTGAGCAACCTGATCTAGTGGTTGGCATCCCTGCCCATGGAGGAGAGGTTGAAAGTAGATGATCTTTAAGGTCCCTTACAACCCAAACCATTCTGTGATGAAGAGGTGGCACAATCCAAAAAAGTTTCCAGGCAAAAAAAAGCACTCATAACTGAAATACAGTTTCTCTAAAGATCCCTTGGCACTCCGTAGCTAACCAGCACAGAGAGAGTCATGGGCTCTCTGTACAGCCCATGGCAGGGAACAGTGCTGGTGGAAGAAGAGACCTACCATCCACCTTCATCAGGTGCCCTGACTCCTAGGCTGGAGCACGGCAGGTTTGCTTGTGCACCCTCTTCTTGGCCCCAGGAGCCTTGACTTTTTTGTGCATGCAGCTACTTTCTTGCTATTTTTCTAAAGCTCAGACAACTCCCTGCTTTGCTGGCCAGCCACTGTCTGTCTTAGCCATTTATCTGCCTCTGGGCACTGGAGGAACCTGAACACCACAGAGGCAGAAAGTCCTGTGAGAGTTTCACCGTTGTGTGCTCAGCTGAGCAACTGCAAAATTCCTCCTTGCGTGTTGAGCCTTTTAAACTGTTATCCCTAGAAAAACTAGACATAGCTAATGTGGTACTTTTGAGATCTTATAACAGGCCATGATGACATGAGCATCCTTGTAATTCCACCTCAGCTGAAGGCAAGAAGGTGGATATTTTAATTTACATTTAGCCTGTGACCTGATCCCATGAAAGTATCCTCGCTAATAGGCTTGATACAGTGGGATTACTCTCATTACTCAGTAAAGAGTGAGCCCACCAGCAGAATAAACATTGGCAGGATCAAGTAGCAGATGAGTCATCTTTTCCAAACACAAAAAGACAGCTCGACAGTAAATAAACATGTTAGTTAAATTAACTATCACACACAAATTCCATATATCTGTAAAACAGCTTTGGCATAGCCAGCACCACAAACTAAGGCACTGTCTAGGTCTCCGTCCTAGCACAAGTATACCCAGCTAACACTGTCCCTGTACACAACAATGCCACTGCTGTGGCTGTCCCCAGCCAGGGGAATGCTCCTCCTAATCCAAACCATGTGCCAGCTGAGAGCCAACAGATAAACTAATCGAGTCCAGCAAGACAAACATCTGCAGGGTTAACTTCTGCTCTCCTTTGCTTCCTCTACAACCTATTTGAAGTTCACAAAGTCATACTGAGTAAATTAGAGGGGAACTGCATTTACAGTGTCTCTAGTGTAAACATAACACTACCATAGTCCCTCATGGGCATTGAAATAACGTTCAACAATCAGTATAAAAATATAACCATTAAATTAAAAAAACAATATTTAAGCTGATAACTCTTCCCTGAGGGTTTAAACCCTTCTTTTTTATTTTAAACAAATATTAAGTTGGTGAATATCTCCTGAGTAAAGTGATCCTAGCAGTGCAAGGATGAAGCAAAAAAGGCAGGATGCCTTGCCAACACAGAATTCTTCTTTGTAATAGTCTTTTTGCTGAGGATCAAGCAAGAAATGTCTGACAGGATCATGCCATGATCAATTAGACCTCACCTATGGGAAAGTTTTACCAGTGTTCACATTTTTCTTGTTAAATTTTATCCTACTGCTCCTCACAAGCTCCGTCACTGGTATCCTTTGCAGTAAGGAACTGATCACATCAAGAGTGTCTTTAAACTCTGGGTTCAGTGCCCGCTGGAGTGGGGGGGGCACTCTCAGTTACTACAACATGGTTACTGGTATGGGCATCCTGGGCCTGTCCTATAGTCAAAGCATGTTGTCCTAGGGAGCTATGAGGTCTCATCCTCTAACAGAAAGTTGGTGTGAATATTTCCCAGAACTTATGATTTATGTCATTCTGGGCAAGAGTTAGGGCCTGTTTTTCAGCAAGGCTGAGGAAGCCGATATGTAAAATGCACTTATTGCCTGTGAAAGTCAGACACATGTAGGGACTGGGGAAAACAGAGCTGCTTGGGGAGTTTGGATGAATATGTCATCACTGCATATGATATAGTTCCTTTTAAAAGAGTGTGGTTTGTATGGAGTTCTGTAGCCTGAGATGTCAGCTTCTAAATCTTAATGGAGCAATTTTTTTTACCTTGCAGCACTGGATTATCCACAAAGACACATTTTTCCCATTGTATTTCATTCTTAGAAGAAAACTGCAGCTGATGATGATGGTTGTTAAGAGTATTTCAGTTCTAGCCTTATTTTGACAGCATTCTAAATAAATTATGGGACCAATTTTGACAGTACTGTTAGCCATTGGTCCCATTTTCATGGTGATTTTGACACTATCTCTAGCATCTTTTTCAAAGTTTTGCATGGGCTGGATGCCATGTAGTTTGATGGTGAGCCTTTCCATTGAAATCCATACAAGTCTAGCACACGGGCAATTTCACAGTATGGAAGTGATGTTTCCAAAAAAGTACAGTGTCGGTATCTTTTCCTTGGGCATGGGGCCCACCTGCTGCCTTCTGAGCTGAAAAACACTCCAGTTGTAGCAGTGGCTTTGTGCAACTTATTTAAGGAGCAGAATCTCAGCTGCTGCAATCTTAATAGCTCCTCTGATTTCTGTTTCCACCTGATAAAATTACAGCTCATCTATTTGCTTGTTGGTTTCATTTAAGGTTTGAATTGTGCTGATGAGCCTCATAAGATCCATTGCCTTCTGTGTCTTCTATGGAAACATTGGTGCTGAACTGGGTTGACCTGCGATGCAGGAGCTCTTCATGTTTAAACAGCTCTTGGGTGAAATTGTGACACAAGCTGTGACAAGGTGAGGAGGGTGATGGCCTTTGGTGGGCCTCTGAATCTGACACCTGGTCATCTGTCCTTCAGACCTCTCACCTGTGCCACAGGAGAGCTGACAAGATAATTAATGTTTTGAACTGGGAATAAAACCCCAGTAGGAACCCAGCACAGTCATGGCTCTGAATTCTTCCTGATCATTTAGTAGGACAAAACACACCAGAGCAAAGCAATTGAAAGATGTTCTTATTTTGTAAGGCCACTTCATACCCATATAGTTTTCTTCTCCACATGGTTTGATTTCAGCCGTCAAAGGGCACAGCAGGCAAGGCAGTGGAGAATCGGGCTGCGTCATTTTAATATGGAGCTTTAGCTGTGTTTCATTTTAGTAATATTCCACAGGAGGCTTCTGTGACTGACAGGCACCATATAAATAAAATATATAATCATTTCAAAAGCATAACCTGTAGGTTGCTCTCTTGTGCTGAGTACATTTGCTGCTAATGTTCTTCCTCAGCCACAAATAAAATGAATCAACGAAGCTGCTGCACATGGTAGTTTTAAAACCAGTCTATAAACTAAACATGTAAAGAGGTGTATAAAACATAAGATAGGCTACATCTATACACACACACATACACATATATATATGCCAGTCACTCACTCACTGTCACATATTCACATGGTACAAAATATCAGTTTCTTCCTTTTCAATCATATACTGTTAACAAATGTAAAAATACAGCATCAGTAAAAATAAACCAAGCAACTCAGCTGCCCACACAGTGAACTGTGGTATGCCCTGCTTGTCAGTAGGTGTCATGCAACACCACAGTTTTTAAACACCTATCTTGCAAATATCCCTTAAAGAGGATATTCACCTCCAAATGGCTTCTGTTGTTTTTTTTCTTTAAAGTCACAAGTATTCTTACCTGAGTGATGAACAAGTGTAATGAGAGTATCCACTAATGAGGGACTGCAACTAATTCCCGTCTCTTTGGATACAGAGTTGGTTGCGTTTGGAAAGGCAGCAGCAGCAGCAGCCAACGCAGCAGTCAGCTGAATAGACAGGGCAGCAGAGAAGATGAGAGCCCTTGCTGAAGAGACTGAGCACAAAGGCACCAAGCCTAATACCTGCTCACCTCTATATTACCTTTTCTTTCCCCTTTTCCCTCTGTGCCCCAGTAATCCAATAAAAACTCCTTTGTTTCTGTCATGGCTGCAAACACAACTCAATAATGTCATCGTACAGATCAGCCAGCTCAATTTTTCTCTAATCCAATCAATAAAATGACCATGCTGTGCTCCCTGCTCCAATTTAAAATCAGGGATGATAGCCTGAAAGAAGTAAATCCCAGTGTGCTGCTGATCAGACCTTAGGGTATCATTTTGTTTGGTTGCTGTTTTCACAGCTTGGTCATACACACATTGAACCTGCAAATGCAGCAATGAAGCTAAACGAAGTGGGAAGCAAAACCAAAGCTGAATTTTACAGATTTTAGGCTGACTGGAGCCCTCAAAGAGCTCATCAGATGCTCCAGCTGTGAGTTGAGTGCCTGGGTGCTCAGAAGGAAGGAGTAGGGTTCAGTGACGTGCCTGTGCCCTAAAACCTAGATCCGTCCACAGCCCTGAGGGGTTCAGACTGCCCTGAGACAGGACATTAAACATAGAGGCTGAGATCAGCAGGCATTTCCATCCCAGCTCCCTCTGATAATTCCTGATAACACTTTGAATGTCTATTGATCAGGCAGAAATTTTTCTATTTGCTCCTGCAATTGAAATCTCATTTGATTTGTTGGCATGAAGGCATCACTGGCTTTTAATACAAAGAGAATGATATTTTTTTTCAACATCTCTAAAGAAGAAAATTGTTGCAACTCTTTTCTTTTTTTTTTTTAACATCTTTAATGCCAAAGCAGCTGGGGGAAGCAAGCCTGAATTTGTCAGACAGATAGATAGCCCTTGTTGTAGAGAAGTGTCTTGGAGTGTTCCGGTTAAAATTGGTTTTGATTTGCTAGAGTTAAGAGCTGTTGAGAATTGCACATGCCGTAAATGTTTTAACACTGATAATGCTGAGCTGGGAGCTGGCAGAAGCTCCCTGTGCCACTGCTGTAGCTGCGGTCTGGCCGAGTTTGCTGAGGCATGGGATGTCAGAGGCCCCTGGGGCATGTAAACCAAAGGGACCAGGTGAAGGGATCCAGAACACTAAGTAGAGTGAGCTGGAGCCAAAAAAATGCCAAGGTCCCCATGGGGATCTGACCTCTCAGACTCCTTCTAAATCCAGCCCTAAGACAGGGAGACCTTTTTTTCCCCACACAAAATCAGCCTCCCCAGGGGAGATGCCACGCTGGTGTCACCGGTAAGGTAGCAAAGTGCTCTGACAGCATATTGATTTTGCACAACGTAAGGTACTTCATGGAAAGAGAGATTTACTGTGTGACTGATAGACAGAAAGGCAGGTAGCTATGTAATCAGAGAAAATGGAGTCTACTAGCAGCATCTTATTTATGGTTGTTTATTGTGAAAATACAGAGCACCAAAGAAGGACTGTTATTTTCTCTTTAAAAGGGAGAACAGCTTCCCAACACCAAGTGCAACATTGCAGTTAGTGACTATTGGACTAAGTAACTTGGACCGATGTTTTATTAACAGATATGTATTGCTAATAGAATACCTATTGATCTATCACTTGACTTGTGGCCAAATCTTGGTTCTTGTCAGAACCTCTGGGGTAGCTATAACCTGTGCAATGCCAGGGCTGTACACCACCAACACAACATCACCCCCTTCCACAGAGAGCCTAGCACCTCCTATTTATGTTATTGTTTCTGCATCCTTTAAATGGCCACAGCATATCTATCTATAGGTCCAACACCTGGTGGTGAGCAGAGAGAAGATGCAGATGGTGGCAATGTAGTTGTCTGTAAGGTTGTCAATAAAATCTATAGATTGAGAAGTAAATATGGAGTGTCTAAACAGCTGGAATATACAGAGATGTAGAGATACAGAGAGGGGTGTCTGTATGAGTGAAAAACAAATTCATTCATGAGATGTATTCAAATATATGTCTGGAGATACATAATTTCCATATATATTACAAGACAGCAGAAAAAGTAGGGTGGATATGCATTTTCAGAGATTTCCAATTCTCTAAGCAAGGGAAAATACGCAAATATAGCAAATAGCTCAGAGCAGCAGAACTAATGCAGGCTGCTTTCCTATGGATTTGTGCCCTGGCTTGACTATACAATATATAACAACTTGTGAGCTCCAATTTACTATTTTTCATGTCTGGAAATCTGACAGGGTTTCCTAGCATCTAAGAAAGGGTTAGGCAAAGCTTGTGCTGCAACCTTTCCTTCAGTGGAGATGACAGCACAGCTCCTTCCTCTACTTGGCTGCTGATTTTCATTAAATCTGTGGGAATACAGCACCACCAAGATTGTCAAATATGTTTGAAATTAGTCAAGATGTTGAAAAGTTATTAGTAACACATACTCATGCATACACGCACACACGTGCAGCGCGTGCTTGCAGAAGCATGGGCTCATAGGAAGCCAAGCCTAGAAGAATATGTAAAAAGCTCTCTTATCTATAAGCTGCGCATTCCCAGTGTGAAGCAAAACAGCAGAATGTAATTTATTAAAATATTTGTCAGTCTGTTCTTAATTTAGAATCTGGTTCTTTCTATAGGAGAAAAAAAGAGGTGCCCCTCCTAAGAGCTGAACAAGAGGCAAATGTGTAACTGTTTGTAGATTCGAAAGCTGAAGGACAATTACATTCCTGTAGTCCCACATCCTTGCCAAAGAGTGTACAGGCGAGATAGTTCCCACATGCACTCCCATAAACTGAGTAAGACTTTGGTAAGATGGTACCTGTAGTCCCATACCCAGTTCTACTGCCATGCAGTAACAAGGAATTCAACCTGGAATGGGGTAGAGCAAGTCTTGTAGGATGTTCAGGGATTTTAGCATTTATTTTTTGAGGGGACATTGGAAAAGGTTGACTTGTTTAGCTTATCAAAGTGGAAGTTGAGAGAGAATATGGTCATTTTCTATAAAAATATCAGTGGCAAATATAAGCAAGGCAGAAGAACTGGTTAAATGTAGAGATTATTGACAGCCTAAGAGCTCACAGTCAGAAGATAATCTTCTAAAATTAGAAGTTGAAATAAACTACCTAGTGAGCAGAGGAGTTAATTCCTGAATCTGCATTTTAGCACAAGTGGGAGTAAATAACAAACTCACATTAAGATCTAGCTTAATAAAAGATTACCAGGAAGGCGTTTGACATAGTGGTACGTGACTAGAAGAACTTGGGCTTTGCAACCCAAGGTGTTCTTCATCCTCATGAAGTTCTAACGGACTTTGTTCAGCAGTTCAGAGGCTGAATATTTGAAGCTGAGCCGTACACTATATTGAAATAACAGTGAGCCAAAGGATAGATCTGCAGTGCAAAACTATATTCAGCATTGAAGGAGGATTAGGAACTACCCAAGAATAATGCGGAATTTAGGCCACTTCCCCTACACACCACACCAAGTGGCACACCTTGCAAGCCTCCCAGTGATGTGATTGTAGCCCTATCACTCCTTCCACTTAACCTGGCACCATGTCAACTCCTGTTAAAGGTTATACCATTAGTGAGCACAGCGCTCTATCCCGTTTCATGAACTTTATCACTTTCTTTGCTCATGCCCTATTTACTAGGCTTGTAAAATATGTGTAGCCTACAACTGGCAGAAAGAGTTTGACTAAAAATATAATTAAGAGAATTCTATACAACACAGACATGGAAACTGGAAGCCATCAGCCATAATGACTGTGCTGTTGGACGTGCATAATTGTCACTAAGCCACCCAACAGCATTCCATGTTACGTGGGTTTGATTTCTTTTCCCAGATACTGCTGAACAGATTGGTGGGAGTTTGAGGAGAAGAAAACAGAAAGATTTATATTCTGCCTTGCACCCTAGATTCTGAGCCTCACCTTCCACCGGCTTTCCAGCCTGACATCATTTCTCCGGATGAGTAGGTGTAGGAGAAATCTCATTCCTAATGTGGCATATAGACCGTATTTCAGTCTCTCTTTATGTTTATCACTAACATAAATCTCTTTTCTTACAGTGCAGAACATCTCTTGGAGGCAGGAACTCATTGACCACATGCTGCAGCAGTTGGAGAGCCATGCCTACTAATTACTGGCACTCTACAGCACTTCATCAACATTTGCTGTTGCAAGTAATAATAATGAGCCACAGCATGGGTTGAATCACATAACCAGTAACTTCCTCCCTACTTCTTGTTTTTTACCCAAGTTTTTCCTTTTCACTTTTCACCTTTGAACCCTGATCACCTCCCTCTTCCCTGGACCATTGCATCTGAGGCAAAGCCCAGCCAGTACCAGCTCAAGAGCTCCCTACCTCTTCCAGCTGTACCTCAAGAAATCAGATGTAGCATCAGAAAGTTCAGCTCATGCAGGCTATACAAAGGGTGACTCCTAAAGAGTGCCTAAGCCCATACCCCAGACCCTCCCTCAGCAGAAAACTACTTCCTTATTACTATTCTACATGGTACAACAAATTATCTTCTCCTTTCCATCCACAGGCCCCCGTAGTCCCTCCTTAGCCAAATCAATGTATTCCAGCAGCCTCAAGACTCACAGAGATGTTTTCAGCAACACATGCTTGGCTCCTAAGACAAGCCCATGGAAAGCACTAGCCTGACATTGCACAGAATGAAGCAAAGTACAACCCATGCAGCATGCAAAGCCTCAACTTTAACTGCTTTATTTTCTGGTATCTTTTTTCTTACTTACTTTGATTAATACTTAAAAAAACACCAGCAGCACTAAAATAATTGCCAGTATTTTGACTAACAACTTGCATTTTCCAGGTTGAGAAGCTAACAATGGTCATAAGAAATCAGCCTGAAATCCCATGTTGTCCAATATCCTATTTCTGAGTAAAAGCAAGGGAAGATCTCAGCCACATAAACTGGTACTGACACAAAATATCCTTCCTGCCTCCAGCAGCTTGGGGACTACACAGGCTGTGCAGGCACTTTTTGTATGAATGATAATATGATAAATGCTCTTTATTTTTAGTCAGCCAGCACATACAAGAAGCTTTTAGGATTTTAGTCTACTCAAGTAGGAGGCAAAAAGATTTTTAGATGTTATTTATTTCTATATATAGAGGAAACTACTGTTTATGTCCCCCAATGTATTCCTGTTTTCCTTTTATTCTCGAGGTTTTTCATGCTGGAAAAGCAAATATAT
>NW_016690306.1:281707-313808 GCF_001604755.1 Lepidothrix coronata
TTTTAGTTGAAACTGATATGAGGACTTACTGGGGAAAAAAATAATAAGGTAAAATGCTGTCTCAGTTGAGTCTTATTTTTTTCAAAATAAAATCCATATTGATGAAAACTTGTCAAATCAGAATATGGATGGTCTACAATCAGGTAAACAGTGTTAGTTTGCTAGCTGTTTTCCCAAACCAGAGCCAAGATTTTTAATGGTGCCAAAGATGAGCGTCAGTAGGTGCCAAGAAAGTCTGTACAATGCACAACAGGAAGTTTTAGCGGTCCTACCAAGCCTAAAAATTATGCTGCATGCTCTGAGTGTCCTTTCCTTGCACTTATCTATTTAGCTGCTGCAAACATATGTGCTATAGCATAGTTAAGTTGCCCAATTTGAAATATTACTCAGTCTTCAACTCCCACAGATCTTAGTGTTTAGGTTTCTGGGAAAAAGAAAACAAACCACAAAAATAAAACAAGAAAGATTCGTCTATCTTTTCAGGAATCTAGATGTGGAGACAGAAAAACAGATACTCAAATCCTGGCACCAGATGTCTGATGGCATGTTTGGAGAATTAGTAAGACTAGAAAGACAAGAAAAATGGAAAGAAAGTCTTCACCCAATATGACAGGAATGTATCTGCAAGCAATTATTATGTCATTATAGTTTCACAAACAATACGTATTAACTGGTACACAAATCTCCGTAAGTGCTAAATGAAATGTTAACCATTATATTCCAAATGCTTTATCACAAGAGACATTTTGTGACATCAGAAACTAGTTTTCCTTCCACTCAATTATCTCTATTAACTGGTATATGTATGCTGAATCCCTGCCGTGCAGTTTGTAATGCTGATCCTCATTAACTGAGTAAACAAAAATGCAGCCTCATTGGCAAGGCAAGTCAAGTGATCAGAGAGCAGGGGTCACTGTGACCAGAGATCATCCATCGTCAGTCCCTCTGCCAGGGTATGAAATTAGCATGTAGTTGTTGGGCACTCAGGGTGAGCCGGACCACAGATGGAGTCTGGAGCAAGCACAGCACTTTCACAAAATCCCACAGCTACAGCAAGGTGCAAGACTTTGCTTTATGTAAAGCATTTTAGAGCATCAGGTAGATTTCAATGCCCCACAATCTGAAACAATTTATAAAGCAAAATTACATAAACCCAAAAAGCACAGTGCACACAAACACGTTTTCTCTTGTGCAGCAGTGCAAAATTGGACAACTACCCTTCCCTTGAAGGACTTGAATTATAAATGACATTTCTAGATCTCTATAAATGGGTAACTCTTGCACTGTTGAATAGTGGGCCTGATGCTTACAATTTGACGTCATGTATAAAATGCTATCAAACCGAGGATCCACTTCAGAAAAACATTTAAACATGTGCTTAACCTTAACTACTGCAATGAAGCTGATGGGAGGAAAGCTCATATTTAAATACTTTGCAGACCAGGGTTGTCATTATGAGCCAAAAAGCAGCCCTAGACTGAAACTACTCTGACTCCAGAATGGCTGCATCTGCTCTGTCTCACTCTAGAGTGGTTTGAATGGCTGAGCAGGGAGCACAGCTGTGCAGAAAGAGCCCCAGCCCCAGAATCCACCAACTTCAGTTCTGCTGGCCTCTTTTCCCCCATTCGGTATAATTGCATGAGCACAGCTTGAATCTTTTCTCACTTCTACAAGTGTAAATCACAAGTAAATCCTCTGAGGGGAGGCCTGAATAGTGAAAAACAGGGAGAGAGTGAGGCCAGCTCTTCTTTCCATAGGTACTCAGTAAAATGGCACCAGCCCTGGAAAAACAATTCCTAGGAAAAAAAATAAAAAGGAAAAAAGTTTCTGTAAAACTGTCACACCCTACAGCTCTGGATTTCCTACTGTTCTGTCATCACCTTCTGATCTCCCTTTAACTTTGTAGCTTATCTAATTCTTCCTGAGTTTTGCGATCCTGGTTCTCCCCTGACAATATTTCAGTGTAAATCCACCAGCTGTGGTTATGTGTGATTTACACCAGCAGGAGCAGGCAAGTGAAGGAATGTCCCCAGTACCCCTTACCTTCCCACCACTGACCATCCTTAACTCACAAAGAGTAGGGATCCCACCCAGCAGCTTGTCCCTTGTGGGCTGAGTTATACAGGGGTGGAGGCCCGTTATGAGATTTATTAGTGGAGAAGGTGGTGATGGCAGTGCTATTCTTCCTGAAATTTGCATAAAATCTGTGCAGAAAGAGGGAGAAAAATTGTGAACATCTGGCTATACCCGTAGCCAGTACAGAATTCCATTACTGTGTTGGCATGAGCCTGTGAGCATGGCACTTCTAAATAATTCATTAAATTAGCAGAAGTTGCATGTGGAAGAGGTACACTAATACAATGCAGAGGAACGCTCTTGTCTATGGCTGAACAAGCTTTACAAGATGAAGTATTTGCCACCTGATGTCAAACCAAAGCCTAGAAGGATATTGGTCTTGCTCCAATTAATTTAGTATAGGATAAAAGCTCAGAGGACACTCATTGCCCAGTCTCATGGATGCTTATTCTTCGTTACAGGCTACAAGGATAGCTGCTGTCCCTCCCCAGGGCAGTTGGGCCACTGGGCTGCAAAGAGACCCTGCTCAAGCACTGCCAAGACAGAAGAGGGGATATAAGCAGGACTGAGTGTTTCACCCACTTGGCATACCAGCTCATCCAGCATCACTCTCTAGATGAGGGTGATGAAAAGCTCTCAGCCAGGCAAGTCACATGGCTTCCACTCTCCTAGAACTCGTCCATTGTGTATGTGTCTCCCAGCCACCGTGAAACTTGAGCACAAGGCTCGGGAGGGCACACAGAGCTCTCCAGGCCAGATCCAGGCCACCAAGGCCTATGCTGAGGTCCTCAACTGTCTCAGAGGAGCTGGGAACGAGTCCCAGGGCCAGGACTCCTGCTGGGGTCCAGCACTGTCCCACCTGGGACAGGCATTTCCTCACTGTGTCAAGAGAATTCTTGATGTCCTTGATGTCTTCAAGCAGTTCAGGTACTCTCAGGATTAATCCATAGAAGAATCTGCTTAAATAGCAACAAGAGCATAACTAGAAATCAGCATCAGCTGGAGAACCCAGATAGAAGCAGCACAATGTTGGTCATTTACTCCAGATTAATTCAACCATCTCTAATTTGCCTAACATACTGAATTTGTATTTACTCTGAATTTGCTATATTAGCTTACATAGAGCATGACATTGGCTCCCTGCAAACCCTGTTTCTCATCTCTTTGTAAGCTAAATGTTTACAGCCTTTTTTCTTTCCTTTATTTTTTCTCTTTCTTTATTTTTAAGACAATGAAATAGAGTTCCTTTCTATTGTTTTGCAAACAACTGCTGAGTAAAAGAGCAAAACTATGTCAGAGCTCTGTATTGCCTGAATGAATGCTACTCTCAGAAAGGACAGTGCTTTCATCTTAATTGCTAGCTAGCAACAAAAGTGTTGGAGTTCAGCACTTCAATATAATTCAGTGATGGAAAAAATCTTAACAATTTACTAGAAAAGAGAATATTTTTTATTGTGGGTATTTTATAGTGCTGCAAAAGTACGAGAATTACATACCCCTTGCTAACACAATATTTATAAATCCTTATTATGCCAGTTTCCATAATTTTAAACTTTTTTTTCTATTCCTGAGCAATTTGCAAATAGTGCTCTGTATTCTGATAAACACTGAAATACAGATATCTTGCAATACCTGGTACTTCTGACTTTACAAATGAGCTGTACAAAGCACCAGCAATTTAAAACTTATTTTTTAAAAAACATACATAGCTTTGAAACTGCAGAGCTATAAAGTATCCCCTTGAATAAGTGTGTGATTCCTTGTGATGCATTTAGTGTCAGGCCTTTCATTATTTGCATGATACATGATCACTGTGGCTGGCCCCTTCCCAAAGAGTACTACAGTTCCCTTACTCCCTCCACCAAAATTATGTAGCCTGATCTAGTGGTGGCTCAACCCAGTGCGATGGTTACAATGCTAAAAAGGGGACTAGTGACTTGAAGTATCCATCCTTACCTTAAAAGAGCCTAATCTCAGAGACAGGGTCTGAAGGTCTATCAGGTATATAGGAGCAGAGATGCCTGAGACCATGGACAGCAGGGGCTACCACCTTTCCCAGGAGAGAACTTTCTGTCACAGAATATTATCTGAGAATTGCTTTAAAAAACTCCCGGTCTCTAATTAAACAGTATTAGTATATCATGTCATTAAATATGAACCTTTCTTGCTAAAATGCTAGACTTTGTTATAAACAAATGCAGTCTTTTCCATAGTTCTGTGGTGATCTTCAGTGTGAGGTTGGTGAGGCACAGGCACAGGTTCCCCAGAGAATTTGTGGATGCCCCATCCGCATTTGTGGCATTTTTGGATGCCAGAACTTGTGTACAGGACAAGTTGGATGGAGCTTTGAGTAACCTGGTCTGGTGGAAATTGTCCCTGCTCATGGCAGGGGACTTTGAAACCAGCTGATCTTTAATATCCCTTCCAACCCAAACCATTTTATCCATGATTCTTTAATTCTATGAGTTTTTTAAATGTGTAACCACAAGCCAGTGAGAACCTTTCACATTACCATTTGAAGCTGACATCCAAACTTCTTCAGCAGCTGGTCCCTGTATCCAATTAGTTCTCTTGACAGGACCTGAATATTAATTTGCTGCAGGTTTTAATTAAATATTGAAGAATTACAGTGACATGACATGACAGCCTACTGCAAAATAATTTACAATATCCTGTTATATTGTTATTCTAAAACAATTTTCCTAGCATGTTTAATCTTCTTAAAACCTGCTGCTAAATGAAATTACTGTATTTTGCTATATATCAAATAATGATAAATGGCATCTTGCATTTACATGTGCCTTCCGTATCCAAGGAGCAGAGTACTCACTCCTTCTTACCTGTGTCCCTTCTTCCCTTAAAGAGAAAAACATATCTTTCCATCATTGAGAAGCCTGAGTTTTTTTAGAACAGATCCTCAAGGGGGTCGCTAATATTTTAAAAACTGAGCTCACACTGAACATGTGCTATTACCATCAAAGGCAGAGAGGTCAAAATAGATATTACAAATCTGTACAAACCTTCTTTGTCTGGTAACTCGGGTCAAGAAGTGCCAATTCACGTGTCTGATGTTTTGATGCAGTTTGTGCATTGGCAGAAAAATAAATCACAAAATCCACCATTCAACAGCAATTAGGTGTGTAATAAAATGGGCTAGATCCCGTTTTCCTTTGCAGCTGCAAAATACCACAGAGCATGATGAAATTCCTTCGATAACTGCAACCCAGAGCCAAATTTACTTGACAAGTGCCAGTATCAGCAGGTATTGTATCAACCTACTGTGGAAATATCTATAGAGCTGGGCTGATTCTTCTTTTCAGGTTTTTATGCAGTGCCCATCCCCTCATTAGCTAAGCAGTGATCTACTGTGCTTATCCTTCCACACACCATGAGGTCATGTATTTAAAATAGACCTTCATGATACTAGTATTGGAATATCACTGGCTCTTTGAATGACACTAGAATTGAATTTTGTAATCAGCTTTGCTTGAACTAAACCAACAAAGGAACATAAGATCTCTGAGTACCCAGTATACTTTTTAAATGTTAGAAAGATCTTTTTTCCAGCATGAGCAGGAAAAAATGCAGAGTTAATTTTGACAGCACAGACACTGCTGCCATTGTGCAGGCAGAAACTCGAACTTCCCAGCTGTCTTGCTGGCTCAACACTCCATTAGATATTTGAAAGGGAAGAATCCATGCTGGAAATTTTGTTTGGAGGAATAGCCTCGAGGGCAGAATGTTGGATCACTGTCACAGTGTTCTGGAAGCCACATTATTATTATCATCATCATCATCATCATCATCATCATTATCATCATCATTATTATTATTATTTCTGTTTTTCCCTTTATAATCTCCAGCTTCCAGGGACATAATGACACACTTCTGCTTCTCAAAACCATAAGCATGGCAACTGAAATTTGGGCCAGCATCATCAGCAACCTGCATCCTGAATATAGGGAAGGCAGAGGTGCCTGTGGACTAGCCTGAATGCCCTGCAGCAATCCTGCTCGGTGTCAGTCTTATCTGCAATAATGTGAGGGACATCTGTCTCTAAAGAAAAAATTAACATCAAATAATTTCAATCCACCTTCAAACACAGCAATAAAAATATGGGTAAGGATCTGGGATATAACAACAGTGTGGATTAAAAATCAAAAGTAAATATAACACCTTTTTTCATAGCCTTTCCTCTGAGCCTGCCACAGGCACATGGGTTATTTTCTTTCTACATTGTTTCAAAACATCTTCCCAGAGCAGGGATGTTCCTCATGGCACCCCTGCAGAGAGACCATCCGTGGTAGTGGGAGTCCTGCTCACAGCATAGGTGACATCCTCATACTGGAAGAGAGTAAAGAAGTTTTACTCTCCCTATGCTCCCCTTAATGCATATTTGTTTTTCAAACCAAGTGACTGGGATTGCTGCTGTGGAAGTGCTTTGGGGAGCCCATGTGACGAAAGCTTTAAAAGCATAAAGGGAACTATTATTTCTTATGAATCCCAAAAGGCTATTCTGAGAGTTGCCCAAAGGGAACACATGAGCAATACTTGAGAAGAAGAAATATTATTTTTCAGTAAGGTATAAAATATTTACTATCTGCCAGTGATGGGCGCTGAATGATTTGTGAATATTACTTTGACAGTGCGGTGTTTAAGGATGCATTTCTCCATACATAGGCAGTCATCAGAGCCATATATTAAAACCTGAAAATCTCTTGCCAGTGTAGGTATTGACTGCATTGGAAACAAATGCATGTATAATTTACCTTAAAGTTGTGTGATTTTTAAATATGTGCATACATATTGTATATATTTCCTGTTGGACGAAACTCACAGCTGGTATGTCTCATTGCTGCAGAAAGAAAGATCAAGGTTATATTTTACATCACATGAAGGAAATTTAGATGCCTTTCCCATTATTTACTTAGACAGAGTGCCTGCACTCCGTCCTGTCAATTGAAGAATAAAAGCTTCCTCCACAGTCAGAGCAGAACAAAAGGTAGCCCTAGGGATAATTCACCTTCCCTACCGTATATCTTGCCTTCAGAAGCAGGGGTTGCTCTCTGCAGGTGCCCACCTCTCACCACAGACCGCTAATGAGCTGCTTAGCCCAGAGACTTGAGAAGGGAAGAAAAGTGAATGTCTACTAGTAAGAGAAACATACAAGTATTTTGCCTTTGCTTAAAAAGTATTTTCTCAAAGTTTTTAGTCAGCATCCTTATAGTTTGTAGATCTGTGCAAAACTCAAAAGACCAGTGGAGTCTTTGCTCCACTGGTTTTAATTCATTTACACTCAAGCCCAGTGGGCTGCATTTTTAAGTCTGGCTTCCACTGAACCCAGATTGAGCTGAAAGGCTGCAGATATCATTGTTCAGTATACAGGAATAAAACCTCAAGCTTTTAATGGTTTCAGAGAAAGGAAGATAAATCCCTTCAGTTTCTCACTTTTCCCCCCAATGTTATGTTTGTTTTCCAATTGGTTCAAAACAGCAAATTTTAAAAAAAGACTTCACATTTGCTGCAAGGATGTTGTGTAGATATGCATAAAACTCTAGGCTACTTGAGTGATGTTATTCTTCTGAGTGCATCGCCCAGTAGCAGCGCTGGACCTTTGGAAGCCTAATTACACACCTCTGGATTATTCACAGAAATGAAGCCTGTAAGATCAGGCTCCCCTAATGAGAGATCACTTCACCCAAACCTGACATGTAGCTACCTCTGATATGGATTGTGGTAGCATTTAATAGTGCACAGCAAGATAACCCAACTAAATTAGGACAAGATGTGGAAAAAGAATAATGCTGCCAACAGGAACTCTGGGGAGACTGTAAGTAGGCAGATTGCAGCTACCCAAGCTGTAACCAGGCCAAGGAGGTGGGGGGGACACTGTCAGTAGCACAACAGTGGCTGCACTGTTCCAGTGATTGGAAGGAACTAAAACCTGGTTTATCTCTTACACCTCATATTAAACCGCACAACCCCCCTATGGCTCAGGTGGGAGTAAAGAGAAATACCCTGGAATCAGCTCTGTAGGTTGCAGAAGGGCCCAGTGTAGGCTACCACCTGGATGCATCCCACCCCATGGATAACCAGCTACCCTTGCCTGGCTGCATGCTCTGAAGGAAGGGCCTAGAGCTCTAGGAAGTAATCTACGGCTATTATGGTTGCTATTACTTTTCCAGTGCTTGCTTGCTTTATGGAGCTGTCTGGGGACATTAGGAAGTTTCTGGATTGTATGAGACTGTTAAACTTTTTGGGTACCTATGAATAAAATGAGCCACATGAAATCATAGCGTAAAGGAAATTAAGAATCTCAGTCTAATACTGGATGCATGCCTGAAAAAATCTATAAGTGCACCAGCAAGCTGAGATGTCCTCCCTTCATAACAAATTCCTAGTGGGTACTTTGTTGGGGTTGGTTGGTTTCTGCTGCTCAGCTTCAGCCTGAGAGTATTTTAGTTGAACACGGCAGAGGCACCTGAGCTAGCAGGGCCAGAAAGCATCAGTCTCAACCTCTTCAATATGAAAACACGTCAAGCTATTTAGAAACAGCTCTTTTTGTGGCTGCTCAGAGCATCCCAGAAAGCACTAGCATGAACATAAAGTCAGTTCCTTAACACTAGGAATGCAATTGTTCAGGCATCCCGTGACACACCAGAACACAGATTAACATTAATGAGAAAGCTCCCTCTGCTGAACTTCTCAGCATTAATTTCTCAGCCAATCCATGTTCTGTGAACCTGAAACCACATACAGAGTCCATGTGAAGAGAGAATCTGGTGTGTCACAGGGCTGAGAAATTTGGAGCCCAAACCCACCTCCGCTGGGATGATCCTCTTGGTCTTGGCTGGTGGAGTAGTCATCCCCATCAATATTAACTTGTTGCATAAGCACTTCCACATGGATTCTGTAGTTGACTGGAATGTGTTGCATGTCTAACTGTGACGCACTTCAGCTATTTACTCCTATATCACTAGTGTGATGTATCTGGTGTAAGACATCCAGGTTGTACACCAGAGGTTCACACAGCACTTCATATTATAGAGCTGACCATAAGAAATTAGATTTATCCTCCATGTCTTGTCTTGTCTTCCCAAAAACTACAAAAATGGAGTTCACTATGTGATGGATTGTTAAAGTAATTCTCATCTTGAGCCCAAAGTAACTTAAATACTGCTTGAAGCCCTCAATAAAATCTGTACTCATTAATTTTTCTCTTCTGCTGGAACTGAACCTCTCTAAAACTAGGACAAAGCTTATCTGTGGAGACAGAACTGGTCAGACTGCGGCTGTGGAATGAGCTCCCTGAAGACCTAAGGTCCCTGTTTCTCTAACCTTGCTTTCTCTAAAATAAATACAGACAAACACGTGCATTTTTCCAAGAAAACAGAGCTAAACAAAACCAAAACTGATAAAGCTGTACCAAAATAAGACATTCCAGAGAACACACTTCTCTCCAAAGCAGGGGTAAAGAGTAAACATCACATGATAGATATTAATCACATCACTTAAGGCATCAGTACAAGGCATTCAGATACTATCAAGATGAACATATGCAGATTAAAAAATCTGAATGCTGAGCTATTCAGCCAGTTTCTTGAATGGTCTGTTATGAGACTTTAACTTCTCCCTTAAAACCACTTAGAACTGGAAAACTGTGATATCTCCTTCTGTAGGGGAGATCAAAGGAGATATTGATGTCTAAAACTGACACAGCTAAGAGACAAATTAGTAGGAATTGTAGTAAAAGTAGAAACAGGGGATGTCTGCAGACATGTGATGAATTTTTTGAAGTCAACAGAGCTATTATAAATGTAAGTCCTGCCTTAGAAACCTACGACAGGCCTTTAAAGGATCTGATGAAGAGGTGAATAAAGGGGATCAGTTGATAAGGGCTTGTTCTTTGCCAAAGCAGTTTGTGCATGAAATTTTGTTGCATGAAAACCAAACATGTTAATGGGAGAGAAAGTAACCATCATGTCTTGTACAGAAAACCTCTGAGCTAAAAATGATTGAAAGATGCTCCCTGTATCATATATGTTTGTCTTATCCTTATAGCATTCATTATATAACCATCTTCACTCTTCCATGCACACACAAGAGCACCATAAGCCTTTGATCTGACCACTTGCCATTTTATCCAACTTGATCATTTCAGCATCTTTCATTAAGTGCTAATAATGGATCATCATCAAAGTAAGAAACAAAATTAGAAATATGGTTGGAAATTAGTTTGAATCTCTCTTTTTTCAATTTTCTTCCTGCTGGACTTTAATCCTCATCATTAAATGGCAGTTGCTCTGCTTCCCTACCTCAGTGACACTATGTGAAGGACTCAGAGGTGCCCTGACTTTTCGGTAATGAGGGAGAGTAGACACCTTTTACAGTTACAGAAAGGGCAGGAAAAAATGTGTTGTGGGTATACAGACGTGGTCTGTTCTTGCTTCTGTGAGAGATAAATATGGCAAAAAGCCATCTACTATCTTTTGAGATAATTTTGGGTACCCAGGACAACCGCATGAGGCTGCCAGATGAGCCTGAGTTTCCAAGGGACCCATCACTTTCACAGAGAGGGTCAGCCACAGAGAAGGAGGTACTGAGGGTATCTGTGGTGGCACAATGAACTGCACTCAGTTTGTTACAGCCATAAAATGACTGAAGTTGGATTTTGACATGAGGACCAGAATGACAGCAGAGGCCTGCCCCACTGGTCAGCATGGATGGGACTTTTGTCCTCTGCAGTGACAGAAGAGAGCTGCTCTGGTAGCTGTTTATCACTGCCCACTGACAAAGACCATCAGCTTCATGGAGCTGCTGACCTTTTCTTTTCAAAACTGTGCTGTGAGCTACTTTTCTACAGTGTAAACCAGATTCCTTTTATACCAAGCCCAGCACCTATGTGAAAAAATATACAATATACATCAATATACATAGCTTTACTTGGGGCTACAGCAACTATTAGATGCAGTCATGCTGCAAGGAGCAGGTTCCAGAGACCAAGGGAGAATCAATGTCAAGCTGCAAACAGTGGAAGAGCCATTTCTGTTGGACATTCTTCACCATCGGATAGATTTTTTTCTATTGTTATCTGATTTACTGTGGGTTTATGCAAAAGGTTCAGGAAATCACCAGTAAATAAGTGCCCTGGAAATACAAATATAAAAATATACTTATGTTCTTATTCTTCAAATCACTTTTTATAAGCCAAATCTTGTGGCCCCAAGGAAGGTACATTGCACATGTCACTAAGTGCATACAGGAGAAGGTGAAGTGGAAGCTGGGGTCTACTGAGAAAAGTCCATGATAAAAAGAGAAAGTCTAACAACTTCCTGGAAAGATGTAAATATAATTAAAACATGGAAAGGAGAATGTCAAATGGAGTAAGGTTAATGGTTCACACACTGCCACAGCTTGCTTATGAAGAGCATTTTCGATTTTATCAGAAAAAAGTGGAAAAGGAGACTGCAGCAATCTACCTCACTTCTGAAGCAATCTACAGAGCCTCACCACCAACCTCAAAGACATATCTTGACCAGGTCAAGAATGGCCACCTGAAGACTACAGTATAATAAGGTAAGGAGGGAAAAAACCTTAGAAATATGGTTCTACATCCTGAAATCTGATTGAATCTCACCTGGTTTGCAGGCTGATCAAAAAGAAAACGCAGCAGAAAGCTTGAGCTGACTTGAAATATTACCTCAGAGCATTTTTTTCAGCTCCCTCCTGCATTATTTGGCAGTGTCTTTTGATACTGCTATTCTTTTCTCAGTGAGACAGACACAGCTGGCTTTCCTTCAGGCAAATGCTGACTCAGGAGCTGGAGGAAAGGCCACTGAGGAAAAAAAGTCCTTGTTGTATATGCTATGCATGGAGAGGAAATCCTAATGGTATCCACATCATGTGGAGGGAGGTACAAAGGGAGTACAGGGGCTGTACACTGAGGAGCCAGGTAAGAAATGGAAATCCCAAATCTGACTTAGAATGTGAAATAAAGTGGTAATACTTTGAGAAATGGTTCAGAAGTGTAACGGTTCTGGTTTCTTCAGGGAATTAGTAACACAAAAGTCAGTCTGATTTTGCTCAGCAGAAGAGAAACAATACCTAGCTGACAAGATAGCTCCAAGTACAGGAGATGATTAGTTAGATTACACTGAACAAAGAAGGCTGCTGTGACAGCAAAATTTCCTTTCTTGTGTCTCATGCTTTTAACAGATGTTTACTGAGAGCACTTTTTTCACTCAGTCTTTCAAAAAATCTAGTTCAAAGGAGTTAGGAATTCATGACCATCAACATAACAAAAGAAGCAATAAACTTATGCATATCAAGGCTGATGTGTCAAAAGCTCCAAAGACCCAAGCAAGCAATAGAGTGATGTACTATGACATAAATAAGATGCTGTGATCCATCTCAATAAATTATTTTTATTACAATGTCTCAAGAAAACCACACCTTCTGAAGAGAAGGCTTCTCTAATAAGCACTTCCCTTATGAATAGAGGTATCTGTTTTACAGGTATACTGAGTGCTCCTTATTAACTGGACATTTTTACCATAGCAATACCATTCCTATCCTAGGAGGATTGCCATAGTGTCATTTCTATTATAATAAGTAAGAAGATAATTTTATAATTTTTTTTGTACACAAATGTAACACCATCGCTGCAAATACAAGCAGACCCTTTCATCTTGACTTTTCAGTTGTGGAAACAGAGACATCTTTACCTTCATGGACATAAACCCAATATTTGCAAAGTGATCACCACTAGACCACATCACTCTGATATGGGTTCATTTGTCTTGTTTACTTCAATTTCCACATTTTGGCCTAATTTAGCTGCTTTGTCATCACACACTAGCTTCACACTAAAGATGGCAGTAAATCATATGCTTCCTTATTTGCAACCCTCCAAAAATGTTCTCTGTTTTTAGAGAAGGAGTAGGATCAAATGAAAACAAGGAGTTATGGTAAGGAAGAAGGTGAACATATTTGAAGATGCACTATGCTATAATGAGCCAGAGCTGTCACTTTATGACAGTACATTTTAAAACCTGAACAGCAACTAATAAGAATGGAATCCATCCACAACAGCCATAGAGCCTAGTGAGACCCACAGACTTCATCATGTTTTATAAGAGAAATCAGTTTCTTGACATTCTCTTGTGTTGGGAGCTGCTTACGGCAGTCAATGGGTGAAAAAAAAATACCTATGTTTTTGGTTAAGTATAAAGAAACAGCAACTGTGTTTCAAAAAGGAAAGTCATCTCTCTGGTACGTTATCAAGCTTTTGAGTTCAGTTTACAAGCTCATGGGCAGGCAGTGCATGTTTTGTCCATGCTGCCAGTGTAACAATTGCCATAGCAAATGGTGTTCTGCATCATGGTCTTGCTTCGACTTCTGAAACATCAAGGGTAATGCCAAGGAACCACCTGAGAAGTACAGTTGTGAGGCAATAAAAGCACCATTAAAGCAAGATCCACATTTATAAAAAAAAGAATATGTTACTCTTACTGTATTTCATGGAAAAATGTGTTAGTTGGACAGCAGCCACTTGTGTCCAGTAAGTGCCATCTGCCCCATTGCTCAATATCATGTACCAGATGCTGTGCACATAACTTGACCAAAAACGGGTAACCCTCCCCACCCCATTCTGTATAAGATAGATAATGTCCATTGGCATAATCTCACAGTAAGAGGTGAGGGATTTGATTCCACCTTCTTATGGATTTTAGTGTTAACGCTGAGAAATTCATCTCCAGTAGCGTTCTTCCATCCATCCATCCATCCATCCATCCATCCAGACACCAAGGTACTTACCCGAGGCTAGTAGCCATGATTAGATTAACTGTGAGGCTTGCAGACAGAAATATGATACTACCGAGACTTTGGACTTGGGCCAGTCAGTCGTAAAGGGGAGTTAGAAAGTATTTTCCAAGCAAGGAGGCACACATACATCTGGGTAAGTTAGTGCAAGCAGGACAGGATGGGCAGATAGCCACAACTTCTGAGGCACATGTGTTACTTTAAAGCAGTTTTCCTTCAGTATGTCTGTCACACCCAAATTTATTATTGTCACATAAAACTCATTCCTTTCACAGAACTGGCTTCTAGTCGTCTCTTTTTAAATTATATGGTTTTCTCTAGCACAGTTGTGCTCTTTGGGAAAGGAACTGTAATCATCTGGAGTAACAAGTCCAATTCACACAGAAATACTTCTTACAGAAGCTCAGTATTAAGATGGTAATATCCCTTAGGCTCAGTATTTCTGTGTCAGGGAGATTCTGAAATTCACTAGAGAGATTTACTCTCAAGGGCTAAATAAATATCTACCTGTGAAGGAGATTCAATTGCCACATAAATTTGGCAGTTTATTGCCCTTTTGTGCCACCAGTCTTGTGCCACGCCCTTATCAGCAAACAGCATTCTTTGCACCTTCTGAGATCTCAGGATGCAAACTGGTGATCAGAGATGGAAGAAATTCACAGTGACAATTTAATATCATGATAAGCAGGGCTTCAAAGTTCCTCTGGGCAGTGGCCTCTTCCTGCACAGTTTAAGCTCTTACACATTGTTTGGGCATGGTTTATGTCTGCTTTTGTCCTGAAAAATTACATAAGAAGGAGAAACAGGGGAGAAAAGACTGAAGAAAAAGCTCATGAGAGCATGACCTGTCCTTTAGTATTGCATGTGAACCTCCTCAGCTGGCCACCATCTCCCAAGGTGCCACCAGACGTGTCCCATGGCTCCTGAGTCATCAAAATTCACAGAGCCCATTTGAAGAGGTGAGTCAAGGCTCAGATCCTGAAGGTACTTGGCTTAGAGAGGAAGACAACAGTTTAATCTGACAAATTGATTCTGGAGATTCCCATTTCCCTCTACCAGGTGTATCCCTATCCTTTCCCTCCAGCTCTCTTGAAGGTAACCTGAGCCAGCAACTGTCAGCTTGCTTTTGCACTTACTTTTTGGGTTGTCCTTGTCTGAACCACATACGAATGTTGAAAAATGTCAGTTTTGATACTGTTGAACACTTCTTAGTGTGAGACAGAAACCTGCTGAACCAACCAGCGGCCAAACCACCCCATTACTTATGGGCCTCCTCTGTCTCAGGCAGGTGAGTGATTGCTTTGGGCATGTTTCTGTCAGCTGGAGTGAGCAGCATGTCCAGCAGCCAGGAGCTCACTGGGCTTGGTCTCCGCCTCCCACCCCAGCTTTCCCATCCCCATTGTGGACATCTGGAGGAAGATGTCTCTCCAAGCGCCCCAGGGAGAGGCCCAGCTCAGGCTCAGCCAGCTCTGGTAGACACAGGGGCTGCAGGAGAGGCAAGGCTGGTTGCCAGGCCATTCTGGTGGCCAGGCCATGCCAGGCTGCTCTGAGAAGGCAGAGCAGCCACCTCTGCTGGCCAGCAAGCCAGCAGGACCTGGCCACGACGAGTCTGGGGAGTGCAGCTGGAAAGCACAGACTATCAGAACAGCTGCCAACCATGTTTAACTTGTCCTGAGCGTGCTGTGTCCTCCTCTGGTTTGGAAGTCATGTTCAATCAAGCCATCTCACAGGAAGCTCATACGTGTGCCAGAACACTGTTACCTGCATATGCTCTTTGGAGCAAGCAGATTCCCCATATGGCATTCAGAGTTACGGTGTGAGATAAATGGGAAGGAAAAGCTCATCCTCTGATCTTTCCTAGCAAGCCCACAAGATAAAGGGAAACGAGTGACAAAATCCAAAACTTCCCTCTGGCAGTCCTGACAACTGAGAAAAACACCTGTAATTAAACACTAGAAGAGAGCAGAGAGGAGAAGGAGGAGGAGGAGGAGGTGGAGGTGGAGAGCTGTGATGGAACAGGCACAAGGGTTGCCAAAACCCCCAGCAGCTCCTGCCACCCATTTGAGGCTGTGCTGTGCCTACTCAGAGCTGCCACCCCTAGCACAGCTACGCCAATGTGACAAGCTTTCGACTTCTTTTCCCTGCGCAAAGGCTGAGGAAGCATTGTATTCAGCCTAATCACTAGCTGAGCAAAGGGTTAATCCATCACTGCCGCACAGTGTCACCAGCTTTCTGATACTGCCTGATTTTAAGACAAGTCTTACAGCATTTCTGACCTGGAACATCAATTATTAGCAATGTTCAATGGCCTTCCTCAAACATTTTTGCAGGACCCACAGGTGGTTTTGATATACTGCAGCCACTATTTAGCCATAGGTGAGTTCAGACCCTCTCTCCTCTTTGCAGTCAGTTCACTCATTTTATAACTGGTATTATATCAATTACAATTTTTCCACTTTGACTTTACCAGCCCCCATCCTTTTCCACCTAATAGATCTGCGTGCCTGTCTGAAGGTTTCAATAATAGGATGCTGAAATTCTAACCAGCTCAAAACATCATCTCAAGCATACAATTGCTTTGTGAGAAGCTTTCATGGTGAATTAAAATAAAGATTGTCAAGACATCTACTTTCAAAGTCCAGAAAATTGCTTGGGTTGGCACTTCTTAAATAATATAATTTTAGAAAGTTGATAACAGTTGTAGAACAGAAGTTGATTCTTTTCTTCACAGATTTACCCATAACAATAGGAAGCTTAGTTTTCTCTCTCATTGTTTCCTATTCAGACAATTGAAGGATATTTATGAAAACCCTGGAGGTGTTACATAGTCTGGGAGGGCTGACCTTCTATCTGAGAACACCCACTGAGTGTATATTTTCTACAGTCACTGCCTGAAGTGTCCATGCACCCTACAACTCCTAGTGTATGTATATATAGCAGATGGGGGATGACAGAGGAAGGTTCTTCTGCTTTATCAGATGGCTATCTCTGCAATCTGGTGCAGTACCTAAATCCAGAGAATTGCAGTGATTTCCCAAGTAAGTGTAGTGAATGCTCCATCTGATGCCAAGTCCAGTACCCTAATTACAGAAATCAAAGCATTGATTGGTTTGGGTGTCCGGGGAGTGTTGATCACTAATGTTCCAATATTCGTATTTTCAGTCAACAGAAAAAATACCCCAAGATAGAGATGACCAACAATTTTCAAAGTAAGGGAAAAGTGTAGATATCATCAATAGATGAGATTAGAGAGATGTGGTCTGTATTGCATTTATAACTGGCCTGCACTACAATGAACATGTGCAGTTTAATGCACTTAAAAATAATCTGTATCCCTGCTACACTCATTCCATCAGTTTTACATTTATGCAGCTAAAAGCAAATGTTTAAACATTTGGTTAATGCACCATATGTCTAAAATGTTTTAGTTCCATCTGACATTTTTTAAATATTTTTATTTAAGTGGTAGCTCACTGAGTAAATTCAGTTTTTCTAGAGCTGAGTATCCCACACTGCCTTTTGCCACAGCATTCCTAGACCTGTCTGCCATGATGTCTTAATTTTTTGGCTTGCTAATGTAATTTAATCTAATGTAATTGGTTTGGTAGCTCAATTAACTTTTTTTTTGTATGTAGGTGCTAAATGAGGCAGAATGTGTGCATGGTATGCGAGGCTGCTTTTTTCCACTTGCCTATTTTAAAGAATGATTGAAATTTTCTGGACAGGGGCAAGAAAAGTGGGACAACACAGCCCCTCTGTGCAACCCACCTGGCGGCAAATGAAGCATCCTTCATGGTACATTAGCAGTGAAACCTGCTGGCAAGCAATGGCACAGTGCAGGTCAGGATCAACTTTGTGCAGACCACTCAGGATGACTAATGTGCATGAAAACTGTACCTCAATGAGAAGACCTTACACAGATAAATATAGAGACGAGACGGACAATACAGAGGCAAGAGTCTCTCTTGCTTCATCCAGGGGAATTTAGGTTTGATAATGGTTGGGAATCCTCACTACTGCAGGCTATGCATTGGGCTCCTCAAAACAACATTAGGCAAAAATATCCAAGCAGATATAATTACTTCAGTGTTTTCATTTATGACTGGCTTCTTCACACATAACTAGCACTCTGCTTCCAAACAGTTGTAGCTCTCTGGAAATTCTGACTGAGAGCAACAGTGCAAGTTTTTCAGCGAGACAGAAAAGCCATTATAACAAATATCAAAACAGCGAGTCAGCCTAAATGTTTAATGAAGTGAGATTCAAACAGAGCTTAATAGATTTTCTTCAGAACTTCAGAGGAATATCCTTCTTGGTTCTGAAAGAAAAATCTTCAGTTTTCTGTCTGGATCAATTTTGTAAATTAAAATTGTAAGGAAACACAAGTAAGTTTTTATTGCTGAATCCTCATCATGCAGCATTGTGAAGAACATTTATTAGCGTGGTACTAAAACAAGAGCTAGTTCTCTGATTCCAGTGATAGCAAAACAAATTCTCTGCTGATATAACTTAGTTTAAGTCCTGGGTGCCATGCCAAAAGGATACTTCACCTGATGCAACAATCAGGTTGTTCCGAGAGATAGATTAATTTAGGTGTAATGGATTTATGTCAAGAGAGAATTTAGCCTAATATTCCTCACTCTGGCTTCTATCTAGGGAAATATTCTAAGAGGATATTTAAGTGGGTTTTGACTGATTTTAGTTATCGAATTCCAATAGAAGACCTCACTAGGGAAAGGAGAAGGTCAGCTTTTCTTCAGCACAATCCAATTTAGATGATTGTCAGAACAGCAGCAGATGCTTTTGAAAAACCAATGATAAATATTTTTCAGAACTTAGGGACAATTTCTTTTTCACAGATGATGAGGCACTGCTCAGTCATAACAGGGTGCAATTTCCAAAAGTACATCTCTGCCTCTTCGGACATTAACATTGGCTTTCCGGTGAAAGTGGAAAGAGGCATAAGAGAGAGATTTGCATATCTGCAGATTTAGTCCACAAAGGATGATCAGGACTTTTAAGAAGAATTTACATAAATGTCTGACAAGGAAGGCAAATGGTGGGTTTAATTGTGTCTGTCTTGGATGGACAGAGAAACTGGACAACTTCTTGGTCTGAATGCCCTGCAGTGCAGCTCAGTACGCTTTGCTGTCGTCTTTTCTCTCACAGGTCCTGCCCTCTTGGCAAAGGAGAGAAGTTTTACACTTCTTCCTTCAGCAAGACACTGCTTTAAACAAATGCCACCAAATGAATCCCGATAAAGTAATCAATCAATTTAACAGAATCAAATCCCTGTGTACTAAAAGGTGACATGAAATTATTGTCTAATATAGTAAGGGAATAAGTCTGCTGTAGCCCAATTACACCTTCACTATATACAATGAAATAGCTCTCAAGCAATTCTTCAACAAAACAATAAACCTGTCATGAAAGAAAAATTTATTGTTCATCAAGGCTGTGTATTTAGGAAGTAATACTACTTTCAGGGTCATGCTGGTAGTAACCTGCCATGAGATTAAGGGAAATTATAAGGAGTCTTCATTGCATTTGATATTTTGCCTTTGCAGAGCTACCAAATGTCTATCTGAATCCCTAAACTTCACCAGCAAAGGATTATACAGTGGAAAATAAAAGCAAAAGTTAAATAAATACAAAGAATAGTAATTTATAAATGTACCACTTTTTACTTTGTAAGAACTTTCTTCCTGAAAATAATCTTAAAATTTATACCAGATAAAAATAACTACACTTTAAAAAAATATTCTTCTGATTTGCACTGATGTAGCTGACAGAGGAGTCTGACCTCTTGTCAATATGAAGTATTCAGACTCCATATTCCTGAATCCATTTATAATTCTGTTTGTAGTCTAACAAAGAAATTGTGAGGTAAAACACTCCTAATGATTTTCAGTATTAAGAATTCCCCTCTCAATTTTTGTGAGGGAAAAAAAAAAAGACATGCTAAAATAGAAAGTGTCATATCGCAGGCTTTTGGTTAGCTGAGCAGCAAGTTAAAATCACAGGGACAAAAGGTCATGAAATAGGCTTAAATATTGATTGGATGCCTGCTCTCATTCTGAAAAGTTTAAGCTGTATATTCCCATGAGCTTCAATTGCTAAAACCTTTTCTAACAGCTCTTCCAGGCTATGCAAGCAACTTGCTGTCTCACTAACTACTTATCTAATCAAGCTGTAATTAGTGTGATTTTCTTTAGAGAAAAATTAAAAATGACCCAAAGCCATATTATAGAAGATGCACATTCAGTGAAAGGAAGAAATACAACAGATTTAAGAACTGCCATTTATAAAATGAATGATGCTTTTCCCATCATAGTTTTTTGTGAAGATTTGTGAATGTTGTGAACAATTGCTCCACGTAAATATGATTCCTGAATCATTTAAGAATCATTTAAAGCAGAGCAGGTTCTGCTTCTGAGCAATTACAGTGTGATCAGAAATCACAGAGCTGCTGAGCAGGGAAAGTGAAGCTAGTTATAATTCTGCTCCTCCACAATGGGGTGAAGGATTGCCACATAATTAAGCTTCCTCAAGCTTTTATGGAAATATTTATGAAATGAGAACATCTTTTAAATAAATTACTGGTCTATTTATTATTCTAAAAATGTTGCATTGACAAAATATTCACCCTGGCTTGATTGTTAAACTCGTTCGTGATTCAGGCTCAGCAGTCTGAAGCTAAAGAGCTGAACATTACAACCACAGGACATTTTCAGCCTGTGCCTACTACATGACCCCATCAACTCAGGCAGAAGAGACAAAACATACCGGGATCACAGCAAGTGGAACAGGGAAAATCTACCTTCCCATCATCATCTTTGCTTACCCTGAATACAAAGGCTGTCAAATAAACACTGTGTGAATTACAGGTCCCCTTATTTCAGAGAGAATATTGCAGAGCTGCAGGGCTACAGGAAAGCAAGGCAGGTCAATAGAAACAATAAAAGTCTTGGAAACATTCTCCTAGGAGAAAAAATTGCAATGATTGGAGTTATTTACCTGAAAGTTCCAGTTCATGAATAGAAACCAGAATAGTTTAGGATGGCTGAACTGGTTTCTGGCCTCCAGATGTTGCTCTGCCCTCTTGAAAGATCCCATTTGTGCAGCAGTGCTATCAGAGATGTCTGTAGAGCTATTGCTGAGCCCCATGGTGTAAGTCAGCTGGAGGGAGGACCACTAGGGACAGCTCCCTTCTGGGCTGTCAAGTGAAAACCTTAGAGAAGGCAGAAGGGTCATTTGTGCTTTGCTGTCCCAAGGTACAAGAGAGGCAGGAATGGAGGTGGTAAGAAGGGAATAGCAACGAAATTAAACACTGAACCAACTCAAATACAGGAGAAAATTTCTTCCTGACAAGCAGACCTATGGTGTGGACCTTGATGTTGCAGGGCACTATTGATGGTGACAATGTGAGAAGGTGAAAGAACTGGGTGTGAATACTGCTTTGCTAAAGGTAGTGTAAGTGAAAATTGCTACAGGTTTGACTCTTACTAGGAGTCTTTCTTATGCTTACTTTGAAGACTTACTTCATTGCTTGAGCCAATCTGTAGTGAGTAGCATGAAGAGGATGCCTAAAGCAGTAGTTCTGATCAATGGAGGGCTTCTGGCACCTTCTTTTAAAAAGGAGAAGAATGGGACACCTCCAGATGTACCGTCAGAACTGGCGCAGTGTCCTGCCCCCTCTGTTCATTGCCAGCCTCATCGGACTGCAGCCCCAGGATCGTCCCAGAATCCATCTGCTCAGGGTCACAACAAAAGGAAAAGGCAAAGGTCACAGGTTCCAGCAAGGGAAACTTCAACCTAGCACAACAAAAGAAGATTTCAGAGGGCGAGCAGAGGCCCAGGAGAGGCAGTGCCACCTCCATCTTTGGAAGTATTCAAAACCAGCTTGGACAAGGGTCTGAGCAACCTAGAGTAATATAGTCCTGCTTAGAGCAGGAGGCTAGAGTAGCTGGTCACGTGTATTTGCTAGCCTCCTGTACTTCAGAACAGAGCCAGATTAAACATTAATACCTCAATATCAGTAAGACTTGTCCTTCAAGATGTGGGAAGGAAAGATGAGAAATTGACTCTGCGTAGGAACGACAGTGTGGAGAAGCCCTGGGTTCTACAGGGCTTTATGTGTGGGGTAAGAACCAGTGCTGGATGCTACCAGCTCCCTATAGACCATGGATGGAGGGGAAGGAAAGCATCAGTGTGTGACAGCACTGAGGAAGTCTATCACGATAGCTTGATTCTTGACTTGCTAATGGATCTACTTCAGAAAGAAGGGAGTTTAATAAAGATTAACCTTTGTATTCTCAGTGAAATAAGAAAAATGTAGAACGACTTTTTACCAATTCACTGATACACTTTCCTCTCTATGTCTGGTAAAAGGCAATAATCATCCTACAGAGACTCGAGGAAAGTCATCAGCGTACATTGTTCTCATTTGATTTTTCATCATATCTGTCTATCTCCTGCCACAAATCATCTGAAATTGTCTCCATTCATTAGAAAAGAATATAATTAGGAATCATATGAAAACATTTCTTTTTTTAAAGAGCACTAACTTGCAAATGTCTAGTAGATCAAGAATATTTTCCAGATCCCCAGGCCCCACTGAAATGAAACTGAAGCTCAATTATTTTTCAGAGAGATCTACAAACCTCTAACACTTTCATTTTATTTCAATACTTTTTTCCTCTCCCTGCTGACCTCAAAAACTCTTTCCCCCAAGACATGGAACAATCAACTTTTCTATTATTATCTGAAGAAAGATGTTTGTTCCACATTTTTAAATAGCAATGCAATAATAAGGCAGAGGTTTATTTGACTCACAGATACCAGCAGCTGCAGTTCCCCTCAGTAGAATAACCGTAACTTCCCAGGCTGAAAGGTTTATATGACATCCTTGCACATCCCATGCACAGATTTATGGCCAAGTCCATCTGCAAGGCCATCTTAGAAAAATTATTGTGCAATTCTAGAAATCAGTACTCAAAAAAACAATTTAGTATATATTAGCAATTTTTTTCAAGTACATAAGCTCTTTCAAAATATTAAAATTCATCCCATCTCAAGGAGCTTGTGAAACAGTGGTTGTATGAGTACTCACATGACATTGCAATGGCTTCATGCACTGGTGCTAAATGCAGACAGACTTGACTGATGATTCCCCCTCCATTGTTTCTGCCTTCAATTCTCATCTCCAAGCACATAGCAATCATACTTGGATGCAGCATTTCTTTATACCTTTCTGGCCACTACTCCAGTCTTCTCTTAAAAACACCACATCCTCAGTAGATGTAGTTCTTTGCTCTTTTCTGTACCTTCATGATCTACTACCAAAGTGTGAGCTCTTGGCTTTTGAGACTATTAAAACTTCCCTTTATGTTCCATGTGCATGAAGCGTTCACTGTGAGTGAGATCAGGACACTTGCATGTTATGCAAGCACAAATACTAAGTGCAGAACAGTAATTTTCTGTTTTGAGAACTATAGTGTAGCCACTGTCTGTTTTTTTCCCTCCATTCCCTTCATTTTTGTTACCAGCATATGAAGGCACTAATTCTGCATATGCTCTAGTGAAGAGGATGTCTTTTTATCCATCAGCTTCAGTAAGGAAGGGATTTCTTCCATGAAACTTAACTGATCTTGAAAAAAATATTCTTTTTTAAAGATAGATGAATAAATCTGATAAACAGTAAATTTCAGATCAATTCACTCAGAAGTATTACATTTCTGATTAAGTCTTGTAATCCAGAGCTGCTCAGCCAGAGTAAATTTGTTTACCACTCTTGATCTCAGCAAAATTTGCCATTTTACACCTGTTAAGGATCTGCCTCAAATTACAAAGCAAAATCATGTAAAACTAATTTTCATCTGTTCTGTGACCTTCCCTTACAGGATTACAGTCATCCAATGTGAGTAATTCCCATTGAATGCATCTTCCCCATTACGATCAATAATGGAAGCAGAAAGCAGATGAGAAGATATTGTAGCTATGTTAGAAAATTTTCCCAACAGATTTGAGTGACTATTTTATTTCTCACAAATACTACATTTTTAAAGCAGTCTTACATGTTTTAATTGCAATGGGCAACATGGCTCGCTAGACCATCATTGCAAAGCAGTGCCTGAAGCTCACAAAACATTGAAACTAATGATCTGAAATTTCACAGAGAGAAGCACAGGCTGCACAGCGGGTTTGTGTTTCTGTTGCAACAAATATTTTTATGTAAACCAAAATGATAAGTAGAATTTCATGAATAGATCATAGACCAAGGGAAAAGAAGTGGTGTAGCCACTACGGAGATATATAAAACATCTCCTGCAAGACATGAAAAGTGTGACTGGTGGGAGTCTATATTTCCCTGTGATGTCAGTCTGAATGCATGCATCACACTGGATGCGTTGATTTCATTTTAATTCTTCTTTTCTCATGCCAAGAAATTCATTCTGATGCTAAAAAAATTTTTCTTTTATTTTTCATACCAATTCTCATGATATTTGATAATTTTTTTTGTTTTAAAATGTCTTCACTAACTGTTGACAGGCTAGAAAGGTCATCAAACAAATTCAAAAGAGTTGTCTGACGATTTTCTTATTAGGTTGGTGAGCAACATCTCTATTTCAAATTCAAGAACAATAAAAGATGTTTTATTTTTCTTAGGCAGCTTCAACACCATGAGCACTTGGAATTTCTGCTTCACATTCAAAATTTAAGTAAGTAATTTCAAACTCACTAGTC
The DNA here is from genome assembly GCF_001604755.1 of Lepidothrix coronata. NCBI lineage: Eukaryota > Metazoa > Chordata > Aves > Passeriformes > Pipridae > Lepidothrix > Lepidothrix coronata. The sequence continues at coordinate 306,353 of NW_016690306.1, forward strand.
ACCCTTTTTTCTCTGCTTCAGAAATTAAAAGAATGTTTGCTGAGTTGGTAATCCCAGTGGTCCTTCATGTGGAATGAGTTAAGGGTTATAAGGTGAAGAAGTACAGGATGGAATGACAGACACAATACAGCAACAAGGTAGGGCTGGACATCTAAAGGTTTTAACCAAAAGGCTACTGAGGCAGCATTTCTAGTGGTAAGATAAGGGTAAGCTCTGAGTTTTGATCTGTGTCTTGGGACATGCATGATAGCTATGTGCAAGGGATGACTGCCCAGTGTAGGGTGGGATAACAGGATAACTCCCTTCCCAAAATCCACCAATATCCACCTGCATTGTTCGATGCAAAAGCATAGACTCCATCCCAGCCTAAACCAGCCCACCTGGTTAGAGATAGAAATTGGGCTACTAAAAATATCACATGAGGTTGGAATGAAAACTGCCTGCAGCTGGAGAGTGGGAGGGGACATCTGTCCTGCCTACCCCATGCTGCCGGGGAGGCCACCTGCCCGTGAGACTGAGCTCCTCAGCTGTACGGCCCAGGCACCAGCAGCTCTGCTGGCAGGGAGCATCAGCACGTGCTGTCCCTCAGCCCTGGGTGGACTCCAATACCTACAAGGCTGTTGTGTCACCTCATTCAGCCATCCAAATTACACTGCAAGCAATGCACAGTGAGGCAGCCAGAGTCACAGCATGGGCAGGCATGAGAAGTGACAGGATTGGGCATCTTCTCACAGCTGCCCCCTGACTGCTGTAGAGCCACAGACAAAAATCTCCACTGTTTGAATGTCAGACAATGTCCTTCACTGGTGGCTTTATTCTGTGATCTTCATGGGTGGTAAAGAGCTGGAGGGGGAAATACTTGTTCCCTGCCAGGAATTATTAATTCCTTCCTTTATGAAATGAGAAAGGCATGTATGAGCAATCCCTAAACACAAATTAGATGGCTAGCTCAGGGGCTGTCGGTCTGGAGAGGCGCCACCTCCTATTTTGTTATGAGGTTTTGAGGGGAGCCTCCAGCAGTTCCTTGGACCCTCAGACTTTCTTCTCCAGTTAGAATGGGCCATGGGGGGTAGGGGCAGCAACTACACTTCTTTCAAGCAGTCAACTCTCCCAAGCAGTGAGAAGGAGCTACCGACACTTGGCACACCTAGAAATCATGTCAAGTAATTGTCTACAGGGGGTTGGAACTGAGGTCATCAGTCTGCTTTTAGAAAACTGTATCTCTGTAAATATTATATGTACATATTATATGCATTGCAAGCATATTTCTATTAGCAAAAAAGTACAAAGATGCAGAATAGACTAACAGTTGGGAATACTTATAGCTGTTGTGTATTATTTTTAGTCGCTCTTCTCCCTTAGCGAAAACTTCACTGAGCAGGGAAAAAAGGCTCTTGGAAGGGAACAAGAAGGAAACTACACCTCCAAGAGCAGGATGAGTTTCTGATTAGAGTAGAAGAAGGAGCAGGCTACAGTTGTGTCCCTAATTTATGACTAGTTACTTTTTTTTTTAGCATTCTTTTTCCCATTATTCTGCTCTATATTTTTTAAAAAAGACCTACTAATTCACAGGTATTCAGTAAAACACTCCATGAATTAATTACAAGGGGATTTATCATATGTTTTGAAATACTCAGACAGAGAAAAAATCTGTGCTGAAGCAAAGGAGCAGCCTTTTTATTGTAACCAGAACTTCTAAGAACAAACAGTCTTGACTGAAAAAAACATCACACAGAACTGAGATCCTAAATAACCCAAGTGCAAGAACTAAGGAAGTGAAAAGCATACCAGAGATTTCTTTTTAAAAACACCAAACAACAAACAAACCCAAGGGCAAATCTGCCTGTGATTCTTTCCTAGGAAGAACATTGTACTGTATGCTTGTAAATCCTATGTGAAACTCAAGGAAACAAAACTGCTCCCACCCTTTCAAAAATGCACACCAGCCCTTCTGGACATATTGAGGGTGACACCAGGCCTTTGCTTTGCCAGTTAGCTCCATTTTGGCAGTACATTTAGGTACTTCATTGTATATTACCTAAGGTTTTGTTACGGGAAGAAACCAGTGGATTCGGTCCCCAAAGGGGGCAGAGAGTGCAGTGCTGCAATCCTGGCCTCCCAACACCCAGGTACATTATTTAGTCTTGTCTTTCTCAGACACTTGCTTGGGAAGTGGATGAAATGATGCTATCCTCCTCAAAGGGCTTTTGTGCCAGAAAGACACAGAAAGACAGTAGCACATCCATGACTTCTGGTAACTGAGATGTCATATGCATGTAAAATTGATAGCAGCATGTAGCTCAATGGAGCCTACATGGCAGAAGAGCTCCTGGGTTGCTCTGTTGCTCCTATGCTCCTCAAACTGGAGAGAGGAGCAGGACTAAAAGAAAATGGAGTCTTGTGTATTTGCAGGTTTCCTAATATGGGTATCTGACTGTCGATAGTCAGCATTTTAGAGAACAGCAATATTAGAAAATAACTCAGAAAAGAAAAAAAAAGTGATATTAAAAATAATTAAAAAGTCGAATGTTTTTGTGCTCCTGCTAGATGAAATGCAGCAAATTCAGCTTTAACAAAAAGTAATCAAAGATAAGAATATAAATCATTAAACCGAGGAGGTACTGTACTAAGGAAGGCAGAGAAATCTTGCAGCATGAGGCTGTAGCAAAAAAATCTACACCAAACAAACTCGAAAAGCTAATGAAAGGGTGAAATGAAGACCACACAAGAACTTGAGGTAAACAATAGAACTTTTTTCAAATATATGAAGAAGAGGTCAACAAAGGAATCATTCACATCTCCCAGAGACAGAAGAGCAGAGACCAGATGCCAGAAGAGGTAGGTATTACAGAAAAATTGAACTTTTTGCTTCAGTGTTCATGAGGGAGGAGGATGAATTGTTGCTAAAGAGAGAAATGCACTTTCCTGAGTGCGAAAAATGAAACCCAAAAAAGAACTCAAGGTCAAGGAATAAAAACTGATAACATGATTAGATTCTGAGAATATTTCTGAGACTCTGGGGCTCAACAAGTCCCACTCATTAGGAAGAGCACAGCAAGGTGCCCCTTATAACTGAGTCAACTTGAATTTACTGAAGGTAGATTATTCCTTATCAAACCTATTGCTTTCTATGATAAAAAAACTGGATTTGTGTACAAGGGGTGATCAGTGGACAACACTTATGTGAACTTTAGCAGGGCCTTTGACAGTGTCTCCAACAACATTTGTACCTGAGTTTGGACTCTGTGTTCTGGATGGGTGGGCAGCCAACCAGGTGGGTAAAAATTGGTTGGAGGGTTAGGCTCAGGGGACAGTGATTAATGGGTTGTACTCTATGCAGAGATGAGCTGGGGCTGACTGGCTTCACTGCAAAGACTCTGGAGAGCCCTGGCAGACAGCACACATCAGGAGTGTGCCCTGGCAGCAAAGGTGGCCAATGGCATCCTGGGCTGTACTAGTGGGAGCACAGCCAGAAGCTTGTGGGAAGGGATTATCCTCCCACTAAGCACCTGCTGGACCACATCTAGATATTGTGGTTTTTTGAGCCCCCCAATACAAGAAATACATTTTAAAAATGGAGAAAAAAAATTTTAGGTGCTGGAGAACTAGATTTCTTCAGTCTAGAGAAAAAGTGGCTTCAGGTGGACCCTGTTAACATCTATGAGGAGGCCACGAAGAAGATGACCAAGCTTTTCACAGTGATAGTGGGGGGATGAGAGATACCAGGCACAAATTTGAACAAGAAAAGTTCCAGCTGAGTATCAGAAAAAACTTTTTCTCTAAGAGAACAGTCAGATATTGGAGCAAGTTACCCAGACAACTTGTGTAGGATCCTTCCTGAGAAGTTTTCGAGACTAAACTAGATAAAGCCCTGAGCAACCTTATCTGATCTCACATCTGGCCTTTCTTTGTGCTGTGTTTGGACCAGAAACTGTCAGGTTCCAAAATATGATATCTGCGGAAAGAAAATTGAGTTGTCTCTGCAGAAGGCCATGGGGAACAGAAGCTGGAAAAACCTCTCTTCCCTGACCTCATCTCTGTGGACTATTCCTGCCTTCTTCAGAATGTGTAAAGAAACTCCTTACATGATGTTATCACATGTCCTGCCCCAGCCAGAGAATCCACATCCTAATCTCATCAGACTTCTGCATAAAACCCATTGTGTTCCCCCCTTGCACGGGTATACTCTGTAACCTTTTGCATATGTATATCCAATACCTAATCCCCCCTGTAAATCCCCCCAGATAAAGTGGGGTTTCCATTATGATGTAAGTGCTAAGGCCCAAAAGTTTGTAATTTAGGATTTCTCCTTTACCTCATCTCTGTAAAGTCCTCAGTTGTAATACTGTGAATATGTAACCCCCCTGTTGAATATGTAAACCATGAACCCTTTAAATACAAGAACTTGTGAGTCCAAATAAACTATTCCAGTTTCTGCCTCCAAACTGGGATCGTGTTAGCTTTATTGACTTGCTACAAGAAACCTCCTGAGGTTCCTTTCAGCCTTGATTATCCTGCAATCCTATGATCTGTAGGGTTCAAAGACAAGCCAGCTGAGAAGGGAGCAATGGAAGATCCCACTAGATCCTGGAAACAGACATGCTGAAGAATTAACCCCTTGAGGGTCCCTGGCAAGAGAAATAACAGCAATACCAGTTAAAGGCAAGATTAGGAACAGAGACTAATAAGCAAGTGAGGGGGAAAGGAGCACGGATAGAGTCTACAATTAAAGGCAGAAAAGCTTCTTCTACAAGCACTGTCCTTGGCTTGTTGTGCAGATTCAAAGAAGCCTCAAGGAAAGTTCTCCCCAGTGGTTAAAGATATCTTTTTCCTTCCTGACTGACGTAAAAATATGGACAACCAGCCATCCAGTGATAGGAGCGTCTACCATGCAGGGGCAGCTGTCCTGGAGCCAAGGGCATGTTGATGCTGACTGTGTTGAAGATACACAGATATGTCCACAGCAGAATCTTTCCAGTAAAGACCTGTAGTCCAGGTCTGGACCCGTCTGAGAACGATTTTCCTACTGCTGCAGAAACTACCCAGAGAACTTCACCAGCAGAAGCAGCCACCAGAGCAGGAACCACTCAGAAAACTTCCATCATTTTTACCTGAGTTTTGTTCACCCCAGCTTAAAAGTTTGCCGTGGAGAGACAATAAATGCAAACATACTGATTCTGCCTGTGGAAATCTCTGAGAAACTCAGGCTGCTGAAGGCTGGAAAGTATCATAAAAATATGACTACTTTTCTGTTCATGCCTATGAGAGACTGGGATGGGTAGACCATTTCCTGTTAGCTACTGTAATCTTTTTACCAAGTGATTTTGATTTCTATCCATAAAATGGAGGGACAATTTTTATTCCAATAATGCAGGGACTTTCTCAGAGTATTTCACAATTATAGGGGGCTGTTAGATCTTCAGGTAAATGCAGATCAAGAAAAACCATGTGTTCTTATGCTTGTAAATAATTGCAATTTAAGGTGCCATAAAAAGAAGTCAATAAACCCATTCCCAGGAGATCAGCAAATAACACTGTCCAAAGATTACAACCCAAGACTGGGGTCATTCTCAATAGACAGCTGTCTCATTTCCCTTACAAAGAAACAGCTATATATCACACTGCAACTCATCACAAAAGTGTAATAAAAATACATGTTCATTAACCTGCAGAAAGGCAATGGGAAGGAAAAATACATGCTGATGAAGCAAAAACAAATCAGCCTAGCCAAGACATGATATTGTAAGGAGCTCCAAACGAACTAAACCAAACTAGGTAGTTGGACAGTAACATTGAAACAGCCTAGGCATGTGGTTTGTGGGAAAGAGTTTAAAACTACTTGTTTATGTGCTCTGAATTAGTTGTAACCTCCAAGGAAAAAGATACAGGAATTATTGTGGACAACTCAATGAAGATATGTATTCAATGTGCTGCAGCAATAAAAAACAAAAAGGAAAAATAAAAAAAAGAAAAATAATAAAAAACTAGGGGATATTGAGCATGGAACAGACAGAGAATAATACAGAGAACATGGGGATCAATGAGACATCCTCAGCCTTGCCAAGTCAATAGATATTTATTTTGTATGTCACCTCTCCTGAAGTCTACAGCCTCAAGTGTCTTGCAAACCAAAGTAACCTAATTGCAGAATTAAATAATAACAAGGGGAGATAAATTTGATTCTCTGTTCACAAATTGAGTAAAGAGCAAAGGGTTGTTAAGCAGTCTGGATAAGGGCTGCAGTCCTTCATGACTGATGGAGAATTTCTGCCTAGAGATGACAAGAGAGAAAAGAGAGAAGAGCAAGAAGGCAAAGAAAAATAAAGGCCTGCACTGGTTGTTGAAATGGAAGCAGTGCGACTAGATGGCTAGGTTTGTTTGTGGGTTGACATCCACATACATAGCAAAAAAACTATATATTATAGCATTTCAATGGTAAGCTCCAGGGGAATCATAGTCACTGGTTCAGTAAGAGCAGGAGTGGACCTCCAGTGCTGCAGCCAGGGTTAAAAGACAACCATTTCAACTTTCTGTGCCCATTTTTCACATCCCTCTTTTTGCTTGGTTTTTTCCCCTCTGGATGTTTATTTTGTAGGTTACAAACAATCTCTTTATGTTCTCTGCATGTTTGGTGCTGAATGGGAAAACCACAGGGTATTAACTGTGAAATGTATGGAGAGCAATGCTGACAGGCTCAGAGTAGGAGAGCTGAACATCTGGCCTGTCAAGGACATGTCATGTGCATGTGATTTTACAGCAGTAGTAATAGGGTGGATTTGCAGACTCAAAATGAGACAACAATCAGTAAAAAATTACTGAGAAAACAATCAGTAAAACTAATGGAAAGCCTGAGTTAGGGAGGCTTTGAGAAACTATGTAAGAGTAGCTAAATCTCAGATGAATGAAGTTAAAGGCAAAGTAATGGTGTTGAATTCTACAGGAGTGGTTCATATTCACACTATTAAAGGTGGAAAGGCATCACTATCCCCATCACACAGATGAAGAAAATGAGAAGAGAGGAGTTAAAGGTCACCCACAAAGTCATGGAGTCAGACACTGGTACATGGGAGAATCCCAGCTTTGAGTTTGATCAATCAAATCTACCAAGAGACTACACTGCAGAAAAGTCACTGAAATGTTGTACTATGAGAAACACCGTTAATGTGCTTTGAAAGTTTCCAGCTGGAGGTGAGCTCCGAAGAGTAAAAAGGTGAAAAAAAAAAAAAATATTGTCCTGAAAATGACATTAACTTGGGTCACCTCATTTCAAAAAAGATGTAGCAGAAACAGAACTGACCAAGAAAGAATAAATATGTGGAATTGGCACTGCTCAGCTTTTGATTTGTAACCCCAAGAAGGGTAGCTGAAGGAGAACTGGCTCTGTAATGTCCTGAGAGCTTAACTTCAGTCTAAGGCAATTCTCATTCACCCTTTGCTTCCACATCCTACATTAGAG
>NW_016690306.1:318753-321368 GCF_001604755.1 Lepidothrix coronata
AACACATGTAACTGCTTAGTGAGCTATTCACACTACATGATCTTAATCTAGCTCAGTCCTAATAAACACCATCTCGCATTTGTGGAACACCTTTGTCCCACAGGATCTGAAAGTACTAACAGAATTGTACTGTTTTCCTGGATAGCCTTATTTTTATTCAATAAGATCATAATGTGCCTTGTACAGTCAAAGATTTTTTAAGTGAATCTTTAGATGTGTCAGTCCTTGCCCAAGAGAATTTCAGTAAATATGCATAGATCATTGATTCACACAATTCCGGACCACTTCCACTTTATTCTGAAAAGTCAATATTTTTGAAGGATTCAGGGTAGGAATGTTAGTACAGTGCATTGGTAAAGACAGCTCTTCTTCTGAGGGGATATGAATGCTAGCACCAGAAAAACACTGTAAATATTAAAAGAATACTGCTCATGACAGACAAGCAGTTGAAGTAAAATGAGGCCCTGACTAAGCACACATGTTGTTTATTGGCAGGTACTTACCAGTGCGAGGAAGGGTTTCCTGCTACATGGCATGACACAAGAGATGTCAAAAAACACAGTGTGGTTTACAAACCATGCTTGACTTGCTGCCTGAAGGCGTATACCACACACTCCCAAAATCCCGAGTGATAAAAATATGGAAGTGCATGGCACTGGGGAGAGGGGAAAGGGTTGGATGAGGTTTCAGAGGAGACATAAAAATGGAGCCCCACCTCTGTCCTTGGCATGTCGCATGGTGGGTGTTACAGATACCAACTGGACCACTTACAACTGATGGTGCTTTTGTCCTCCTGCACGCTCAGAAAGGAGCCCATGTTCAGCTCTCTGGCCCCATCTGCACCCAATATAGTAATAGGCCACTTTGCAATGTCTTTGTAGACACCAGTGGCCAAAGGACACCCTGCCTACGGACACCCTGCTCTCTGGCCAGTACTGGCAGTGTAAGCAAAGTGCTGGCACCCTGCCTTCCACCAGTGCTGGTGGTAGTGACTGCCAACACCGTGCCTGCAGTGGACACCAGCAGTGTAGGCAGGATACTGCCCCACCTTAGATCCCACCTTGTGGATCTGAGGTGTGGTTTATTCCTTTCACCGCTGCTGGTGGAGCCAAGGGATGGAACAATTCGTACCTCATTCAAAAGGTGTTTGCAGAGTCAGCTGTTGCTGCAAGATGATGCTGCAAGTGTTCCTGGCAGTGCACAGAGGCCACAGCATCTTATGGTCCTTTGTTTGCTATCAGTGATGGGATGAGTCACTGTATGGGAAAATTGTTGCTCATCTTTCCTTCTGCATAAATGAAGATTTTTAGTTATAAAGTGTTGTCAGACTCCACTACTGTTTGGACCACACCAAGTTAAGAGGAAACAGTTGGCAGTCTTAGAGCAGAATGAGGGTTTTGGATGAAGACACAAAAAAAAGGGTGAGAAGGTTTATGTGCAAGGAGGAGAAGATTTAATACTTCCGAGCACTCAATCAATATTGCAAAATTATCTCAGCAACCTATATTCAGCTCCCGGCAGGGTCAGAACAGTTCAGTTTCCTTCCACAGCTTAAAAACAAACAAACAAACAAGCAAGCAAACAAACAGAAGGCTCTTTCCGTAGTACCCTGTAGGCTTGTTCTTCAAACTATCTCAAAAAAATGAAGGCCCTAGACAGAAGAAATCTCGTGATGCATCTCATAAAAGGAGACATTTGTTGGAAAGTCCCCAATTCAAACTTCCCAGTCCTGCTGTATGTGATCCTCATTATCTGTCAGGCCTGACAAAATCTTCTCTAAGTCAGTTGGATTCCCCTAACCGATTGCAGTGGTGTTTGCAGGTCACTTTTGCTGGGAACTCCTTGGAACTAATTGGGTAACAAAAGGCATTAAGTGCTCAGCGGGAGAGAGGAGGGACAAGTTTGGGAAGTGCTTGTGAATGTCAAGCACCAAAAGAAATAAGTCGGTAGGTCATGGGGGAGACTAGATATAGCTGTTCAAACCCACCCATCTTCTTACAGAAAGCAACTTCATTTATTTCACCTAGGGACAGAATAAAAGGGAAAAGCAAAGGGAGACTCACATAGATGTGCTATGAACCACTGAGTTCTTGAGCAAGACCCGAGGCCTCTCTGGCCTCTTTCTTGCATATTCCTTCTCCCACGCATACAAGAGGGATAATTACAGTGCAGGACAGGTGCTGAAAGGAGAACTACACAAGTCTTTGTTCTGTGCTTTGGAGCCAGATCTATGCTACAAATGGGGAAGACTGATATTACTAATTCCAAGATCAAGTCCTATATGGAACTAATAGGAATATTTGTTATTGGGACACTCTTTCCTCTAACCCCAGGTTACTGATGAAAACTTTTATATTTTCTTCATTTCTTGCTGGTATAGAACAGCAGAGAAGTAAAATTGCTGTACACGTGAGTAGTCTGCAAGTTAGGAGTGCAGAGGTAGACCGTCAAGGACAAAAAAATAATGGAATCGTGCAAGCAGATGGCCTAGTTTGTAATATAGAATCAGTCACCATAAGAACTACACAGTTTTGGTCCAATGGTACTTAAGACATGCCTTCATCAATAGTTAAGAAGGAGCTTTAAGATCATTCATTGAATTCAGCCATTAACCC